>NC_134145.1:59682419-59986048 GCF_033958435.1 Carettochelys insculpta | reverse complement strand
AACAACAAGCAGTCCTGTGGCAGCTTAGACTAACATATGTATTCTGTCATGAGCTTTCAAGGGTTTTACAGCCACCATTCCTGGCTCTCAGTGTTCTGTGCTGTTATTTAACTCTAATCTTCCCCTAAATGTCTTCTAAGAGCCCAGTAAGCAGTGGACATGTTGATAATGCTGCTAGATAATATTGACCTCCTGTGGTTTGGCTAATTTTCTCGTTCAGCACTGGACAGGTCCTTGGGGTGCTGGAAGAGAGAGGTTCAACTCGTATAAGCTGTGTGGCTACTTTGAGAAAGTAGATACTGTAAACACCTTCAAAATACCTTGATTTTTCTAAATTCAGGCTACTTTACTTTGTCAGACTTTTATTTGCTTGTTAATGTTGAGTTTGTCAGGTTGCTGTTGTGTGGAGTGTAATAGACAAGCTAGGAACAGAAGAGCACTTGAGTGACTAAGGTTAGGGATAGGAGAGTCTTTTGCACGACTGAAGAACTCTGCAGGGAACAGAACGCATTCAGCAGTTTTCCATGTTGCAGAAATTCACAATACCCCCAGACTTTGAATAACATATCCTTACATTCTTAAGCATTCATTTGATTTTTATATATTTATCCAGTGGTGTTAACCTGTAACTGAAGTTACAGGATGCCAGGAAGGTGATAATGACTCATGAGAACATGCAAGATGCACATTGCTATGCCATTAGCTTTGTTCTCATTTACAAATATTCTTCTATCTCTTCCTGAAGACCTTCGTCGTGTAAACGATAGGTCCTGATGCACTTTCAGGTCAGGACCACATCTGACTGCTTCAGCAGCCTTGAATGAAGCAGATAATATACTCTGTCTAGGACAGTCAGCTTCTTAGACCGTCCATGTCCACAGGAATATTGATGACCACAGTAGTGGAGTACTGATTTTCTGCAAATGTCATGTTGAAGCATCAGTCTTCTTTTAGCCGCTTCAGATGTGTGCGCTTCAACTGCTTTGTGTCACTTCCAGCTATTAATGGAGGAGCAATGAGAGATTAATGACCCAGAAGATAGATTAGGATTTTTGTGAGAGTACGTGAAGGCTTTTCGGTGAAAGCAAGTTCTGATTTAAATAGGCTGTCACTGGTACATACATAGCTACATTGGAAACCTAAAGTGAATCCCAAAGAGTCTGTCTGTGGTGAGGAGATGCATGGTATGCTCAGTGTGTGGGGGGGGATAGGCGGATACTTCTGGAGTTAAGGTGCAAATCATCTTTCACTAGGAATGTAAAAAGATTTTTCAAAGGCACAAAGGACAGTTAAGCAATGGGCTCACTTTTTGGTGTTTGACAATATCTCCCTGGGTGTTCTTGGGAAGTCCCAGATTCGTTATGCTGTAGACTGAAGTCTCCTCCATTTGTGGAGTAGATGTGGTGTAGGGATGTACAGAGGTTCCCCATCACTGTTCATTTGCCTTAACAATAGAGGTTACTCTTTTATGGTGTTCAGTTTCTTCTATGGTGCTCAGAGTCTTTAGGTTCTGAAACCACCATCAGGGTTACCAATTTTGGTGGTGGGTTGTATAAATGGACTCCTCTTCATTTAGTTCGGAGGCTAGTTTACTAGAGTAGCCAAGATAAAATGCCCAGTAGGACAGATCATTAAGCATAAAGGGTTCACGTTACATCTGTTGTGTAACTGAAGAAATGTTAAATAGTTCCTAGATTTCATCCTAGAAGTGGCTTCTCTTCAGTAGTAGATAAAGTGATAAAATCAGTTTGAAAAACTTACATCCAGAGAAAAGGATAAGCCTGTTATTAGCAGAACTGGATGTGTTAATTGTTTTGTTTAAATACTCGCTTGAGCTAAGTTGTAAGAAAATGGTCAGGAAGTCATTTTGTCATTGTCACAGAATTGTTCAAATTGAAATTGAACCTCTTAATTCACATATAGAAAAGGCAAGTCCAGATTCATCTTTTCCAAATTGCTGTCACTACCAGCTACTGCTGTATCTCTTGGAAGTACTCTTCTCTCCCTGCTTTAGAAGATCCAAAGGAGGCAGTTACATTCGGAAGTCTGCCAACAATTTGCTCAAAGGAATTGCTTGATGGAATGGCACCTTTGGCAATACTTCAACACATCCTCTATTGAGTGTTCCTGGTACTGTTCTATGTAGACTGCTGGTTCGATCCAAATTCACTCCAGTTGCTTTTTGGATGCAGTGCCCATTTCGGCTTTTTTCATGTGCATCATTTGCTGCATTTCACTGAAGCTTACCACAGAGCTGATGAAGCTTGTGGCCTCTGAGTGTGCAATATGCTGATATTAGTTAGTGTATCATAGATTTATAGCTCTGTTTTAGAGAGATTTTTATGACCAAGTATCTGAGCATTTAAACATAATATGCATTCCTGGGGAGGATGATTCCACAAGAATTCCGCCCTAAAAACTGTCAAGAATGTTTTGGCTAGATATTTGTCAGTAACATCCCTGGTAATGGGATTTATCACTACCCCAGAATAAGTCCCCGGGATTCAAAAGTTGACCTTTATATTATGCAGCTGTTCCACTTAATGACAAGAACTCAAGGCACCTCTTTTGCCTTTGGGAGAGAGACATCTCTGGTAGAGAAACTGACTGGGTATATTTCTCCAAGAGGACACAGATTGAGGCTTATCTTAAACTCATTCTCCTGAAGGACTCTGTTACTGGTGGAAAGGACTGTCAGGCCTGAAGAGGCTTCCTCCGATAATGCTCCCAGGAGCTGCCACTGACTTTTATGTGACTGAAACCATCAGCAGCTGAGAACAGCATCCTCCAGCTAGTCCAAGAGGGGCAGGAAAAACATTGTTCCTACAGTGCATGCAGACCTAGGTCGTGTTCCCTGGCAACTAGCAAAACGAAGCATAGATTTACCCAGCTCCCTTTCCCTCCCTTTTTCAGCAACCTCCCTCTTGAGCTATTGTTAGGTAACAGCTCACGTAAGATGACAGGGGATCCAAGAATCGAACTTGACTAACACATCGCTGCAGGTGAACAATTCCATTCACCTAATGGTGTGTCTCTTCACATGCTAGGTCTCAGGGTCAAGAAAGAAAAGTCATCACATTACCTAAACCAGGGGCTGTATTGGATTCTACGTCAGCCAGATTATGTCCACTGCAGAAGAGATTCAGGACTATAGTACAAGTTGAAACTCTCTACTCAGGCATGCTCACAACCTGACTGGTGCCAACGAGAGAATTTGATGGGCCATGGAAGGTCAATATTGTCTAGCATATTACCATCACTTCTGCTGCTTACTGGGCTGTTAGAAGACCTTTAGGGGGTAAATTACAGCTACATAACAGCACAGAACACAGATCCAGGAGAGGTGGCTGCAAACAAACTTTATGGGACCGTGAGAAACTTGGTCATGCCCATAATAAAATCATGCCGGATTACCAATGTTGCTGGATGAGAGTCTGCTGGATTAGAGAGGTTCAGTCCGTATATCTAATGAACCAGCTACAGAGTCACCCACCCTGTCAAGAAAACATTATCACTCTGCTGTTTAAAATTCAGTGAGGACAGTATTTCTGAGAATAAGCAATGGATCCCCAAGCTATTTAGTCTGAGTTAGCACTAACTAGATAGACATGTAGGGCATGCATATGCAACAGATATTATCACCTTTTGGAACCTAAATCTATAACTGGCTTGTGCATGTGTATTTACCGGCTTTAAGTTTTGTAATTAACTTATTTCTTTTTCCTAGTTAATCTTTAGTTAATTGCAGGATAGGCTACAAGCATTGCCTTCACTAAGATATCTAAGCTGCAATTATATGGGGTAAGTGACTCATCTGTTGGGACTGAGAGTAACCTCAGTATTGTGATTTTTGGCATAAGGGATCATCTTTGCGAAAGCAGTCTTGTCTGGGTGGCAAGACAGGCCGCAGCATCCAAGGAGACGGTCTGTGACTCAGTGTTAAGGTTGGTAGAGTTGTTGAAGCGTTCTCACTTGGTGAGTGAAATCTAATTGTAGAACATGTAACCAGTTCAGGGTTTGTGTCCTAGTTTCTAACAGTCTGCACTTAGGTTTGCACCCATGTCAGTGAGCCACTCTCGACAGCCCAACAAAAAAATCAATCTTTGAATTTGCCTTTTTTATGTGTGAGCCCTCTGCAGACCCAGCTCTTTAGAATCACAAAGGTCAAACATTCACAAGAATTCCATGCACACAAAATCATACATTTCTTTCCCCTCCCGTATTTGAGCCCTTACCCAAGCAGATTAATCTCTCTAATGCTGTATGTCTGTCCCTTCCTTCTTAATATGAGAAGTTATTTAGTAGAGATTCTGGACTGCTGTGCCAAAAGCTTTAGACGGTCAATAAAAACATCCCCAGTGTGTAAAGGTCATTAGCCACAGCATGACGAATGTCATCTGTAACCTCAAGCCATAGGGAGTTCATCAAATGTGAAAGTTAAAAACCAGTCTGACAGTTCCTGTCAGGGCTTTGGTTACCTTCATCCGTTCAGCAGCAGCAGATATAGAGGTATAAAGGAATGCTGATGTTGAGCCACACTTCAAAAATGCAGTGAACTGGGTGCTAGTAAAAGAAATTAAAACTACTGAGAGTGGTGCAGGCAAGTGCTATGTGGTTATCTCTACAGCGTTCTGTCAAAGGACAAGGCTAATTTGCAGGATTCTCTAGAGGCCCTAATTGTGAACTTCTTAGGCGCAGCATACCAGTTGGTTCTTCTGATGGTGCTGCTACGGATTTGTCCGAGGTTGCCAGACTTACTTAAGGTAACTCAGCATATTGAAAACTCCAGCAGTTCTATGGTTTCTTCAGTTGTCGTGTTTCCAGAACTAAACAACAGAGAAAATAAATCTGAAAAAACTGTGTTATGCAGCTCTTTTGTATGGACTTTGGCTCTTAGGTGCCAGTATAGCACCTGGGAGAGAGTCAGCCTATAGAGAAAATTTGCATTGGTTCAGTTTCCCATGTTCATGCCCCTTATTGGGTAACCAGACTTAAGCAGCTGAGGTATCCGCTCCTGAAACAATACTGAAGAGCTCACTGGACTCTGGGTTTGCTGTTTGTGAAACTGTTCTATGTGTAGTCAAGAGACATAAGAAATACACCCTGAGCCCAACATACCAAGTCATTTCAATTGCGCTCATGAAGTACAGAACAGGAGCGTCAGTCCAGTTCATTGCTGGATTACTCGGAGTTCACTTCTAGAAAGATTGGTGGGAGTCCCATGAGGTCAAAGAAAATGGTTACGCACGGGGAGATTGTATGGAGAGGATGATGTGAGGAAACTCAGTGTGAAAAGCAAAGTGATAAACAGATGAATGGAATAAGTTTTCTGCTTTTCGTTGCAAGAGAGTTCTTGTATTCGAGAGCTTTTGCTAGTACAGAAGGAAGCTTGGACATTACTGTGGTTTCATAAACATTAAGTGATGCATGTAATGGAGATGTTGTGCTAGAGTAGAGTTTCTTGGCCCATTCTCAGAAGGCAGGGATATGAGAAATTGAAAGTGCCTATCAGTGAGCTCTCCCAATGCCACTGGCGGCTTCTAGTAATTTTATATACGTACAGACAGGCCCTCAGCCTGGATCTTTTTTTCCCTTTACTGATCCTGCTCAGCAGTGCGCTGTCCAGGGTGCTGGTAGTTTGGTCAGCCCTTCAGGGACCCAGTCCCTCCTTCCTGGGCTTCCAGGGGGGAACTGACTCTCCAGCCCTGCAACTCTCCTTATATACGGGCCTTCTCTGCCCTGATTCGCTGTTCTTTGCAGCCCCACTCTGAGTGGCTGCCTAGTGTGTGGCCTCCCTAGGGCTGCTTTTAACCCTTTCCTCACCAGTGTGCTACTTATGTTCCATCATACCCTCAATCGCCTCTTTTCTAAACTGAAAAGTCCCATTCATATTAGCTATTTCATACGTCTAATAATTTTTGCTTTCCTTTTCCCATTTCAATATATCATTTTGAGATAGGGCAACCACATATACACAGAGTAGTCAAGATGTGGATGTAGAATTATATAAAGGCAACATTCTATTTTCTGTTTTACAGGCATTTTCCATCTGGTGGCATCGACAGTGCAGTGTTTAGTCAGAAACTCTGCACTCTCAACTATTGAGATTTGACAGGAGCATGACTGTGTACCCACATTTTTTACCACCAAATAAATTTTGTTTGGGCATATGATACTGTATCACTTCCAAAATGTGTTTCTCGGTTGTGTGCACACATACTGAGCCATCGTGTCTGGGGAGCTGAAAGGTGGAATTAATTATGTAGACACCCACAGAGAAATGTCTAAGTATGCTTAATTGACTGGATTTCAACACATACAGCCTCTTTGGACCTGTGAATGCTTCTCTTGGTACCTCTGAAATGAGTGCCTCTTAAAAGAAAAGAGTGAAAATGCAAGAAATTTTAACTCCCCTGTCCGTATTACCACACGTCTGATATTTGTGACTTGATGGTTACTCACTCTGATGGGACCATGGATGTTCCAGGACCAGAGAGCCACAGTGCCAGGAGCCTCGTAGAAGGAGGGCTGGGAGCTAGTGGCCCTGATTATCTGGGGGCCCAGTGACAGGGGGACAGCCAAGGTAGAAGCAGAGCCAATGGTGGGGAGGGGTGGCAGGCTGGAGGCAGAGAGCCTTCTTTCACTTCGGACTGGTCTGGTCCCAAAGATGCCAAATCAGGGCGGTCCAACCTGGACCACATAAGAGCCATATTCTGTCTCTGACCAAACTTCAGTTTCAGTGGGAGAAAAAGCCAAATACCTGCTACTCGCATACTAAATGGTCTCCTCTCCTACAGCTCTCTCCATAAACCTATATATTTTCTTGAATTTGATTTTTTTTTTTTTTTTTTTTTTTTTTTTTTTTTTAACCTGTCTAATTTCATGTACACCAAGTGGCACATAACTCAGTCCTAACTGCGGATTGTGTGTATCTAACCATAAATAACATTGAAAAACAGTTTACACCATTATTGTTTCTTGAAATAGATTTCTTGAAACGTGCTTGAAATTTTGATAAGAATGTCATTTGAATTCCCCCAGCGTTTCCAGAACTGGCAGACTGAGAGCAAAGGTTCGCAACTGTCCCATGTTTAGCTAGCGCTGTATTAGAAGTGCTAATGATGGAAGTGGTAAAGTAGTTGATATGGGAAATGAGCATTGCCTGGAGTTTCTGGGTGTCTGGAGAGGTCAGTGGTACCAGCTGTCAGCTTATGTGAGTCACTACTCTAGATATTTCAGAATTCAGGGAAATGTACAAAACTCTTCACATGTTACCGTTTCTACTCCAACCTGCATTACAAAAGTAACTGCTTCTAAGGTCACCACTGATTGACTCCACCATGAAACTTTGCACCACAAAGTGCATGATGTTTATCAGAGACTTTGTGGTCAGATGCCACTTATACCTCAAAGGTTAAGCAGTAAACCTCATCCTAAACCGATAAGCGCTGCCAGTGCTGGTTAACCGGTAGGGGCTGGAGCTGTTGCCTGGACGCCGTGGGCAGAGAGCAGCTCTCACCACGTGAGGCTAACCATGGGCAGAGGCATTCCAGCCCTGCCAGAGCAGCTTTCATCTGTGGCGACCCTGGGAGTGCCATTGGGTGGACGTTCTCCAGCCTGGTCAGTGCATCCCCAATCTCTAGTGGGGGAAGCACTGCAGCCTGCATCCCAATTAAATCGGTTAAACTTAACCTTGTTGATAAATTTAAAAACTCAACTTTTTAACTGGCCAATTAAATGGGATTTTATGTCCCTACCTCAAAGCTCAAAACAGTCTATGCTGCCTCCTTTTGAGTTAGACTGTCTTTGAGCACTTTAAAGCAACATTATTAATACAGTGATGTGCACTCTGGGACTCTTTCAATAACTGTAGTTGATCTTGACTGCTCTTTTTTGCCTTTTGAGACAATTAAAGGAAAACTGCTGTGTGTGAACTGACTCAAAAAACCTGAAGCATGTTTACAAGGGAACGGTGCGGGTTCCGCTTCTAGGAATATTCACGATGACAAGAATTACTGCAATGTCTTAAAACAATGAGGTTAATATAGTAACCCAGGATAGGGCAAAGCATTTGCATATCTTGGGCAAATCAGACTGCATAAGAAATAAGCAAGGTGATAAGAAGCTTGACATTTGAGTGGCATTAATCATAAAGGTTTGGACTGTAGAAAAATTGATTCTGAGTTGGAACTGATATAACCCATTCTGATCAGGGGCAAAATCTTTGGTCTTTATGCATACCTCAGTATCATGGCAAAATTCCGCAGCGCATTTGTAATTTGAATGTTTGTGGTTAAGGGAAAAGGCAAATAGCAGAGGATGGTGCAGGTCAGAATTAAAGTGTATATTATAGAGTTGTACAGAAAGCTGAGGCTTTAGAGGTAGTTTTTTTTTTTAAGGGCACAGTCAAAGTTTTGGAAGGGGTGTATGTGTGCAGAGAAAATATTTGTGTGTTTTGTTTTTTTTTTAAGCACTGTACTTGCCTTTCGTGATTACTGAGCTTTCTAGAACTCCTCTAATATCCAAAATTAGAGGGAAACAATGCCAGAGGCGTTGCCAGTTGTGAACAACGATCAGTTCATTATCATTTGCTGGGAGAGGCTTCTTTTGGACTATCTGGAATTTTTTGCTTTCCTCATTTCCCTGAATTTTCAATATCTCTGCTTTCCTTAGCAGATGGCATTTTTATCTTGTTGTGTGACGGTCCATATGGCCTAAAAAAGGGAGTCTCTCTCTCATTATAAAATGTGACCACCTGTTTTGATTTTAATGATTGGAATGATCATTACTCTTGACATATCTACTTAAAAATAGCTGCTTAAGTGTCATTTAGAAAATAAAACCCCTCTTGGTTTGGCATGATTCCTTTCACTGCTGAAATAAGCAATTAATAATTAAGTGGCTAATTTTAGAACCTGGTGGCCTAGCTGTTGCTTGGGTTCTCAGTAATCTGAGCAGACAGTGATTGATTGCCCTGCCAGTACAGATAGGCACATCGTGTTGGGGCCAGATGCCTGCACACTTGGAGTTGTTTATGGCAGTGTGAATATATGAAGTTGCACTCGCATTTTAATCAGTGCAAATGGATGCAACCTCCTGTCTGTTAATCCAGCTGCTTAATCGGTTTCCCTTCCCACTTACATCTCTCCCAGTCACCACCTGAAGTATGAAATGTGTAGCACTCAGAAAGTATCATCTGTTTACGTAACACCTGTCCACCTGGTGAGAAGGCTGATTCCAAATAAAAATAGCTTGTAACCAGCTTATATAGTAACAAACTTCTAACAGAATACTTGTTGGAACCAACTAGGTTGTTAAAGTAACTGCAGCTTGTTCACTGTTTCAGAACTGCCAAATCAGGCTTTCTTGCCAGAGCACAGAACACCCACCCCATTTAGGCTGGTTATTTTCAAAGCAGCCAAAGGGAATTAAGCACCCCCATGCACTTCAAAGGACTTGAGCACTTGATTCTCCCAGGCACCTTTGAAAGTCTCTCCCTTACTGAGTGAGCATGGTGCATGGTTTGGTTCTGCAGCAGATCATAGTATTAAACATGAAGACTTGACCTGGGATTTTGATGACTAGTGGGCTAATGTTTGGTTATAGTAGAAACATAGCTCTTGAGAGAGAGTGCTGCCAAAACTGAAGGCAGTCTTTCAAATAGTTTTGCGCGCCAATGGCAGAGGGTGCAAGAGTTGAAATTCAGCCAAGTGGGCATTACACGGGAATCTTGTCAAGCAGAAACTTGGTGGACATTACACAAAGTGGCTGCTTTGAGCGTTAGTGACATGCATGGATGAAAGGACATGTTTTGAAAGAGAGAGAGAGAAACCTCTCCTTTTACCAAAAACCTCTTTGTGTGCTGACCTACAGAGAAAACAAGAATCCTAAGGGAAGCTAGATGTAAAATGTCTACCATTTTTCTCATTTTGCTTAAGCTGTGCTTGACAGAACTCCCTCTGTAGTCCCAGACAAATGATTTATCTGCTTATCCAGCTGAAAACTGCCTTTGTTCAGTGGTGTTTTTTGTAGCCAGTTATCTCTCTAACCTCTTGGGATGTTGAGAGAAACTGGGTGTCATTTTTAAGACTCTAAATGCTGCCTTGAAATTTCAAGTGAACTCCAAACTTACTGAATGTCTGTAGCTATTGGCATTAAAATCCATTTACATGTATTTTGTAATAAATCCCAGGGTTGTGGGTATGTTTTGTTTTTGTTTTTGTTTTTGTTTTTTTGTGGGGTAGGGGATGTTGGGAGTATAGTAATAGGAGGGTTAACCTGGATTTTCAGTTGTCCTGTAGGTGGTATGGATGGGATTTTTAATTGGTTTCTACCTATGCATAACAACATCTCTCCTGTTCCATGGTTTTAATAATATCTCCTATTAAGTTTTGCCTCTGTACTCTTCCCCCCCCCCCCCCATTTGTCTCTAGATCACTGTGTTCACTACTATGACCTTCGCAACACTAAGCAACCAATCATGGTGTTCAAAGGGCATCGCAAGGCAGTCTCCTATGCAAAGTTTGTGAGTGGGGAAGAAATTGTCTCTGCGTAAGTATTTCCTTCCACATGGTTTCGAAGCATTTTATTCATAGAGTAAGAAATCTGCTAAGCGTCATTCTTGACTGTTGTGCATACATGCTTGTGTGGGTGGGTGTATACGACATATTTGCAAGTTTTCGTCCTGCTGAATAGCAAATTGCTGTCTTTGTAAAACAGATAGAGAAAACTGTTTCCGGTCCCGATGGTTCTGCTGTCTATTGCAGTGAGGGGTTTATAACAAATACGCATCCAACTAGACTAAGGCTTGTGATCATCACCCCATTCTGTAGTATAGATGTTCTTGAAGGAGCGCCACAGTATGGTGATAAAATAGTCTCCTCCAAAGTCTTGAGTGCAAATTTACCTTGGGTCATATCAAAGATGCCAAGGGGTCCAGTGAACAGTTGTTCATATTGATACCATACCACAGTTTCCCACATCTGGATTAAACCAGCATTTTTCTGATCTCAGGCTTAGGACCAGAATAGAGTGGGAAGTTTTAAGTCAGTCCTGAGGTGCCTAGAGATGCTGATTCAGTGCTACATGTGGAGCATACTTCAGGTCAAAGTATCTTCTAGGCAAAGCTGTGCAATGGGAGCTTCCACAGTGCTTTCTAGGGATGTCTGGTTTTAATCCGTTCCATTTGTCTCTCATTATCATCGGGATTACTACTCCCTAAAAGGTGAACACTGATTTTTAGAAAGTAAAGCAAATTAATCCCATGCTTTTCTTGAACAAAATGCTGCATAGAAAAGAAACATTCTGGAAAAGTACAAGTAAGATATGTCCTCGATGCGTGATCGGACGGCACGCCTCACATGGGACGTAAGGACAAAATGACCCTGTCCTGCCTGATTACTGGCCATCTGAGAGTGCTTATTCCACAGCCCCAGGAGGGATATTGACAGAGCTGTCAGCCTCTGATAAGGCAACAGCAGGGTTGTGGGTATTGTGCATGAAGAGACGAGACATCTTTTTCCACTATATGCTGAAATTAATTTTTACTAAAAGTAGATTGCTTTCATTTTTAGCTTTCCAGAAATTGAGAAATGAGATAGTAAGGTTTTGAGTACCAAAGATTAACAGCTTTAATCAAAAACATACCAACAAAATTCTTTTTATTTGCAGCTAAAACCATTTCATAGATTGTATTTATTCGTTGAGCTTTGTTAATATTTTGACCTCCAGCAGTGTTCAGAACTGCCTAATGTTTAGCATGATCCATTGATCATGGTGCTGATTTGATGGAGCAGTGTATTCAGGGTAATTTTTTGAAGAGAATGTAAAGTGGAGGAGTGTAAGGTAACATGAGAGAAGATCAGTGGTCTTTTTCTCTCTGTGTAGTGAGTGGTGGGTGGATTGTTCTTGCATTATGGTGCTCACATCTTGAGCAATGAAAACATAACAGGTCAAGATGAATTTGTTAGGGTCAAACCCAATCCATCAACAATAGATTTTAAGTAATTTTGTTGTAATGAACAAGGATTTAGACTATGATACTAAAATACAGCAATTAAGTGCCTCTCTGTTGAGACCTTCCTGATGAGTTGGTTGATAGTACAGTAGATCCCCGACTTCTCGGTGGTTGTGTTCTTGTGCTACCCCACGTAAGTCGAATTTCACATAACTCGGGGGAGCCAAGAAATTGACCAGCTCTGGGCTGCCCAATGCTCACTGGAGAGGGGGAAGCTGACCAGCGCTACTGCTCCTGTCAGGGACAATGAGAGTCGGGCTGCCACTTCTGACAGAAGCAGTTTCCCCAGTTCTGCCAGTGGCAGGAGCTGTGAGTCAGGCTCTTGGCTGCTACCACTGACACGAGTGGGGAACTGACCAGTGCGGAAGTGTTGGTCAGTTTCCACTCTCCTGTGAGTGGCTGCCAGCTGGTGCCTGACTCCCCGATGCCCGCCAGTCTCAGGAGCTGGGAAACTGACCAGCACTCCTGCACTGGTCAGTTTCCCAGCTCCCCTGAGTAGCGGACAGCCGGGAGCCAGGCGCTGGCTTCCCTCTACTCAGGGTCATATTAATCCGAAATTCGCACAACTTGAGTGTGCGTATCTTGGAGTTCTACTGTATGAAATGAGCAGCAGCTGTTATGCAATTCTGACAGTTTAGGAGCTGGGGAGCATTTGGTTTGTAACTCCCCTAGATGAGGGGTTAGCTAGTCTACAACTGGTAATAGCTCACAGAAGATACAAGAATTTGTGTTTTTAAAATTAGTGGTACAAATTGGATCTCTCTCGTCCAGCACCCTTGGGACCGGACCAGTGCCAGACAAGAGAATTTGCCAGACCATGAGAGGCCAATATAGTGCATGATGGTAACATGTAGGGGCTTGGGGTATGTTTTGGAGGTAAAAATGATTGTTCCCATGGGGCAGGAATTGTGCCACTGGTGATAGTCTGTGGGTATCGCAGAATATGGGTGATTTTCCCCTTTCTTGTGCCTTCTTGAATGTTAAGGGTTTGGATGACTGTCCTGAAAGCAGCGTTAACTGCTTTTTAACAGACTTTTGTCTATGGGAATATGCTGGTTAGCATATGCAAAGTAGATTGGCATGTTACTTGGGAATAAGTGATGAGAATTTAGTGCTAATGAAACGTTTATAGTATATCATTACAGAGTCTTCATATACCACTTACTGCAATAAAAAAATCAGATTAAATATTTTGGTGGTTTTTCTTATCCTGCTGCTTGGCATTGTTACCGCAAGTCCCAGCATTTCAGGATTCTGAGGGAGAAAACAATTGTCATACATTTTTAGAAAACACCCAGATATTATGTTTACAAAGTAACAAATATAAAGTCTTAAGACGTTCTGGGTCAAAAAGCGCTATGGCCTTGTGCGACACTTGGAAATCTTCCTTTTTCCAGGGGTATAAACACATTTTGTAGTGCTGATGGGACTGAGAGATGCTGAAGGCTTGCAATGTTAAAAGTCGTCCCAGTGGGGATAACTTAAGGTCTGTGTGCAATCGAATCAGTCAAAGATATGTAGTAAATGAAGCTGTCACTACTAATCTAGGCATGGGGTTGGGTGGTAAACAGATTTCCGAGAGTTGTGTAAGAAACTTTTGGGGCAGGACCTGCACCTGGAATAATGGGGCTTGATCCTAGCCATGGGCTCCAGACGTAACCGTGTTATATTTAATATTCCTACGAAGTCTGGAGACATAATGAAGACAGGACAATGTTGGGATATCTAGAGAGCTGAGGTAATTTTTTTGCCTATCTCCTTGGATAGTGATGGGCTAGAGGAGCATGATGCAGGGTAGTGTTTGTGCAGGACACTGGTGAGTCTGGAAGAAGAATTTAAGCAAGTGTGATGTAGGAAGCCTCTTATGGCAGGATTGGAAGGTCTGTGCATAGAGGGCAAAGAGAAGGAAGACCAGAAGGCAGGAGTTAGGGGGAAAAGAGCTATTGAGGCTGGTTTCATTTCTGGGTTAAAGGGAATGTAATAATTGAGATCGGAGATGTTAACCCTGCCCAAGCCTGTGTCGGAGCTTGGGGACAGACTGACAAATGGGGAATGCAGTGGAGGGATTTAAAGAAGTGACACCTCGTAAACAAAAGGTCAATGTTTAGCTGCTGAGGTTTGGGTGAGGTGAGTGCCATACTCTCAGGGCATTTGGAAAAGTTGTTCCCAACATTTAAGGTGAGAAGTAAGGGCATGGACAAGTGTTTTCACTACCAAGGCAGAAAGGATGAAATAAATTGTGGCTATATTGTAGAGGAAGAAACATCTGTTGATATCCTGGGTGAGTAGGGATAAGATGGCCCATGGTGATGAGAATGAGTGGAGTGGAGAACAGTGATATTGGCAGTAGCCTGGGAGAGAGGAATAGCTTTTTGCATAGCCTAGACATCTATTTGGCAGGCTTTCATGTAATGTGATACTTGTCGTAGTTCAGTTCGAGCAGGATGTGAAATCGGGGAAATCCTCCTTGATTTCGAGTATACCATATGAGAGTGGTCTAAGAATCGCCACACTAAGGAATCACCATTCAAACTGGGTTTCCCTCCTGTACGGTAGCGGTCTGACTTGCCTGTACTTGTGCTCTCAGGTCAACAGACAGTCAACTGAAGTTGTGGAACGTTGGAAAACCTCACTGCCTGCGCTCTTTCAAGGGTCACATCAATGAGAAGAACTTCGTAGGCCTGGCATCCAATGGAGACTACATCGCCTGTGGTGAGTAGACAGCCACCTGGAGAAATGACTGCATTGCTCCTCAGAGCTTGCACAGCTTCTAATGAAAAGTGGCGCTTAGAAACGGGCTCGGAGTGTGCGACGTCTTAGAAAACACAGGGTTATTCCTAGCCTCTCCCCTCAGCCTTTGCCCAGGAGAAGAGCGGTATAAAAAGCTGTGGCTGTACGGCAGTGTGCAATTACTCAAGTTCTAGCCTAGCATACGTGATTTGCTTTAGACACCAGCTGCTCACTGAAAAGTCCACCACTAACATAGCTGCCCTGAAGATAAACAGGGCTCTTAAATAATAAACTAACTAAAAATGCCTCTTTACAGAAAGGTCAGGATTCTAGACCAGTCCAGTGATTCTGGGTATTGTATGTGTCATTTAGCACAGCACTCAACAGGCTAGTCTGATTTCCTCTATTCAGACGTCTTTCTAGGACAGCAAATAAATCCTTTTTAAATCACAAGTCACTTCCCATGAGACGTCTTGTTAAAATGGAGGGTCAGATTTATGAGAATCTGCGTCTCCTACTACAGTTCACAGCAGTGGATTCCCCATTCTGGGATGGTTAAACCAGTTATGGCTGGGACAGGAATCAAAACAATTCCAACACTGACGAAAAGATCCCCCCACATGGTGCTCCTATGCTTTCATCTCCCAGTTGAGTTCCACTGACATGTCTGCAATTTGCACAAAAGGGGGCCCTTTTTTACTATGTTTCATGCCTTTGCAAGGTTCTGCCAAAGTTGTGGAAGAATGCTAAGGTTCCAGGTATGCTACAGACCAAAATAGTGTTGTAATAATTTATTTATCTCCTTGTAATTACATTGTAGGGTTAGCTGTGGAAACTTGGGTTCCCTAGTGATCCATTATTCTTGTTACAACAACCATCAGTGATGGGGTGTAGAGGTGGCAAACGACCTCCCAGAAACTAGACTGAAATAATTCTTTACTCTCACAGTAAAAAATCTCCGAGAACTTGCTTATCGGTGGATTTGTTTCTAGGACTTATTTTTTGATTTGCTTGTATTTGTAGGAAGTGAAAATAACTCCCTCTACCTGTACTACAAGGGCCTCTCAAAGACACTTCTGACTTTCAAATTTGACACAGTCAAAAGCGTCTTGGACAAGGACCGGAAAGAGGATGACACGAATGAATTTGTCAGTGCTGTGTGCTGGAGAGCACTGCCAGATGGGGTAAGCTTTCTACTTATTTTTCCCCAAGATTGCTGCGAGGTAAATGTCTTATGTCATTGACGGTTTGGTTCCAGGTTGTTTTTTCCCTATTTATATGCCAAGGGATTTTGCTGGTAGGCAGTAGAAAATATATTTGCAGTGTAAAAGTATAGTGGTTAAAACAGAGGGGAAATTCAAAATTCTTTGGTAATCACAAAAAGTTTGTGCATTTAAAAATCTCACCCGTATTCAAGTATTAATAAAGTTTTTGGGGTTTAATTTCCTTGTTTCTTTTAGATATTGTCCCATTCAGTTGTATTCCCCATGGGTACTTAAATGCTCTCATCTATGAGATTTCGCACTTTCTAGTAAACGTACTATGTGCAGATGATTAAATGTGTGAGATAAGCACCAGCTACAGTATCTGAATTACTATTTCAGTGAACTTTATTCCAGATATAAAGAGGGTGTGCTCCTCTTGTAGTGTACGTACCACACTTTCTCTATGCATGTCTGTCTGCAGCTTATGACTGTACTGGAAAAAAATGCTGGTTTTGAGCTTGAATGTTTAAAAAAAAGCTGTATAAAATTACATGTGAAAAGCATCTCATTAAGGGTACTCATGGGCCTAAGTGTTTGCAGATGAGGTCTTTGGTTGGAGGTGGGGGAATTTCATGCTTGGGTATTTCAAGTAGCTAAAGGTAATTTTACTTAACTTGTGAACAGTCTTTGGACTGAGAACAAACCTGAAAAGTTGCACCCTGAAAGGTAATATATTTTTGCAAGTTAACACCTGCTTACCAGTTTTTACTGTATATTGGAAGTCACCTCACAATCATACATAGCATGAGATTTTTCGGAGTTCACCTGAACCAAAACTCCCAGGCTATAGTTAACTAGTGAGTTTTGCTGACAAATCCCAGTTTTTGCCGACAAAAATGGTGGAACATCCACACACAGTGCATTTTGTTGGCAAAACTCAGCACTTTTGCCAGCAGCTTTCTGCCTCTCAGTCATGAGGCATAATGCTGCTGTCAGCAGATTCTGTCGACAAAATAGCTGTTTGCACGCTCGGGGGGGTCCTTCTCTCGACAGATAGGGCATCCAGAGCAATGGGCAGCCCTGTCTGCCGTGCTTCTGGATGCCTGTTTTGTTGAGAGTGGCCAATCAATCCGGCTGCTCTGTCAACAGAGTAGAACGCTCTTCCATTTGGTCTTCACCTGTGGCTACACTCTGACAGAAGTTTTGTCAGGAAATCTCTTCCGACAGTGAGTTCGGTTAACATATCGCTGTAATGTAACCATAGCCCCAGACTAAAACGTCTGACATTGGGAGATTTTGGATCTGGAGCTGAACTCTGTCAAAGGAAAAAGGGGAATTCCTTTAAAGGATACCACCTATGGGGGGGTGATCTTTCGAATCTTAAGCTTGGTTTTGAGGTGATGTTATGAAGTTAAATAGATGTGAAGTATGAAGCGTATAATAGGCTGGTGGTTTTCAACCAGTGTGCTGTGAGAACTGTCCAAGTATACCAGGAAATTTTGTCAATTTCCCCTCATTGTGTGTCTCTGTAGAGCTGGTGGGGGGAATTCAGGACCCTCTACGAGGTGGGGCTCAAGCAGTAAGACTGCCTGAGTGCCAGCTGGCACAGGGTTTGTCAGTTTGCCCCCCTCAACCCCAGACACAGTGGCTCTTTTGCAGAGCCACCATTAGGGGAAATGCCAACCCCTCAGGACCCCATTTGCTTGCACCGGGAGGCAGTTGAAATGCTTCTTCCCAGCCCAAAAAAGCTGGTGGGGAGCCTGCCCCCACTCCCTGCTGTGGCAAGGAGGGAGGGAGCTATAATGCAATTTAAATGCCATGACCTGGGTCCAACGGACTGGCAGGGAGGGGAGCTGCTTTCATTGGGTACTCATTTACCCAACATCCCTAGCATGGCACTGAGTAGATTTTGCAAATGTCTGTGCTCGCCGTCGAAGACCGTGGGTTCTGTGGTGGGTTGGAAACATTAATGCGTTTGATCCTTGTTTAGCTTGTTGTACACGCTTTTGTTGCAAACTTCTCTAGTAAAACTGTAATCAGAGTAAATGTAAGTAAACGTGATGTTTGAGCAATCGATTCAGCTGCAAAAAGTGGGCGTATCATGGAACTGCTTGTCTCATTGAATCGTGTCATGTTACTGAAAAGGTTGGGAACCGTTGTAATAGACTACACAACTTCCAGCTTCCCGCTGCTGAACTCCTTGAATTAAACCACTGCACTCATAAGTTTCCCTTTCCCCTTTCCTTTCTTTCTAGTCAGTCTGTCCTTTGGTTCAGACAACAATTGGGATAATTGTACCTTTTTGATTACCTCTCCTTACCTGTTCCTCTGATTCTCATCTCTCTTGATCTATCTAGTGCTTTTGTGCTTATAGTTTGAGTGGCACTCTAATATAAGCAGCTGAGTAGCTGTTGCACAGAGCACTGGGAATAGTCAACACAACTCAAATATACAATTTTATGTAACATGTATAATAAAGTAACAATGAAAGCAGCTCGATAAAGGGTGCGCTCTCGGCAATTATTAGAATAGTTAATTGATTGAGCTCACTGGCATTCACTCAGCCACCATTCGTGAGAAGCCTGATTATTTTTTTTTTTTCCATCTGTCATTAGTTCCCTCGTCTCTCCGGGGCTTTGTTTTTAAATTATCTTGTTTTTCTCCTGTGGCAACCAGCATACCACCTTCTGGTTTGGAAAGAGCAACAAAAAGCTACATGTGGCTGAAAAGCCCCAAGCTGTGTTTCTGCTTCAGCATTTTACCTCTCAGTATAGCACATCCCGGCCTTCTCTACCTCCTGCACTTGCACAATTTTGTGAGTCAGCCAGCAGTCTGATTTGCTTTCTGTCATGCTGCCCTCACATCTCTCTTTTTATAGTACATCGAGTTATCACAGAGCTAAGTGCTTTTCCTGCTGCATGTACCTACGCATGTTGCTTTTTGAACCCAAGTCACTTGCCCTGGTGCAGAGGATCTTCCTCAAACTTCATGTTGTTGGCATGTTGGATTCAGAACTGTAGTCTGCATCCCCAGTGCCCATTTCAAGGACGTGTTTTCTCATTCTTCACTCCCTTGCACCTCCTTTTCTGAGGAGATTTCATACCTACATGAACACTCTGGAAAAGAGCATGTGTTTTTAATGAATTATGGAATATGATTTGAAAGAGGTGATGGCATTGTGGCAGTCTCGCTCTGGCATGGGAGTCGAAAAATCCAGGTTCTTTTCCTAGCTTTGCCACAGGCTTTCTGAGACCTTAAAATCCACTTACTTTCTGGTTCTGTAGACTGCATCTGACAAAGCGGGTTTTTTGCCCATGAAAGCTTATGCTCCAAAAAATCTGTTAGTCTATCAAATGCCACAGGACTCATTGCTTTTGTAGTTACAGACTAACATGGCTACCCCTGTTACTCTCACTTCTCTAGACTTATTCTGCCTACTTCATGTGAGTGTTCAGACTTCACTTATATTTGTAAACTGCTTCTTCAGATGGAGGGCAGCATAGAAATACACTGCCTCAGGATTTGCCAATGTAATTCAGAGTTGATTCAGTATCCCTGTAGCATTGGTGTGGAGCGTTGTATAACTCAGTAGCTTTAACAATTGAGAAGAGAGAAACAAATTTCAGTCCCAGTGCTTTCCTAAGAGTTATCAGTCTCAACTCGAAGTGCAAAAGCTGAGAGCCAAGAAAAATGAAAACCCTTCAGATAAGTTCAAAAACACTCAAGGAAGCTGCTGCTGCTTTGCCTTGCCTGTTAGTTGGTCTGGGCAGCTCTTCCTTCCATGACTCCAGGCATTCCTGTCAAGTGCATCTTCCAGGATGATACCAACCTTCATGTCCTCCTCCTTCAGCCTCTCAAGCCACATTTTCTTCCTTCTGGTCTTTGCCCTGTAATTACTAGTTGTCTTCTTCCTCACTGGCCTGCAGGCCAACCCCATACATCATAGCTGGCCCAATCAGGGTTTTACAGATTTTGCTCTTTAGTTTACTTGGCACATTGTTGTCAGAGAGTTTCCCTCGACTCTGTCCGTTTGCACCAAGTGCTTTTGATGTGATTCCGAACAGCTGCATCCACTTTCCCGTCAAATGCCCACTGAACCAACCAGATACATTTACACTTCCTTTTCCGGTCTAAGGGATTCAAGAGAGGGATTCTTTTGAATCGTCATTGGAGCCTTGAGCATTTTTCTGTTCTCTTTGTGCCCTCTTGAGATCCCTGTCACAGTTATCTTTCCATCTGAAGAGAGCTGGATGTGGTGTTTCTTCTGGACCTGTCAGTACCAATCTGTAGCTGGCCAGATTGATCAAGACCGTTCTCTCATAAAACTGAACTTAAGTACACCAGATTGGCCAGAAAACTCTATGTTTTGGATCAGGCCCATTTTTTCAGTGGTACTGTTTGTATGAAGCATACGTTGTTAGGATACTAACACTTTGGCCTTGTATTGTGCCTTTTGATTGATTTGATGAGTCAATTACTTCTCTGAATGTGTCTTTTGGGCAAGTATACTTGTGTTTTAGAGAGGGGTGAATTGAGGTGCAGCAGTTCTAATGTGGCTCTCAGTTGAAGTTGTTGATCAGCAACTCTGCAAATTGGTAGGCCGCCTAAAATTAGAAGCCAGTCTTAATTTTTACCAACAGTAAGTTGCCCTGTAACTTAATGGTAGAATCAGGGATATGCTCCCGAACTTCTGACCTGTCATCTGTTCTAAACACACACCTCCAGCTTCCAAGAGGAGAAATGTATCATGTACGTGTCTGGCCCTCACACATCTCTCCGGAACAGAAGAAAAAAATTATTCCCTCACGCACTGGAAAACACTCAGCCAGCTTGATGTAAAACCTCAATTCTACTCTTGCAGTTGTTAATAAATTCTGCTGCTCTACTAGAGTGCAAAACCTATAGGAAAATTACTGGAAACACATACAGCTTTCTTACTGAAGGAAAGGAAATGAAGTGTTACTTCTAGAACAACACTAGGCAAGCTGAAACATCTGTCCTCTTCAAATGCATGCGTGTGTGAGAGGGTCAGTGTAAGGTATTGTCCACGATAGACGACAGGATTGAAGGTGGGGCCCTGAGGAGAACTTAGTTTTCCTATTCTCCTGCATCATGTTTCCAAGCCTCCAGAGAGGAAGACATCCTTCACTCTGCCCCAGCTTGTTACGTTCAGAGGTAAAGGTGCTCCTCATACATCTGCTGCTCCATTACCTCTTAAATAACTCTCCTCCCTGCCACTGCAGTGGGCATTTCTCAGAAAGGAGCTCGTGGGAAGAACAGGTTCAGCATTGGCTGCTCCCTGGACAGCAGAAAAGGTATTATCGGTTAACACAGAAGCAATTTGATTATGAAGATTAATCATGGCTCACTTTAGCATAATCACTGTAAAGAAACCATTTAATTGTGTGTCTGTGTGCACGAGTGTTCATTACTGCAGATAAGCAGGTTAGCTTGGAAAAGTCTTTCCAAGCAGAAATATCAGGGATTTGCTAAACAGCAAGAAGATGCAGACAAGAAAAATACACTAAATAAATTAGCTGAGGCAAAGGTTTGTATCTTTCTAAAGACAAAGAAAATATATTGACAATAGCATTGTCTATTGTTGGTTTAAATTAGGTCTCCCAGCTGTTTTAACGGGAGGAGCATTGGGACTGTGTACTACATTTTGATTAAAGGGCCTCTCACATGTGGATAGAATGCTTTTACTAGATTGTAGAGAAGTGACTTTGCAGCCTTGTAAAAGCATCTTGGAAGAGCGGAGATGCCGGCTGGGAGAATAGAAAACTGGACTGTGTTCCTTTCTCAGGGTTGTTCGTCAAATTGCTGTTAGTTTCGCAGCCTGGGAAACTAACGTTCACCAATGAGAGGCATAGGAATTGACTTCTTCCAGGTATCAAGGCTCGTTTAGATGCTGTTATATGATGCAAGTGTCTCCGTCTCCATCTCCATCTCCCTCCCTGCACCACGGCTGTATTATTTCTTGGGGGCTTCTGGTAAGATGATAGTTGTCCCCATCGAAAGAAAAACAGGTCACAGGTTTATGTACTAGGTCCTGTTACCCAACTTAACCTCAGAAATTTTACAGAAGCAGCTTCCTGCCAGTCATTCTGATTAGGATAGCAAATGCACGTGCATGCCTTTTGTCTAAGGTTTTTAATACATTCTTAGATTTTATAAACAACTCTTCAGATAGAGTTGGATTGCTACTTCAGGAAAGCACCTTTCCTTTCACTAGTCAAAATTGCAACACTTAACAATCCTGTTACCACTAACAGTCATCTTATTTCTCTGTATTATTTCCAAACATAAATTCGCTAGATATGTAGTAATAAAATTAATTGCATGTTCTTTAAAAACATGTAATTCTGTGTTTAAACTTCATTTACAATTGCCCGTATTCTCTTAGCCCATGGAAGGGGGTTGTCCTGTTTGTGTCCCACAGAATGAATAAATGTGGTCCAGGTCATGCACATGGGACTTTGATTGTCTACAGTCAACAAATTGACTCCCTTTCACTGGATTAAATCGAACCATCTCAGATTATTTCAGAAAGTAATTCCTTGCTGTTCTTAGAAGTTAATCATGTTAATAGCTCTTCCAAATTAATCAACACGAAATTTCCCTTGCTACTCCCAAGTAGCCAAACCTGTACTGTAACCTAAAATAACCTGCTTTGATTTTAGTTGTAGTTGTCTTCATCTGAAATCTTAGTTTCAGTTAATTGTGAAGGATTTTATCATCTTCATTCCACTTAGCCGTGGTCCATTGCAAAAACTGGAGTTTAGAGTAATCTCAAGACAGCGAGCAGCTTTTATGTACAAATTAAGCCAGTATTTTTCATGGAGATTTCTGATGGCAGTTGCATCATATCTCAAAAGTAATCTAGTGTTTTGAATGAGGCTCTCACAGTAAGATACCTGTACTGCACTGTTCTTCCTGACTCCTCCTGGCCCCTGTCTGATCCTGTCTCCAGGTGAATACTTTACAGCTGTGGCACTTGCAGTTCCATTCCACGCCTCTCTGGGGGCCTCTGATGTTCCCTGCTTCAACAAGTCTCTCCTCTCCTATTTGTAACGGTGGAGTAATGATCATAGGTTACACTTCTGAGAAGTCTGCCATCCTGACATTGCTTCTCTGTGCTGGTCACCCCTATTCACGCACTCTAATCTTTCGTTATGCTGCATTCTAGATCTCCGCTCCCAGGATGCCTTTCGTTCTCTTTGTGAAGCCCCAGGAAGGCTGACATTCAGCTCCCTCTTCATGCTTCCAGTTCAAATACATAATTAACAGTTTGTCAAAATTGGGGCAATCTCAGTTCCCAGAAGAATGAGGGTGGCTTGAATGTACTCAGAGTTCCTCTGCCTTTGCCCTGAATTGCTGCATGCGCTTTCCTCTAGCTTGTGGAGCTTGCCTACTTTGGAGTTTAGATGTGCTGCAAGACTGACTTGTCAACACCAGGGTCCCCAGCTCTGTTCTGCAAACTCTCGTCTCTCTGACCACACCAGGTTCTTTCCAGTTGTGATTAAAAGCCCAACCATTTTCATCCTCTCACTCAGATTCCTCTGCTTATTGCTTGGCATCTTGCATCAAGTTACTGTCACTACATTTCATTTCATTCCATTCTGTTCTCCTCCTGCCTCTTACAGGAGCTATGCAAGACTTGTCAATCTCATTTTTTTAAACAGGGATGTTAGATTTAAAAAAGAGAAAAAAAATGTGGAACATGAAGTACACTGGAGACTCGCTTGGCTTGTAAGATTCTTAGGTTGGAAGCGTAATGGTATGTATAACATTTCCACATGCCTGCTGCTGAAAGGGTGTAATTTGGTGCATAAAGTAATTCCATGAGGCATGTTCTTGCCTTCAGGGAAAGTTGATGAAGTGTGTGTATTTGCATGTAATGCATGTTAAATTTGTCCCATCCAAATATCCTTTTAGATGTTCATTCTTTGATTCTGCTTTTTACATACAAAGAGGGAATTAAGCAAAGAAAATACCCAGGTGAACGTAGCAATTCTTTACTCATTGTAACTGCCCCAGGAGTCCAACTGTTGAGAGCTACAGCTATGTGGGACTATCATGTTCTATTATTAGTGCTTCGGTCCTTATCTTGAAATTTCAGTGTTTTGACACGGCAGTCCTTGTGCAAGACCCTCTAGGTAATGTGGTTATGCAAATTACAGGGTGTACAAGAATTTTTTTTTATCCTTTTTACGAAGGAAAAAAAAAACTCCAGTAGTTTTTTCATTTATTCTTTCCCCAGCCCCAGAAATCTGTTGAGGTTTCTCTGGTAAAGGTGCTACTAGCTGACATGAATGAATCTCACAACTGTCAAAGACCCCTGCACGCCTGTTTGGTGCATGCAGGGGTAAGTGGTGTGTCAGGACACCATCCTTTTCAGTCTTTCCTTTCCCTCCGGAACAAATTCTTTGGCTAATAAAATTGACATCTCTTCCCCATTTCAAGTGTACCTGGAGAAACTATTGCACCCTGTGTGTTGCTGTTTCAGGCTGGTTTGAGGACTACTAGTTGAGGCAGCATTGTTTAGTCCTTCCTTGCCTAGATTCAGATTAACTGTTTTCGTCCTCCCATGTCAACTGAGTGACCGCACTGATGCTATTGTTCAGCAGTAAAAAGCCTGTTCTCCCCCACTGTGCCTCTGCAGGACTTTGAAATCACTGTAGCTTGGATTTGAGAGTAATCTTATCAATGAATGGTTCCTTGTTTTTCCTCTGTGGTTCAAGTTTGTGTTCACAAACTTAATCTAAAATCTTTTTTTAACCCTCAAAAAGGAATGGGTTGAGGCATTTTTCAATTTGACCTTTATAACTTGCCTATGGATCTTTTGGGAAGTGAAAGAAGTTATCAGAGTTGCAGGTATTTCTTGAGTTGATAAAGCTTTAACACCACCAAACTTTTGTGAGTATGCAGACTAACATGGTTATCTCTCTGACTAATTAACTGCAATTCATCACCAGCAATACCAACAATTAGACAGGACAGACACATTTTTATCAGTCATCTTTTCTAATCTTTAGTGAGCAGCATAGTGGTAAAAATCAAGACACAGAAATCCCTCTGGAGCTCTTATTAAACTTGAGTAGAAATTTCTTTTGTGCTGGGTCACTGATACTTTATTAAGTAACAATTATTAAACAAAAGAATGTGGTTAAAACACAGTCTCTTTTGTGGTTTAACTGTGGTAAGATAGAGGTTAGGATTAAATCACAAAAGCCAGGAAATTCAGAGATGAGAGAAACTCTGTCCTTAAGTCCCTATTGTATTATGAAATTTAATATCCCGCTTTAATTTGTTTGCATTTTCACATAAAATGCACTCCAAAAATTTTTTGTTAATCTAAGGGCTTGTCTACACAACCACCCTCCTTCGAAGGAAGGATGGTAAGTAGGGTGTTGGGAGTTTACTAATGAAGTGCTGCACTGCATATGCAGCATTTCATTAACCAAATTCCCCCCTGCGGCAAACTTGAAGTCTTTGAGGAGTAAAGGGCCTTCGAAGTTGCCCGGCACTTCAAAGTACCAGCGGGTGAGCGGCGGCTAGACGCGAGCCAGTACTTTGAAGTTTAAAAGTTCGAAGTTGCCACCGGGGGGGTGGGGGGGGTGTTTGGTTAATGAAGTGCTGCGTATGCACCACAACACTTCATTAGCAAACTCCCAACACCCTAATTACCATCCTTCCTTTGAAGGAGGGTGATAGTGTAGACAAGCCCTCAGATATGTATTTTACAGCAGCTTCCAGGGCCAGAATCCAGCTCAGAGCTCTCTTCAGTTAGGCACTGTACAAATCTGGGCGTGTGCACAGTCTCAGCCCAAAAGAGTTTACAAACTTTAGAAACAGGCAGGTGTCGATTCCACCACGCACCCAGGAGAATGTCCATGCAACCACCTGCTTCCAGAGGGTTGATAGACACCATCATAGATTAAGTATTTAATGTTAATTATGAAGGCATCATAAGATTGGGGTTTTGGGTAAACATCCAGAAGTTCTGATACTGGTTGGAACCTTGGTATTACTTTTCCACCTCTGCACCAGATTTACCCCCAACCGTTTTCCGTTATGAAGATGGAGAGACTTGTTATCCTCTCCTCCAGCAACCTTCAGGCAACCTCCTCCCATGCTCTATATGAAAGGAGTAGACAGGTGTCCCTCCTGGAAATGGAACATAGTTGATATCTCTCAGTTCTTTATGTAACCTCTACTTGTGGTGTGGTCCCTCTTTCTGCATCCCTGTCTCTGTTCCGTGGAAGGGAAAACTGCCCCCTCCTCCCCTCAAAACAGTGTATCTCTCCAGGATATGTGAGCACTCCGCCTGCACTCTCTGCTTCTGCGTCCTGGGTTTCATGCTCCAGCAAAAGGCAAACGCGTGGCCAAGTCGAGGGAAAACCTCTAATCTTCTGCCTGTTTCTTGTATAACTCACATTTTTTAAGCAGCTGAACCCAGGACTCTGCTTGGAATTGATGCCCTTGGGCCAGGGCTTAAAAATTCTGGGCAGTCCCAGCCAAGTTCTGAGACATTTATAAAATACAGGTATGCTGTGTTTTGTTTAAAAAAAAAAAAGTCATCTACATCAGTGTTTCTCAACCAGGGGTACCTGTACACTTGTGGGTACACTGAGGTCTCCCGGGGTGCATCAGCTCATCTAGAAGTTTGCCTAGTTTTACAACAGGTGACATAAAAACATTAGTAACGACAGTACAATCGAAAAATTCATTCGTTCAGTGACTTGTTTCTGCTGCTTCATATGCCTTATGCTGAAATATCAGGACAATATTTCTGTTCCAATTCATTTCTTTGATAAGATGATAGAAAGTCAGCAAGTTTTCAATACTTGTCTTCTGTCATTTTTTTTTTTTGCTCATTTTATGAGTAAGCAGTTTTTAAGTGAGGTGTTTCTTGGTGGTATGCAAAACAGATCCGACTCCTGCAAAGGGTACAGTAATCTGGAACGGTTGAATGCCACTTGTTTCAAGACCTCAGACTACCTTCAGACCATGTTTCGGAACCGGTGGTACATGTGCCCTTAGGGTGCATGGGCAGGTAGGTAGGTAGGTATATTAAATGGTACTATATTTTTAAAAAAAAAAAAAAAAAAAGTTGAGCAATACTGATCTACCTGAGAGAAAATGTCACCTCTCTGAGAGTTGCCAAAAGACAGAAAGTCAAGTGAAGCAGATTGAGAAGATAGTTCAAGTTGACAGGAGTTGCAGAACACTGTTTGGAAATGAGTGTGGAGGCAAGAGGCTGATAGGAGACCACGGGGGTGGTGAGGGTGAAATGACAAAGTCCATGAGACAGACTGAAATAAATCCAGGAAGGATTTCAGAAATGAGGTCAGTTTTGAACTGTGCTGTGAACTGACTCGGGAGTGGGTGCCCTGCAAGTATAATAGCCCTGAAATCTTTTTGCAAGAATTGAAATTAACCAGTAAATGTGTATCTTCCCATCAGGCACCAGGCACATATTTTAGTTCCTAATGACATTTCTGGAAACCTCTAAAACCATTAGCAGGAAGTGAGCTGCTGTTCCCATAGTCTGTGTGAACTGGCATCAGACCTGTAGTTCAAAATTTAAAAAGCCTGTGTCAGTTAAGGGTGAGAGGCGGGATCACAATGCTTAGCAATTAACTCTTATTAAAACAATAAAATATTTGGAATGAATTAGTGCATATGCAATGTGATAGTAATTCTTCAAGTTTTGTAAAGGTGGGCTATAGGGGTTTTTTTCCCCTCACAAAAGCAGTTGGCGTTGGTCTAATGATGATGCCAAGAGCTCTGGAAACCCCATCCCAGAGCTATAACAGTGCATACCAGGTTTTTTTAAAATCTCAGCACAGTTTACATCTAACCCTTGAGAAACTCTTATTAGCTCATTTTCCTGACAACATTTCAGAATGAATGGAAATAGAGGAATGTTCTTTGCAGAGGAATTAACAGATCAACATGGTGGCTCTTTGTACCTGATGAGAGATTTGGATGACTCAGGTAGTCCTGCCACAGATGCATTTTAGTGGACACACTGCCTGGTAAGATGCAGACGGAAGGCCATAAGCTATTTTCCCATGGTTCTGTGGTTTTGTTGCATGTATTTTTCCCCTTTATGTGCACAGATACTTGTGAAATACGTACATATAATAAGTCTAACATCAATACCAGGCAAATTAGTAGAAACAATAGTAAAGAATAAAATTGCAAGGCATGTAGGAGAGCACGAATTGTTGGGCAAAAGTCAGCATGGTTTCTGCAGAGGGAAGTCATGTCTAACTAATCTATTAGAATTCTTTGAAAGGGTTAATAAACATGCAGACAAGGGGCACCCAGTGGACATAATATACCTAGATTTCCAGAAAGCCTTTGACACGGTCCCACACCAAAGGCTTTTATGTAAATTAGGCGGTCATGGGATAGGAGGAAAGATCCTTTCATGGATCGGGAATTGGTTAAAAGACAAAAAACAAAGGGTTGGAATAAATGGTAAATTTTCACAATGGAGGGGGGTAACTAGTGGTGTTCCCCAGGGGTCAGTCCTGGGACCGATCCTGTTCAACTTGTTCATCAATGATCTAGAAAATGAGGTAAGCAGTGAGGTGGCAAAGTTTGCAGATGAAACCAAGTTGTTCAGGACAGTCAAAACCAAAAGGGATTGTGAAGAACTACAAAAAGATCTCAGCAAACTGAGTGATTGGTCAGCAAAATGGCAAATGAAATTTAATGTGGGTAAGTGTAAGGTAATGCACATTGGAAAAAATAACCCAAATTACACGTACAACATGATGGGGTCAAATTTAGCTACAACAGATCAGGAAAGGGATCTTGGAGTTATAGTGGATAGTTCCCTGAAGACATCCACGCAGTGTGCAGCGGCAGTTAGTAAAGCAAATAGGATGTTAGGAATTATTAAAAAAGGGATAGATAATAAGACAAAAGATATCATACTTCCCCTATATAAAACTATGGTACGCCCATATCTTGAGTACTGTGTGCAGATATGGTCTCCTCACCTCAAAAAAGATATATTGGCATTAGAAAAGGTACAGAAAAGGGCGACTAAGATGATTAGGGGTTTGGAACGGGTCCCATATGGGGAGAGGCTAGAGAGACTGGGACTTTTCAGTCTGGAAAAGAGGCGATTGAGGGGTGATATGATAGAGGTATATAAAATCATGAATGGTGTGGAGAAAGTGAACATAGAAAAATTATTTACCTTTTCCCATAATACAAGAACTAGGGGACACCAAATGAAATTGATGAGTAGTAGGTTCAAAACTAATAAAAGGAAATTTTTCTTCACACAGCGCACAGTCAACCTGTGGAACTCCTTGCCGGAGGAGGCTGTGAAGGCCAGGACTCTATTAGGGTTTAAAAAAGAGCTCGATAAATTTTTGCAGGTTAGGTCCATAAATGGCTATTAGCCAGGGATAAAGTATGGTGCCCTAGCCTTCAGTACAAGGGCAGGAGATGGATGGCAGGAGATAAATCACTTGATCATTGTCTTCTGTTCTCCTTCTCTGGGGCACCTGGCATTGGCCACTGTCGGCAGACAGGATACTGGGCTGGATGGACCTTTGGTCTGACCCAGTATGGCCATTCTTATGTTCTTATGGGGGCATTACAGGCTCTTCTAAAATGGGTAGTTTGAGTGGGATTTTTCAAAAGCTCTCATTGAAACTTCTCTGTTCCCATTGAATTCAGTTATAAAGCTCCCATTGACTTCACTGGAAGCAGAATTAGGCCCACGCTGAAGAATTTTGAAAACCCCATTCTCTGTACACTGTAGCCTTTTGTTTGAATATTATTTTACAGGCTTCCTTCTCACAAGTAACATTGCCATTGCTACAGCAACAGCACCTGCATTAATTTCTGCAGTTGGATAAAGCTAGTGCTTGTGCAGATTGTGTATATTTACCTATCACAAGTGACACAGAACCGCAGGTGTTTGACAGCCAGAATTGTTTAGGAATTACGTCAACTTTTGCCGTGCACCTAATTAATTCCTGCCACTATAATTATTTAACATTCTGTAGTGTTCAAATAAGGTAGAAAAAATAAGATTTATTTTTTTTCCCCTTCCAGCCTTCAATTTTATGATTTCGATCTCAGTTTCACCTCTGAGTGAAAGGGAAGCACTGGTGCAGAACTTAGACATGAGCTTAGCTTTATCACAACAAAAGCTTTTGTTTATGCAGGCTTCTTTTATGTATCCCTCACTTCAATATCAGAGCCCCTGTACTATAGGTTTCACACCCTCTCCACTACTATGGTATGGATCAAAATGGATTAGAACCCAATAGTTACACATCATCTAATGTCAATCAAGTTGCCCAGCGTTAAGCAATAATAAAATCTTGCTGCAAAGCTTCATATTAAACAGTGCACTTTAGATCTAATGAACAGTTCACTTAGACTTGTGTTCTTTTTTTTTTTTTTTTTTCAATGCGTTAGAGGAGCTCAGCCCTCTTCGGGGTTTACTTGGTCCTGCTGATGATGCTTCTTGTTCCTACTGCCATTGGTGTACTAGACACTGTACCTACAGAGTAAAATATGGACCTTGCATCAGAGGACACAGTGGGTCTTAATTGAAAGTCCTTGTAGAGAGCAAGCTGGTTAGCCAAACAAGCAAAGTCTGGAAATAGAACTTCATTAATAGCTGTCTTGAGAAATAAGTTACAAATATCCAGCACAACAGGGAAACATATTTACATATGATAAATCTGAACCAAACCAAATTTGATTTCATAAAATAATGGGTCCCTACTGAGCAAATAAACCTAATGTTACCTATAGCGTGGGGGTTGAGGCAGCTAATCAGGACTGTGCTGCACTCTTTTAAGGTGTTTTGATTATACAGTTGGAAAGAGAATATTTTATAAAGCAAAGAACAAATGCTCAAGCCTCTTTAGCCTTTTGTATTTTATATCTATCATCATCACTTTATCTTAAAATCTTCTGGCTTGCTGAACCTGGAATGGGGAGAAAGATGGACTGAATTGCCAGGGATTCAGTGTGCAAAGGTTTTTTATATTCACTTCAGTTTTTCTGAAGTGAATATTAACTTAAAGGGACAAGTATAGTTGACACGGTCTGGGAGCTGTCAGAGGAGACAATGGCATTGTTTCCTGCTTATACTAATGAGCTATACTGGAAGGACGATAAAGAGAGTAGGAAGAAGGATTGGTTCCCACCCGTGAAAAATTCCTTTGGCCTGAAATGTGTGAGGAACATGTAAATGCAATTCTGAGGAAGGAAGTGGTTGCACCTCTCCTGATTGGCACCTTAGGAGCCTAGCGTTGTTTTCCACACTGCTAAATGTGACTCTGGTATAGATTTTCCACAGCTCTGGGGTTGGTAAACTTGGTTGTCTGTGGCCAGGCTACCTTTTGCTGCTGAAAAAGCCTTGCTGTGCAGCGGTCTGCTCTGGCTGAGTTAGTGATCTCCTCATATCTACTGAACAATGGAAGCTGGGACACTTTATAAAGAATGTGCTTTTGGAAGCCTGACGCTTGGTATACACTAGACCCTATAGTCGACTGCAGATACACAGTTCAAGCTATGACAGTTGTGTAGCTAGAATCAATGTATCTGCAGTCAACTGTACAGTCTGTCCTCACTGAGGGAGGTCGACAGGACCATTTCTCCCATCGACCTCCCTTACTCCGTGTGAGAGGATAAGTACAGTGGGTCGACACCACACGAAATTGAACTCTGGAAGATCAGCCCTGGATAGGTTCATCTCCCAGTAAGGATAGACAAGCCCTAAATCTCTTCTGAATTAAAAACAAAACAAAAGAAAAACACTTTTTTCCCCCCCCAGAGTTGGAAATGAGCAGTGCTTCCACATCCATAGTGTGTCTCAGAACTTGTATGTTGATTTCAACATACCAAGAGACGGGTCGATTTGCACAAGCAGTTAAAACTGGGAAGAGATGAAGCTGAAAGGAAAATCTGCATATTCATATTACAAGGAAGGGGCTTGTGCATTGCAAAATATCTCTTCATTCTTTTCATTAACACAAAGTTGGTTACCACAGAGCAATGTTTCTTAGACTGTGTTCCATGGAGAACTCGCAGGTATGCCACGAGCGTTAGGAAAATAATTCAAAGTTTTGCAACAGATAACCATGTTATGATGATAAACGTAATGCAAAACACGGATACCTAATTTTATTTCTACATCTCATGAGAGCAGTAGTTGTCTGGCAACACAGCAAGATTGACTAACATTGTGCTAGCTTCCCCTCTCCTCTGGCTATCTATATGGCAGCATAGTGTCTAGCAACAACGGGCTGTTATGCTTTATTGATTATTTCAGCTGATCTGAGTACACTGAGTGAGTTACATTTCTTTTTTAAAAAAGCCAGAAATGAGTGAAAAATACTACTTCTGAGGAACCAGAGCCATCCAGTGAGTGAGGTACATTTTCATAGGTGTTCTACGTAAAAAATATTGTTTGATGTTCTGTGGTCTCAGAAAGTTGAAGAAATTCTGCCCTAGATGAAATGAATGCCTCACCTCTGAGTGCACATTACAAAACCAGTATTCTGAATTCTGCTTGGCGACCTATGGACATTTAAAGTAATGCCACAGGTGTGCATTTACCAGCAACCTGTTACAACCCTAACAATTGCTCTGCGTGGCAGGCTGAAGGAAGTATTTTGTCTCACTGACTTTCCCCTTCTACCTCTCATAGCACACAACTGTCCATGTTATGTCGGCTTCGCTGATGCTTGCTTATTTCTAAGTGCTTGTAAAAATAACATGTCTGTAAATCTTTTGTCCTGCCTTTTACATTTGAGGGTGAATGCACAATTTTAAATAGAGATGCATAATTCATTGGCAAGCACTGTAAAAGCTTCTTCTCAGATGTTGTTCCAGCCGTAAACGTTGATGGTAACCTGCATCACTTGTGCCATTCTGATCCTGAGCCCAAAGCAGTTCAGCTTTTGCCTCCAACAATATCAAAATGATTCATTATAAGGAGCGGTTATTTCACTTGTTCTGTGAATTGGGCTTCAAGATAAAATCACCTCCAGCTATTGAGAACCTAATTTCCTATTCATTGCTCTGCATTGAGAGTAATCTGTGGCAGGACTTAATGCTCAGCAAAAATGACAGAGTTGTCTTCGAATAGCGATGTAAAATGTTACCCAACAGCATTTCACCTTAGTGAAAAGTGGTCAGTCTATACAGCTTCTGCACCTCTCTTCGCTGATACGTGCTCTGTTGAGCAGCACCATGAATAAACAAGGGTTTTCTTCTTTTGTCTGTTATAAATGAGTGCTGCGTTGCTTGACAGACAAATGGTACCATTCTGAGTGATGGAGTGGACTAGGTTAAGTCAATGCAGTATGTTATTGAGCAGGCAGAAAGTATGTTGGCTTCCAGTAAACAGGAATCATTGGATCTATGAAGAACTTGATAACAGTAGACTTAAGGTGTCCAAATCACGGCTACGTTGGAGGTTTGCTGGAATCAATTTCATGCATTTGCTGTTCAGCTTTTGCAGTCTGGATTCTAATCCTGTTTAACAGTTTAACAAGAGAGAATGAATGCAGTCTCTAGATAATCCCCAAGCCCCCAGGCAGTTATGAGTAATGGGCACTCTGGTCTCAGGGGAGCAGGAGTGTATTATAGCAGCATGTGCTGCAGGACAGAACTGAAGATCAGATTTTGATGCTTATTCATTTGTTGCCTTTTGTTATACCTGGTCTTAATTGGCATGATCTTTCCTTCAACTTCAAGTGGAAGGAAACTCACAAAAATATTTTTTAAAAAATCCCACCCAATCCATTTGTTTAACCCCTTGCTCCCAAGTGAGGTTTCTGGAAACATTGGCGTACAAGCTGCCAACGCTACCATAAAACACCCGTGGCTGCCCTGGGTCAGCTCACTCCAGCTTGGGAGAGGTGCCGGGCAGATGTTTGGGCGCGGTCTAGAGCTGGGTCTAAGAAACCCTGTTGCAGGTGCCTGAGTCCAAGCTCAGACCTCCGCACTGCAGTTTTATTGCTTCCATATACGAAGCTCAAGTCAGCTGCTGCAGACCACCCAGGGGTGTTTTATCGCAGTGTGGACGTACCCAGAGAGCCTGAGTAGCTCTGACTCACGTCGATGCCCAGTTTGCTTTTCTGCCATTCAGTGACAGGTCATTATACTCTAAATCATTGAATATGCACGTCCTTGTTCAAAAGCAGCTTGATATTTAATGACATTACTGTAAGGACACTGGCTTCTCAGTGCCTCTGTAGCTTACTGCTCTACGTGGTTTAGAGCACTTTTGAGGCTAGGAGATCTTTGGGCCTGGTAAAATGAAAGCAGTTTTGGACCTCATGTCAGGCTAGTAAAATAAACTTCTTTCAACTTCCAGTAAGCTGTTTCCCCAGGTTAATTGCAAAGGAGACTTGAGTGCCTAATTTAATAATGTTTTATATGTGTAGGCTGTGCACATCCTTTCTTTCTATGTGTTTTTGCAACCTTTCACACACTGGCTAATAATGGTTTTGACCTGGGGTAAATTTGCCTACTTAATTATATTTTTCTGTAACCTGAATCCTTTTTTTAATCTTATTTGCATGCATTAAAGAGTGTTTAATTTAGCATTTGGTGGAACTAAAAGAAGTCACGTAACAAAAGGCGTTTTAAGAATGAAACAGTAGAACTGGAAGCTGCAGGGTCCAGCCATGTGGACAAATGAAATGTCTTTTGTCTGCATTTGCAGTCTTCCTAGAGTAAAGTGGAGGTCTCTGTCAGGTTTAGAACAGCTAGCTAAGCCTGATCGTTCCCCTCCGTACACTGTCTCTTACCCTCCTCCAGACCTCATCCTTGCTCCTGTAGCTGCCTCCATGGACAGTGGGACAGTGGAACTATAATGGATTGAGGATGAGGAATTGCCGGTGGGCAAAGTTCCCTCTGTAATTTTCAGAGCTGAGTATAATTGCTGGTAGTTACCCAATACCTCATTTTTTTTTTGACAAAAGCTATAATCATTGCTGTCAGATTTTCTTTGGAAAATTCCTTTTATCTTTGGGGTTTTTTAACATGCTTATTAGGCTAAGCAAGCTGGTCTCAGTAGTCAGTAAATTTCTCTGAAGAAAGGGACCCTCGAGAGTCAGCCCTGATACCCAGATATTCCTGCACAGAATATTTTTTACATTTTTTTTTAAATGTAGTGGCACCCATAGCCCTCAGTCAGCGTCTGTGCCTTATGATGCTAAGCTTTTGGAAGACCAAGCACATGTAAGTTAAAAAGAAAATCAAGGTCAAAAAGTGGGTTGTGAGGAGAGAAAAATATACAATTGTTAAATGCATGCTTTTTCATTTTCAAAATGGTGAATGGCTTAGGTTCACTGGGCCAGGCATTACCACAGCACCTGACTTCTTAATGCTCTCGCTGTTCTAGTCTAGATTGTCTTAGGCGGACAAGTGATCCAGGTTTTTTACCTTGTTTGGTTTATTTTGAAATGGGCGTTCAATGCCCCCTACCATCAGTATGAGCACCAGGGAGCTTTGGGGCGTCAACTTATGTACTTCGTAGATATTATAAAAATGTACGTGTTGGTCATTCTGGCCATCTCACATATTACAGTGGCGTAAGCAGAATTTCATTGCTAAGGCGGCACTGAAATTTTTGCTTAAAACCAGACTTCATCCTCAGTCATGCTTTTGAGTGGAATTTAGCATCCACATCTGGTACAGAGACACATCACAGCAAAATTGAATTTTCTGTAGCTTTATTTTAGTGGAAAAAAATAACTAACTTTTGCAAGGAAAAATGTTTAAAATGTTCCTGTTTTCATCACTCTCTTTTGCATTCTCTGTAACACATCCAAACTTCCCACAAGCTCCAAAATTCTCTTTTGCGGTCTGCTGTCATGTAAGCCGTGAGCCACTGGCATTTCAAATGTAAAGATCTTCTTTTCTTTTTTCTTACTTGGGATAATCTGCATACATTAAAGCTAGTCCATTACTTAATGCCTAATTGGAAGGCACTTACAGTGCACTGGTGTAACAGGTATAAGAACATGTATGGGATAGAAACCTGTAACCCTTGTTATGCCAAAGCACTGGTACAGATTTGCTGCCTGGTATGTGAGGGAACCAAGGCAGAACCATGCAAAGCTATATGCCTTCTACTGTGTGAAAGCCACACAAACTCTGCTGTTCATCAGATCAGGGTTTATGGAGAAACATGGGCGGTGAGTGATGGAAAAGTAATTAGGGTTGAGGTGGGAGCAAAGATTTTGTGCTGAATTATTTAAGTTTAGTTTTCCATCCTTTTAATGCTGTCTAGCAATCATAACAGAATCTAATACGTTTTAGAGGGGAATTATATATATGTTGCCACCATTACCTGGTCCTGGCAACTTTTTGCAGCTAATTTTCAATTATTTGCTAGCAAAACTGCAGCCAAACTAGTATATTTGGAGTCTTAGTTACAGTCAGAAGTGAGGGGAGGATGAGAAGACATGATTTTTTGGGAATTCTCTTCTGGTGGGGAAACTCCGGCGTCTCTGCCTCATCCTTTGCTATTACAATCAGTAAATGTTTTCAAAACAAATTGAGGCCAAATGTAAAGTATCTGCCTTTAAATTCAGCCCAGGGTGGTGTTTTTAAAAGTTCTCAGTTTTTGTGTCTGTGGCACGCCCTTCTGCAATGAGATTGGAAGTGACTTTTAGCTTTTGAACTGTGTATCAAGTGTATTTTATTTGAGTTATCCCTCTGCATACAGGAAAGGTTGAGGTTGATTTCATCAGTCTAGCAGATTAAGTTTATACGAGGCACTGATTCCTTGTCCCCTTAGATATTAATGCAGATGCAGGCAGTGGCCACATTTAAATCTTTCAAATCATGCAAAGGTAAGATTACTATCGCTAATAGTTTGTTCTGCAGGACAAACGGAAGGTGTCGTGCATGGCATGTATATTGCATTGTGTCTGGTTCAGCTACTTCAGTATGCTACAAGCCCAGTTTGTGAGATGAGGCTGTCAAACTTGGGTGTCTTCTGAAAAATGGGGAAAATGGCTACCTTCAACACGTCAGCTGACTTCTACTGTGACTAATGAGCAACTATTCTTGTTTGCACGTGGGCAAAAATGTGCAAAGTTGAGTTGTTGCTTGTATCTAGAGTAGTTATCCTACACTTTCTCTCTCCCTTCCCACAAAGAAAAATGAGTGAGAGATGAATCACAAGATATTAAGGAGAAATTGAATATTCGGCATCTTTACTGTACACAGCTGTGGTTTGAATTAATCCAGCGCTTTACATTTTGTGGACAGAAAATGCTTTATGCCCTGCACAAATAAGGGATAACTAAACTTCATCACCACTTCTCTCAATCCCTATGATATGTTATGTTTTAAATAGAGGAGTTTTGTGCTGATGAGAGAGATGAGATTTCAAGTTACACAGAGCTGTTCTTCAAACATAAAGACCTCTGTGTAGCTCAAAAGCTTGTTTTTTCCATGAACCGAAGCTGCTCCAATAAAATATATTTTACCTCACCTGCCTTATCTGTCTAGTGTCCTGAGATCAACTGAGCTTCAACAACACTTCAAAACAGGTATGCTTTGGTGCTTAGTAGTGATCTTGAACAACATGGCTCTATTCTGAAGAGTAACTCTTTTAAAATGACTTCTCAGGGTTCCTGGTTTATCCTCTGTTCGTGATTATCAGATTAAACATCTCTGATTTTCAGTGGGCTGAGGGGTCCAGAGTCTGGGGGCCTCCACTGGTCTGGCAAATTCCTTCATTTGGGACCAATTAAGTCCCGAAGGTGCCAGATCAGGGAGGTCCTGACTTTACCCATTCCTTCCCTTCGCTCATATAGGTTCCATCACTGAGGCTGGTTGGTCTACTTTCTTTATTAAAAAGGCTCCCTTCTCACCCCTATTTTTTAAAGCATTGTGTAGGTCTTGATGATCCTGTGCCTGGACTATTTTAAGTCTGTTCTTCCTCTGGCTTTCTTGACTCTTCTCATCCCTCTCCAGTCTACCCTCAGATTCTTGGGAAAACATCTTTGGACTACCTACAGCCCCATGCTTCACAACAGCTTCTCCACCATCAGAGAAGCTCCAGTATTTCCTGAGTGCCACTTTTTTTTCCCATTTCCCCCAGCTTTCCCCCTCTCTCTATCACCACTCCCTGGTGTACCCTGCCACGAGATACTATTATCTTCCAGTGCCACGTTTAGAGCTGTGAGCATTCTGCTTCTGTTGCCATTAACAATGTCATTGCTGGCCAAGAGAGAGCCGAGACCTCATCCTTCTGAAAGGCAGCAATGAAAAATTAATTAGAACACCTGCATATGCAACAAAAACATTCCATTTTTTCCCTCCCCAGCTGGATGGTATCCAAATATGCAGAACAGTTAGTATGTGCACCTTTTATATACCTGAGCTGTGTGGAATCCCTCTGGCACGCTGAATCTGAGGCACATAAAGAAATTGGGTATGTCTGAAATTTTTGGAGACATGCTTGTTATAAATGAAGTTGCAGCCTAGTGGGGAGTGTTAGGGGGGGATCCTCATTATTACCCTATTGCAGTCAGCCTCAGGATCCCTTTGTGCAAGCCGTTTGACAAACATACACCGATAGCCCTCACCCCAGATCACTTGCAGCCCAACGTGGTGAGAGGAGCTGTAACGAAAGGTTACATTTTATTTAGAACTATTGGCCAGTATGCTCCTCTACTCTTGACTCTCTTTCTGCCTCAACTACCTTCATAGGCAATTTTTATTTCTTTGTTAACAAACCTAATATATCTGACTTACCGTTCTTTGGGCATTAGAATAACCATGGTCGTGCTTTTCCCTCTAAGGGGCAGTTTTTAAGTCCTGTTTAACAGCCACTCCCCCTCATTTATGCTTTCACTGTCTGTATGTATGCTGTACTTTTTCCAGCTCTGATGATTTCACAGGGTTCTGAACAGTCCCATGTCAAAAGTATACTCTTGCTACGTCTCTCACGGCTCTCTTGAAGGTAATCAGAGGACAGGCACAGTTAAGGCCTCGTGGACCATTCCCCAAGAGCGGGAAGGTGCTGCAGTGTGCCCTCGTGAGTTTAGAACCCTTAAAGCCAGTTAGTTACTTGAATGAGAACGGCCTGATTATCAAGAATGCTGAGCATCTCAACTCCCATTACAACAAGAAGTCTTGTGGCACCTTATAGACTAACAGATTTTTGGAGCATCAGCTTTCGTGGGCAAAGACCCGCTTCATCAGATGCATGAGTCGGGGGGTGGTTTCAGTGGGGTATTTAAAGAGTGGGGTCCCAGTAAGAGGGAGTGATACTGGGCCATTTCCACCTTGCTGAATAGATCTTGTCAGCTCTGGCCCTCCCTCTTACTGGGACCCCACTCTTTAAATACCCCTCTGAAAACACACACACACCCCCCGCCACTCACGCATCTGATGAAGCGGGTCTTTGCCCATGAAAGCTTATGCTCCAAAATATCTGTTAGTCTGTAAGGTGCCACGTGACTTCTTGATCTCGAACCTACAGACTAACACGGCTACCTCTCCGATACTCAACTCCTATTAACATCAGCTGGATTTGTGACTACTCGCTGCTGCTTAAAACCCTATCCGTCTTATTTAGCTGCCTAAATGTGGCTGTAAGGAACTTTAAGCACCTTTGTTCAAAAATTTTGGCCATGCAATTTTATACACCTCGTAAACAGGAAAAGTATCTCAACCTGCATGAGACCAATTTGCCCAGAAAAAAAGCTTTGCAAGAGAGGGACTATTTGTCTGTTTTATATCATCCGTTGGGCCTGAGTCTGGGTTTGCCCAAGGGCAGATTATTGTATTGCATGAGACCGCTGCCCCCACACTATAAAATGAGTCTTAATTACTCGACTGGTTCCATGGAATTGTGGCCTTTTGTCACAAAGGGGCTGGTGTGGGAGCAGTCTGAATGATGGCTGAAGATTTTCTGTGGACCTAGAGCATGCAAGGGAGGTGGAGGCCCTCCTTGAAGTGGTGTCCTACTCTGTGCAGAGTGCAGGCTGTCACCAAAGCTAAGGAGGACTTGCAGGAGATAGGAAGCAGGATGGATTCTGCCCTGTCTGAGATACGGACAAACCGGGGACCCACAGAAGGGTTGAGATCAGACATCCTGGGGAGGATGTGTGTCTAGGGCTTTCTAAGAGTACTGTAGAGTGGTTAAGAAATTCCTTTTCTAAGACTGCATGCCTTGTTTTTCTGCTGTGTTGTCTCAGAAGGATCTACACTAAAAGCCCAGACTGCCCAAAGTCTGGGTGAAACTCGGAGGGCGTGCGTGTGAGCAGCAGAGCCTCAGGAGGTCTAAGACAAGGGAGGGCATTTGGCAAGTGGCCTGAGTCTTGGGCATGTGTCCTACAGTCCGAGCTAGAGCTACTGGAGTACGGGGCACGTTTGTAAATGGGTTCCTGTGGGATCTTAATATGCCTGGGAACGAGTGAACTTTGAAATGGGTTTTCCTATACCTTTCCAATCAGTACTGTACTCCAGAAGCTACATATTGTATAAAGGAAAACAACCCTTTGTGTTCATCTCTGCATATTTATTCCACCTCCTCCGGGAAAAGGCACTGGGTCACGTTTACTGTGCAGCTTCGGCCAAGTCAGGTGAATGCACTGCCTTAGTTTCCCCAGATGTAAATTTGGATTAGTACTTAGATACTTATGAGGGGATTTTGTGAGGCTTAATTATTATTTGTATCATGTCTTTGGATCCTCTGGTGAAATGTGCAGTATAAATTCCAAGTATTATTTGTTACTGATGGGATTGTTAATTAAATCCATACATATAAGTGATTTATTGGCATTTTAGAGTTGAGATTTAATGATTTCAAATATTAATGTCAAGGTTGTTAGGTCAGTTTTCCAACCTGTATCATCCAATTAGAGAATGAAACTCAGCCCTGGCAGAGTAAGAGAAGCAGGAGGTTAAGAAGTAAGGAGTCTGCTTTAATATTCAGACCAGCCTTTTGTGGTTGGTCTGGAGTCTTGACACAAGTGAATTGGTCTCTGAAGAACAGAGGGGAAAGATCATTGAATGAGGAATGAACCCTGCTAGGCCCACTTAGCCATGATTTATCACTGTTCAGTGGGAGCATGTTCTTCATGTCTTCAGCCAGAGTTTTGTAGGTGACCACACAAATGGCTGCTAAGCATTGAGAGAGAACAGGAAAAAGAAGGAAACTCTGGCAGCATTCACAGGTATCTGGCCCACATACGTTGGCCAAGGTTAGCCCAGTTCGGGGCATTAGTAGGTCCCTTCTGTGCTACAAGACCAGGACTATGTTTTCACTAGCTAGGACTATAACTGTCCTTAGCCATTCACCTGTAACAACTGCGATTGTAGTGGGAACTAACCCTTTGATTTCAGGTTGCTTTGGTCGGGTTACAGTGAACCTCAAGTCTCTTCCTGTCCCTTTCTGGTTTGTGATGAGTGATCTTGCAGTGCAATTTCTGCACAAATATCTGAAGCTATCTGCCCTTTTGGGCTTCTCTTCTTCCCCACCGAAATGCCAGTTGCCGAAGCTGCTTTTACAATCAGGTCTCATAGGCTGTGTCTTCACTAGAAAATCAAGTTTAACTATGTCGGTCCAGGTGTAAAACGTCCCGAGTGTCGAAGGCTGCACTAGGCTGATCTACATCCCCTTGTACACAGCATGAGGTGACAAAAATTTTTCATTGGCTACTGCTTCTGTGGGAGGTGCAGATTGCCTGCACAGGCAGGTGCACCCCTCTTGTCACCCACTGCACAGCTGCACGGCAGTAGCATTTTAAGTGGGGATAAGCCCTCAGGCTGCATCTGCTACTGAAGCTGGGATACTGAGCTCTCTGATACTCCCATGCAAGTCTTCCTTAAGCCGGTGCGCTTAAAACCAATAGAGCTGCTGCAGTGTAGGGGCAGCAGCAAGGGGCTAGCCGGACCCCAAGTGCTTAGCATGGCGAGGCCTTGCCACAGGTCACCACTGTCCATTATACCATTGCTACCCTGCTGTCTTTAAAGTGCCAGCTCAACAAGAGCCCCTCTGCACAAGCTGGTAATCGCAGCCCTCGCTCCGAGTGCCGATGTACCCTGAGTCTGTTGAGCTTTGTCGTTTTTTTAAATCAAACTCTTGCCACGATGGTTCTAAATGTTCATTTTTTTTGCACTGCGGGAGCATCCTGTACAGCAGTGCAATGCATGATCTGATTTTCCAGTGAGCCTTCAGGGAAGGAGCCTGGGGAATGGGAACAAAAATAGCAGTGGGAATGACCAGTGGCAAGGAGGGGCCTCATTCTGTTGGGCCCTGACAGATGCACATGACAGCCAAGTCTACGTCCTGAAGAATTTACCTCAAATTTAAGACCGGGCACAACCAGTGAAACGTACAAAACTGTTGGAGGGAAGGAAGAGGAGCGAGGACAAATACAACCACGTTAATGGCTGGCTCTTCCTCAGCTTGTGCAGTCCTCAGACTAGCTGGTGCATCGCCTGGTTTGGATTCACCAAATAGGTGTTTGGGACTTTCAAACAGAAGTAGTTGGGAAAAGACAATCCATGCTAGTGCTTTACCTAGTCATTTCTTGTGGCATTGCAATGCTATGCTAATTTGTTGCATTTGCACATAGCCTTGCAGGCTTATTACATGCTTCCTTTGTATAATGCTGCCATTTCTTTCGGGGCCTCCAATTTTATTCCTTATGGAGAGAGTTTGCAACCAAAATCTGTCCCAAGAAACGTGACTGCCTAGGAGCAATGGGGCTGTGGAGACCTTGTTGTGGATAGGAGATAGGTAGTGAATGTCAGGTTTCCCTCATGTGGGGATGGGGTGGTTTTGTTTTTTTTTGTTTTTTTTTTTGGAATGCTAATACTGACTTACATTTGTTTTAATGTGTGTGTGTCTTGCTGCCTGCTGGGAATTGTGTATCAGCCATTGGGCCTCTGTTGTGTGTAGCATAATTTGTCACTGACAAATTATGCTCAGATGGAATTGCAAGTAAGTTCCAGGTAGGTGGTTATTTGTATATATTTTTGGTGTCAGAATGACTGACACGCACAGATTGTATCTGATGCAGAAAAATTTCAGAGAAGTCCCAGAATGCCAACCCCACTTTCCAAACCCTTCCCCCACTTTATTATTATGCGCCTGACTTTGTTCAGGATTCAGAAGCCCTCGCAAAATGGAATAAATCAGTAGCAAGCTGTGGGCTGCTATCCACACACATGCAGTCTGGTATGCTTCTTTTTTCTTTTGTCCTAGCCCGATCCTGGATTTGCCCTTTTGGTCTTGCCTTTCTGAAAAGCACATGATGAAAGGAAAGGTCATGCTAAGAAAAATTATTTCACACTTCACTGCCAAATAGCTTTCTTCTTATGCAAGTGTCTCTTGCTGGAGCAAGCCTTTGACTGTGCCTTCATATGCTGTGAGCGCAGTCGTAGATTTGTGTATGCCGGGCTGTAAATTAGCTTCCAGTTATATAGTCAGCTATTGTGCTGAATTCAGCCTGAATAAAAGCAGAAAAAAGATGAATTCACTGTAAAATCCAAAAATGAGAGAAACTGGTAGAGCCTTCAGTAATGTGGGGATGGATGTTCCTTGTAAGCAGGGAGCCACAGGTGGCTCAGATGGAAAATACAGGGCAAGCAAAAGCCAAACAAACATTTTTGGTTGTGGGGGATTTGCTTTATCTAAGGAGTGTCTGAATGAGAGAGGTTAAAGCGCTTGTCTGCACTAAAATGATGTGGAGGGATTTAACAGGCTGGGAAGCGATGAATTTCTGCCGACTTCACGTCACGTCTTTGGAGTCATCTCGTCTTCTGTAGGAGCTGCAGGTTGTTCTTGTTAAGATGATGAAAGCACTAATTAATTTGAAAGCTTTCTCCTGATGGAGAACCCTGTAGGGAGGCTGTGAAACTCCTGTGTGACAAGAAAGCACACAGATGTTAGTACCGCACACACTCACTCACAAGCACAAAGATTGTCACTTGCTCTGGGAATAATGTCATTGTTACAAAATATGCAGTATGAACCTCTTAAAAAAAAAAAAAAAAAAGTCCCATGATTTAATATTAATAGCTGAAGCTAGAAAGAGACAGTTGGACATGTTCTTGCATTTGCTGAGCTGTTGTGCATTTCTTTCCAAAAAATCATAATTTAATCATTTTGTGTTGAAAAGAGTTTGTCTTCGCATGTGAAGGGGAAAGAAACTGTTAGACTGATGTACAGAATTCATGTTGACAGTGTTGCAGTGGAACTGGTCCCCAGAATTTTGAGACCTCGCATGGGAGAGGTACCTGTCCCTATCCCAAGTGTTTGCACACGTGCATTCCACTGTGAGAAAAGTGCACTCCAGGCACAGTTGTCAGGGAACGTTTTTCCCTTGGCCGTGCTATTGTGGTGGCTTGTGTACCCTCTGCTGTCACATGGGCAGATCATGTAGATAGACAAGTGAAGAGCTGCCCCAGTCATCCTCCATTCCTCCTTGCCACCAGTGACTCTTGTTAAAGCAATTTTGGACTGCTTGTGCCTAGTTCTGCCGTCAGTCCACTCTCTCTCTATATTGCCTGTTAGGATTACAGATTAGTTAGTTGTTAGATTTTAGCGTTGGGTTTTAGTTTTAAGGTCTTTTTGATTAATTTTAATCTTTTTGGTACCAGGATAGTGCCTCACTCTATGGGGATTTAAGTCCTGCTGGTCTTGAAACAAGCCCATGTCAGGCAATGGCCCACGGCTAACTTGCCTGAAATGTTTGTGAGAATCCCATACCAGTGACAAACGTCATGTTTCTAAAGGTTTTAAGCTCCACTCAAAGAAAGATGGGGCGACCAGACCCGGCTCAAGTGTCTGCTTATGGGGGAGTTGGCACATATTCAAAGTGCCACATATTCCTTGCCTTCAGTACAGAGCATTCTGCCAGTGGCATGAGAGACTTCTTAATCCCTTTGGCCAGCACTGAAGAAAAAGCACAAGCCATCCTCAATTCTTCTGTACTAAAATCTTCTGGAAGGCATTCAGAGGGCGGCTCTCTTTAGAGCACTCTGTGACTAAAGGCATGACTTTGTTACCCACAGGATGGAGGGTAGTGATTGATCCAGCGGAGGGTGATTTATCGTGTCTAGCACAGACACAATAAATGCACTGCTGAGTACTCTTCCGTCAACTCTGGTGCTTCCCCAGAACAAGAAGAGTAGCTCTAAGTACATTGACTTCAGCAGTGTTGCTCATGTACCTGACGTTACGTAACTTAGATCCACAGCCCATGTTAGTGTAGCTAGGCCTAAGAAGGGATTGCTGCTTCCAGAGCTTTTGCCAAGTCTGCCACCACCCTCCCCTGAAAGATCCTTGTGTCCTTCATGCCAGGCATGTGAACCTCCTTCCCAGAGGCAAAACTGTTTTTCCTGCCACTCACTTGGTAACCGTCTGGGTAGGGATCTGATACGGAGGTCTAGAGTTCAGATTGTGCGTATGACCCATATTGGAGCCTCATACAGTTTCATGCAACAGAATTCCTATTTTCGAGATTCCTTTTAAAAAAAAAAAAAAGGTTTATTTATACAATGAGGAAAGTGTCCTTGTAAATCAGGCTATGATGGATTCTCAGTATAAAATTATGGCTCACTGTGCAGCAAAGCATAGTCTGTCATTTGACCATTTTTCACACATTTCAGTGGCATGAGGCTCACATGGGAAGGATTAAAGGTTGAGAAATAGGCCAGCTGATAGCAAAGGTTTTAGTGAAATGAAGGCAATCTTTCCTGAAAAATGCCTGCGGCTTCATCCTCCTGGGATAGGGGAGGTAAAGGCAGCCATCTTTATTAGGGGCATAAATGTTTGTTCCAATTTACCTGGCAATGAGTGTTAAGTATTAGGAAAAAGTGATAATAAAGCAACCAAACAGGTCGGAGCTTGGGAAGGGGGCGGGGGTCAGGCTCAAGAGAATGTTTTTATGAAATGTTCAGTTTCAAATTAAATAATTTTTAGTTGAAAATTCTCGAAAATATTCAAATTTAACTCTGGTTGTGTGGTAGATTTAAGGAAGCTTTATTGAGATTATAAAAACCAGAGGCTGAACCCCTTTAGTGCGGGGGGGAAAAATATTGGATCTAGCACTAGCACGCACACCAAATGAAAAGGTAGTCCTGGCTGCAACTGCATTAATCTTTTGAGTAAACTGGAGCTTCAGCATATCAAACTGTCATTGCTGTTCATTGCGATAGGTAGCTCCATTCCAATTAGTAGCAGTCAGGGCATGACTGAGATGAAAATCAAATGTCTGCTTTCAGTGGAAAAATGTAGCTCAGTCCGCTTCCAATCTGTTAGTTAGCCTGACGAAACCAAACTTTATGTATTTAACCGTCCTAACAAAATGCCTTTGCATTATTGATGCATTTTTCTCTTGGACTTGCTAATTTACATGGCTGGAGAGCTTTATGTAGACACACAGTACAATTTCTTTTAGTACAAGGTGTTTTCTTTTTTTTGTATTCTCAATAGGACTAGATTTCATGTGGCTTTTTAAGCGACCACATTCAGAGAGAATCTGTGTAATTGGTACATGAAAAATGCCCTAATTTAATATCTTGTTTCAAACCAAGTAATTGAGAATATGCTTAGAAACCAGCATCCTGCTTTCCTGTTCCTCAGACAACTTGAAACTATTTTTTCAGGCGTGCTTGCACCAGGCAGTGATATTTTGCATCCGAGTTTTGTAGGCAAGGAGGTATCCTCACAGGCAGTCTTACATCAAGAAGAAGAAATTATCTGCATGTTGTATGTATCAGTCCTCTTACTTTTGAGCCTCTTCTGGATAGGGTCATTTTTTTTGCATCAGGGAAAGAGCACATGAACCACATGCTCATAGTCGCAGAAGCACTCCTTTGGCAAGCAATTTACAATTGCTACAGCTTGAATTGCTTTTCTACTCTCTAATGGACAAAAATAAACAAATAGCAGCGCTTTCCATTTCCAAGCCTGGCATACAAGGGTTTGTATCCCTGACTCTTCCTAGGAAGACAACACGTTTCTCAGAAAGAATACGGCAGGAAGGTGCTGTGGTGCATTGGCTAGGTCTTAATCCATGCCCCCTGAAATTTTGGTACAGGGAACAAAGCGAATGGAAAACCCTAGCAAGCAGCAGTCCTTCTGTCTTTGCTTTCTCCCAGTCCCCCCAGAAATAAATGAGTATTTCATGCCTATGGATCTAGCCTGAAGGGTTGAGATCCCTGTTCTGGCAGCTCGCATGCTAGGGATCACCATCTGGCAGCGCTGAGGAACATTTCGATAGCCGCTGTCTGTACCATGTCTGAGTCTCACCAGTGCCCATCTAGTCTTCCTTAGTAGGAGCACTACAGCCAAAGTGACTGAGGTTGTGAGGAGGAAACGGGGGTGAGGGGTAGATTCAGTACTGGATGATGGTCTCACAACTGTCTTTCACTGTGGCTAATTTGGTCGTTAATGAACGCCTTGACTAGAGAGAGGCTCATTTAGAGCTGGGTCTGAGTAGCTCAGTGGAGTGTTCAGTTGCTGTCTGGAACAGTGTTTGCCTTGGGGCAGGGGTGCGTAAAGTGGGAGGTGTGAAGTTTCGTAAGGGGGCGCAGCATGATTGGCTGCTGGGTTTTAGGCTCGTCCACCTCATTAAAAATGTTGAAATAGGTTACTGTTTTTATGTCTGTGTGTTCACATCTGTATACCGCTTAATACAGTTTTCACATTCTACCAACTCATATTTTCTTACACATGCAAAAAGGGTTTTTCCCTATATGAGCATAACCAAAATTTTCATCAGTTTGGGTTGCGTTAGACAGGTGTGGGGGCGGGGGGGTGCTTATAGTGGGGAGGGAAGAGGGTGAGGGTTTTCCCTGCCTTTGTGTCCTTGTGCAGGAGCATGAGATTGTTCGGGGACACACGAATTCTGTAGACATGGTTGTTCAAAAGACTGTTGTGTATGTGAGATGCGTGTCCTGTAGGGGGGATTCAACACCTCAAAGCATTACTCTGAGTTAAGCAATGATTCCTTTATGATTCACTCAGTCAGAGGGGAAGCTCCTGCCCTCATAGTAAGTTGTGCTGCCTTTTGATGTCTCTAGTATGCTGATAAAGGCCATGGTATGTTCTGGGCATAAATCAAAGAACTTTAAAAGCAAGAGTTTATGGCTTCCGCTAAGCAGTGAAATCAACCTTAAAGATGGCATAAACCGAGCAACTTTTTATGTATACCCAGGCAAAAATCTTGATTAAACACACATGCTTCTGTCACCAGTTGTAAATCTATAGATCCCATGCTGTGCGAATAACTTCTCTCACAGCCGGCTTAGGGTTTTTAATGCACTGAGCGTAATGGTTGTTTTACAGGAAATACAAAGGGGAAGAAAATCGTTCCCCCTGGGAATAAGAAAGTTACTTAGTGCGTGCTCCTGAGAAGCAGGCACAATGCTCATGTTTTAACGAGCAGGTCACCATTTGTTCGGTGACAGACCCGGTGCTAATTTTCCCTGCTTCTGCTCCTGTTTGTCTGTGTGTGCCAGGAATGAAAGCAGCAGATCAGTGATTGTCTCAGACCCAGGGAGGAGGGCTGCTGCAAAAACAGCAGGTTTCCAGGAAAGAGGTATATTACCCCCCGGCATTTTGTTTTATTTAGCTGGTAAAGTGACCCTTTGAGGCAGAGCTCCTTGACAGACTGCAGCAGTGATGCTGAATTACCAGTCATACACAGTGCAAACAAGAATCATTCAAAACCAACAATCTTGCATTTATTAGCTCCAGCCCTTTTTGCTAGACATTCGGTAGCTCTTCATGTTCTTCCTTTGTCTCCAAAAATTCATCCAATTTTGTTTTGTTTCTTACCAAAGATTTTCCTTAAAGGAGCAAGTGTCCTTGTGCATTGGTGTGATATTCTGATGCATTAAACTGGCATGGCCTTAGACAGTCACAAATTTTCAAGCTCAAGAATGCTCTTGTTTGTATCCAGTGTTAGAATTTAAATGGGGACTTCATGGTTCTTTCTAAGGTATGCTTTCTTTACAAGTGCTTTGACGGAGAAGGTCACATGTGAGATGCTAGCAAGGGTGCTTACTAAGTGTAATGGATGCTGTCCAGCCGGCTGGATAAAAATCAGTAATTTTTTTTAAATCCTATTTTTATTTAAATCAGATGTTTATATTTTAAAATCATCACTAAAATACTCAATTCCTCACTTAAAATAGATTTCCATCAAATCTCATCATGAACATGCTATACCTACACTTAGTACCATAAAAGTGAATTAATGGCTCTCAGCTGTTCAGCCTAATTGCTAGCTCTTGTTTCTTGAGAGTTCTGGGCTTTCAGTTTCTGTTTTTCAGCTGAGTAAGAAGTAACATGCAAAAAAACCCCACAGGCTGAGGAGGATTGGGTTTTTTCCCCCCTGTGTGTATGGGGTGGTGGGCCTTAGCCAAGCAGGGCAGAGGAGTTAGTTAAGACATTGTCTCAAACACAAAGAAACAATATATAGGAAAGGACAGAGGCAGCATAGAAAGGAATAGTGGAGTGGACTGGAAAGAAAAAGGAAAGACCTTATTCAGCATACACAGAGCTTCCTATATTCTCCCACGCTTTTGCCACAGAAAAACTGTCATGGCTTCTGGTCGTAAGAGACGCTATCTGGGAATATGTTGAAGAAAATTTTTCCCTGGGTAAAAAAAGAAAATTGTGTCCATGTAAGCCACACCAGAAGGAGATATGAAGCCTAGCTGCAAGAATGAAACATCATGAGGAAAACCGCTTTTGGGGACAAAATGATGTGGATGAAGATGTGGATATGGCTTTGTGGTTGAACTGATCAGCAACTTAAATAATTCACGTTGCAATGCATCATTCTTCAAGACTCTCTGCCTTTTAGTATAAGTTTGATTTGACAAGTAAATTTCCAAGCTGTTTGCTGTGTTGGATATTGCTAGGAAAAAAGAATTATCTTAGCTAATCCTTTTGGCTTCTTTAATTAGTAAACTAGATTTAGAACCTATCGTCCAAATGTACCGTATGGAAAGCTGCTGTAAGAGAAATCTAGAGTTGCCAGTTGCTGCTGAGTGTCATTTTCTTTTATGTTACATGACACATGCCCCTTATTTTGGAACATCTTGGCCCCAGGCCAGAATGGTCTGTTCCCTATTTTACTTCAGCATAAACCAGCTTTTCCAAGGGAACCCCGTTCTATAGTTATTTTCTTGAAAAACAGAAGTGCCAGTGATTTCAATGGGTCTTACTCGAGAATTAAATGCCCTCTATGCATAGTTAGTCTTAGCTTTTTTGGTGACTCGAGTTAAATCAATTTTTTTTTTTTAATTTAAGTCGGTGACTTAAATCGTTTTGATTTAAATCAGTCCAACCTGCTGTCTAGAGACAATCAAATCCATTAACAAAGCAGTAGTCTAGTGGCTTACCAATAGGCAGCTATTGTTCGGTAATGAGCTTTTCATGGCGAGTACTATGCTGGTGGTCCTGTAGATTTCAGAACCTTGTGAGGAGGTGGTTTGTAACCTCCTCTTGCTGTGTGTGGAGTTAACAATGGGTTCTCCTCTGCTGCAAAGTGCCAACACCTATCAGTTTTATGCTCAACTGGTTTAGGCGAGCTGTCTTCCCTCAGCTCTCAGACAGAATGCAAGTGTTTAGTGTGCTTTTCAAGGGGGGGATGTTCTGTTCACAGTGATGATTGAAAATGTACGTGTGATGTGATGGGATAATTAAGCCAAATTCATTGGAGGATAGATAGCTTCTCTGAGGCAAGTTTTTTGTTTCTCTCGCTGTGTGTGGACCAACGCAGAGCTGGTATTGCATGGCTGGAAGAGAAGGGAGGTGGGACACCGTTCTGCCTCTCTGATTTCTTCTTCAGGGTTCTTCCTCCCTCCAGAGGTTTTCTCTTCACTTAGGGACAATCTCCCTCCTTTTTGTTAATTTTTCCCCTCGCCCTGTTCCTCCAAGAGCATCTGAAGTGGGTGGACTTGGTGTGTAGGAGACAGCAGGCCCACTCCCATCCACAGCCTGCAATTTGGCAACTTTATTTTACTGTGTCTCTCTATCAGTCTGGTGTAGTGAGCCATATGAATAGGCAATCGAGTTGTGTGGTGTTTGGCTCTCTGGACCCATGATTCTAAGCCTGTGGGCCACTGACAGCCCAGTCAGCACGCAGCTGTGACCCATGTGACATCCTTGACCACATAGGGCGTGCGTGTGTGCGTACAGTGGTAAATAGGTTGAAAATGGCTGCTCTATACACACCTAACAGCAGTAGCCACGTAGAGCATCTGTCTAGCATCCTTCAGCCCTGAACCAGAGTCCTGAGTCTCTTCCTTTTGCACTGCTGTGTTTTCTGACATTTCCAATTTGTGTGAGAAGCTGTTGTAGTCCTCTAATTTTATTTTCTATTTCAGGTTTCTTGGCTGTTTAATTGGATGCGTTGCCCTAATTGGACGGTTGGGCGCGGGGCGGGGGGGCGGGTCACGTTAATTATTCCGTTCAGTTTTGTTAAGGCATCGGAGACCTCTGCAACAGGCTGCCAAGAGATGACTGATGATTCTACTTGTCGTCTTCAGAGGCATATTGTGGAGATTAATTTGTGTTTGTAATTTATTTTCAAGATTTAAATGTCTGGAGGTTGTCGCTTCCTCATTCTTCGAGCTGATGTAATCTTTCAGAATAAAACTTCTGGCCACAAAAGCCCAACAGAAATGGCAGGAGTTAAAACACTTGTCGGGTTTCAAAGGAATTTGATGTTTGAAATCCAGCTCCTCTGTCATGCACCCTCCCAGCCTGCCTCACAAACTCTGATCGCTCCTTTTCTTTTTCAGGAATCCAACGTGCTCATTGCTGCTAACAGTCAGGGTACAATTAAGGTAAGTTCTTTCCTACTTCTCCATTTCTGGACACATGAAGCCGTTCTTGGGGAGCACTGTCCCAGCAACTGTGCAGCCAGGAGAGGGAGTTGGGAGGTCATTGCAGCTGGGGGCATTGGTAGCTTAAGCAATGCATTTACCTTGGCACAAGCTGGAGAGGGAAATGAAGTGAATGGAAACCATAAAAGCCAAGTTAGGAGGCAAGTGTGGGAAAAGATGGTGGCAAGTGTCCAGCAGCCTCTGTGTTCAAGGCCTCTCCGCAATAGGAGAGAGAAACCACCGTGAAGCAGGAAAGCTCGAAACATTTTGCAGCATGTTACCCTTGATGAGCAACTTACTGCTGTTCTGGTTTTGCATGTGGTGTGTGCTCTTCCCTCAAGAAAGAGGCTCCATGTTTCATTTGCCACAGAAGCAAATAGAGTTCTGTCATCAATTCAGAAGTGAGGGTGGCTTTACTTTTTCTGTGAGCGGCCTTGAATTTAATGCCTCAAATACACACACCTGCCTATGCATTCATGTTTCCACACTAACCTTGGTAGCTATGAGCCATGAATTCAGGAGACTCTGACTCTGTTTCTTGGTGCTAACCAAGTGGTTCTCAGACTCTGGGTCAGGGCCTCAAAGTGGGTTGTGATCAATGTTCCCGGTGATCTGAGCGTTTGGGCAGCCACCCAGGAGAGTGTCACGGGCCACCCAACTGCTCATCAGGGTGCCCAGAGCTGCTCATGGCCATCAGCCTGTGTTTCTGTTGGCGGTGCACATCCCACACATGCCTTGGTGAACACAAAATTTATTCTGCACGGAGTTGGAAAAAACTTAGAGGGGTTATTGGTCATGAACCCATTTTAAAGGGGTTGCTGGGCCAGCATCAGACTTGCTAGGACCAAGGGCTGAAGTTGAAGCACAAGCTCCACTCTTTCCCCCACCGGAGATGGCAGGGCTCAAGCGCCACTCCATTCCCTGGGTCATGCAGGAGCTGTTGCCAGAAGGGGGTTTGGAGGCAAGGAAGTTTGAGAGCCCCGTGTTAGCCGAGTGCAGTCCCCCGGCTACTGCCTCAGAGTTAAGCTGCCCTAATGAAGCCTGCTGAAGTCCAGACTCTTAGCCATAAGAATGGATGTTTCACATGAGCACATGCCCCACTCACCTTTTGTCATTCCTAGCACAGGCTTTTGCACCTCCAGGCAACAGTCTGTAAAAATCGACTGGCTGTCTCTCGCATGAAGGAACCAGTGTTCAGCAATCCTTGGATTCGCCCAGAGAGCTCTTTCCCGTTCCCACGGGGACGGTGTGTGGCGCGACTGCTAATCAGAACCTCAGACTTACATCTGAAGCTTGAATTTAAAGTCAGATTTCTTATTGTCCAAACTGAAGCTCAGGCTCCAGCGCGGTAGCAAATAGAACGATGATTTCGCCTCCTGTCTTCAGCCCCTCTCTGTGAATGAAACTGTCCCTGGCACTTACTCGCCAAGCGGTGATGCTGGACCATGAACCTCGGAACTTGCATGCTTGATTCCCTGAACTGTGCAGTCTGGCTCCAGAGCATGATCTGCAGCACTGGCCTCTTCTGTGATGTAATCCCTGGAGCCCTAGAGGCTGGGTGACTCAATGGATTTATAGTCCAGCTCTGGCCTTTTCCTGTAATAGCTGATTAGTATTTGGCAATCCATCTTCAAACTCAGAGCTTTCCGCCCCTGGGTTCTTTCGTCTTCCACGCGGTGACCTTCAGGAACACACTAATTCTCTCTCTGGCAAAATCTGACTGGACTTGATAGTTCTCATACTGCTGTGTTTAACGGAAAAAAAAATCAGGGGAACAGAATAGGAAAAATAATCTCACCTCTGGGGCCATGCTTATTCGTCAGAAAGAAACCCCTCCCTCCTGAAAGGCCCCAATGTTATGTATAAAGTTGGCTTATTGCCGGTCATTTTTAATTGTTGGCGTAGTCGCCGTTAGCTCCCTGGTAACCCTGCCACAGCAGGTGTGTAGCACCTGCTGCCTTGTGCTCCCAAGGGATCTGTTTCATACAGCTGCAATTTGTTGTCCAGTGCTTTGGTCACTTCCCTGTTTAGAGAAATTGGTGGCACGCATGAAGGGTTATGGCACCCTTAAGTGAATCGCACAACAGGGGAAGAGGCTAATAAAGGAGAGATTTTATTCAGCCGGCTAGCTTAGCAATTAATGCAGCTGCAGAGCCAAAGCTGTAGATAGAAGTGTGGCGATGCCCTTTTTAACTGGTGGTCAGTGAGATGGGACCAGGTTAGGATGGATTAATACAAACTCCGCCGGATGTTCAGCACATGCATACCCACACAACTCTGGACAGTATGCAGTCTGTATATTGCAGGGTGGAGGGAGGGGGGGATGATCATGGTGCTGTCTGAACTTTGGAAGAGTTGGGCTAGGTCCATGCTGGCCGTGGAAGATGGAACACATAGGTTCCATGTGCCAGGGCACCATTTCGCCCATGTGCGAAACGGCGCGTTCCAGGGCCAGTGTTGACCCCGGAACTCCTGGCGAGCCGCAAGGATTAAGGAACGCTGACGGGAGGAGAGCTCCTGTCAACGTTCTGCAGTGAGGACAGGGACCAATATCAACAGCTGCAAAATCGATTTTTAGGTACACAAATGACAGACCAAAAATTGTGTAGCAGCCGTTGCCATTCCCGGTACGTGTAGACATTGCCTTGGATGAACAGATGTTTTGGAGCATAAGCTTTTGTGGGCAAAGACCCACTTCATCACATGCATCTGACGACGCGGGTCTCTGCCCACGAAAGCGCACGCTTCAAAAGATCTGTTAGTCTGTGAGGTGCCCCAGGGCTTCTCATTGTTTTTGCAGATACTAACCCAGCTACCTCTCTGATACTTGGAATAGTTAGTTCATGTGTGACCCACACACCTGCTGGGTGTGGGTCACTCTCCCTTTATGAAGGCACTTGGACCACTTAGAGAGAGAATGAGTCCCCTCCACAGCATTAACTGAGAGCCAGCTGCTTTTAGCTCACACTGCAGAAGCTCCTGCATTAAGCTCTAAAAATCCCAGGTTCGAGTCCCAACTTGGCACTGGCTACACATGCATGTATGAACAGAAGGATCAGTCGTCTGCATCGATGCACCAGCAAGGTGATAGATTTTAAGGGCTAATTAGGAGCAAAGAATATGAGAGATCATTGGACAGTTTTGTATCACGTCAGGATACAGCACAGCATAATGTGTGTGGCTTCAAAAACCTGAAAGGCAGGTGACGGACATAAAAGCGTTGCTTGCCAGGACCCAAGGCCCTTCGGTGACACAGCTGTATGTTGTGAGAAGAGAGTGAGGGAGGCACAGAAAAGGCCGGAGCACTTCCTAATGATGTAGGAGATGAAGAGCCCAGTACGTCTGTTCTAATTGCTTGTTCACTCCCATGTTTCTAACCAGGTCCTGGAGCTGGTATGAAGTGCGTTCTCTCAAGGCGTGCGGTTCTTGGTCTTGCTGACGTGCTATGGCTTTCATCTGGGATCCTCAGTGGGGCAAGAAACTGAAAACATCTTGATATTCCTCTCCGCAGCCATCGTGTTTGGTTTTTGGGGTTTTTTTTTTTTTGGTTTGTTTTTTTGCCCCCCCCATTATAGACTCTCTAGGACCTTTTGAAACACTGGGAAAGCCAGCGAACTGTCTGCCATCAAGGTTAACTCCACAGACTTTGCTGCTGCTGCTGCTGGTGTGGTTGTCTAATTTTTACGATAGGGGAAACAAATTCTTTTCAATAAAAACAAATAACAAAAATGAATAATAAAGATGGTTGAGCCAAAGGTGAAGCTGGAAGATTCTCTTGTTGCATATGGGAACAGATTTGATGGGGAAGGGAGCTAACAGGACCACGAAAGGGCTGTATTATGGAATCCCACACTTCTGAGCTACCTTGCCTGGGCTTTTCTCTACCCCACAGCGGGGGAGCGGGGGTGGAACCTCTCTAAGCCTTACTTGGACACGGAAGCAGTCTGTTTGGAGAGCATAAGATGTATGTGGTTTAGTTGTGTTTTGATTCTTTTTTAGATGCAATCAGTGTTCAGGAAAATTGCTAGGTTGACAGTTCTGGAGTCTGAAGTCCTCCAACTATCAACAGGAAAGTGGCAACTTCCCCCTCTCTCTGCCAGTATGCTTCAACCCTGACCTGGAGGGACTGCTTGTAAGGATGGGGGTCAGTCTGCCTCCATGCCTGCAAATCCTTGGCACCTCTGCAGCTTGCCAAGGCTACCAACTGTGACATGGACCTCTGTGGCCTGTGAACTGGACTGACGCCACCAAACTCTTTCACGTAGGCCACCAACCTGATACTAGCTAATGACTTCCTGTCGCTGCTCAGTGGGCCTGGATTTGAATCCTTCAGTGAGAGGCCAAAGGCTCCGGATCCTGTTACCAAAGCCCTGCTGTGCCCATCCGATCTGCCGCATGGCCTGTTGGTTGTCCCCAGTTCCTATCGTGTGGAAGCCAAGCATTGTAATGGGCGGGGGCGGGGGGAGAGGGGGAATGTAATTGATTGTAAGGTGTTTCAGAGCCGTGAGACAGGAGCTTTATTTTTAATAACCAGGCATACACTTAATTGTACATATGGAGAGGGGGAATAAACATGATGCTGAGTGTTCAGTTGTCGTTTTGTTCAAGAAGACACCTCATACCTTCATGCATGAGAATAATACGGTGCTGCCAATATCACAGTCACAGCGTAAATTTCAAGTGGAATGAGAAGGTATGCCGTTGTCTGTCTGTTTCCGCCCTCCTCTGCCTGAAGACTTGCCGTATTCATCGGGAGGCCAGAAGGAAATGGTTCCTTGACTTGACTTTACTTGTTCCCACATTCTGCTTCTCCCTTTCAATCTGGAAATAGCACATTGGCTCTGGGCCTCACTAGGTGGAAAGGGGAGGCTTGCATTCTCTCGCTATCCATTTTGCAGGTAGTGTTGCCTGGCTGTGTTCTAGTTCATCCAGAGATTAACAGCTGTGATGGAGCGTCCTGGAATGATGATGGGGGTAAGCCTGGGGATCCCTGGTGTAGGCGCAGGGAAGAGAGAGCGTAAAGGTGGGTTTGAGATGAAAGCAAAGAACTAGAAGTCAAGCGTTGCATAGTCGAATGCTGACTGCCATCCATGTCCCTAGTGACTTTTGGTGAGCCACTTAACTTCTCCGCATGCTGTTCTTACCCACTGTTGAGGGTGAGATTTGCTAGCCATAACTGACAGGAGTCGTGAGGTTTACTGCAGCTCATTTGCTTATAAAGTGCTTTGAAAAACCCAACCGGAAAGATGCTGTAAATTAACAGAATTGCTGCCGTCATCCTGAGGGTTGCATCTGGCGAGGAGGAGATGAGGGCCCTCCACTCCAAATGCAATTTGGATGTGGTTTCTCAAGTGCTTTGTTTTCTTCCTGGGCTTCAGGGGTGGATGTGTGCGTGCCTGAGGATGAGCAGGGAGGGCTGGAGAATGGTTCTTCCCCTGCTGAACAATCAGAAGCAAGAAGGAGCAAGACCTTAACTGTCCACACCCACACCTCCAAGGTGCCATCCTGAGGTCCCAGCCACCTGAGCCTTGGGAATCAGCATAGCAGAACCAGGTTCAAACGCTGCCCCGGGAGGTAGATATTCATGCATGCACGTGTGCAAGTCTGCCCGCCACACCTCTCCATTTCGATGGAGGTATTTTCACAAAGTAGCTTTTTGGTGCCAGCTGTTTTTCTGTTTTTTTTAACGAAATTGCCCTCAGGAGATTGTTGCACACTGTTGTTTTGAAGAAGTAAATCCCCTTCCTTGGGTCTGGCTCGCAGGGGATATGGCAGCAACATCGGCCCAGCTCTGTGCCTAAATAGGTGACGCTGCACACACGTAAGTTGCAAATGTCAATTAAAAAACCAATTGGCAATTGAATTGACAGTTTGTCTGCCAAGGCTGCAATCTTAAAGCGAGAAGCAAACTACGTACCAGGCATGCTCTGAGGCTACTTTGCAAATTAAGTGGAAAACAGTTTTAGGTTCTTGTTTTTAAGTTTCCATTCTACTTCAATCAAGATAAATGCAAATTCTGTGTCTGTCTGTAATTAGAAGCACAGCAGCTCACAAATGCGGCAATGCTGTGTCTCTTGAAAGATGTTCTCTGCTTTAATCACCTTAATATTCCTTTCTCTGGGTAATTCTTCTGTGTATATATCTCATAGAATTATTTACCGTAAGCTGCATTAGCATCATTTGTCTGAAGTTCTTTTGTATTTGTGGCGCTGCAGTCTATTTTTAAAGTCCCCTCCTTCTCCCAAGCCTAGCTTGATGTGTTTGTAAGACCAGGTGGCAAAAGTAAATGTTTATTACAGTAGCACCCAAATGCACTACTTGTGGGTGGTTCTGTACAAATACAGAAAAGAGATGACACAGGATTCAATCTGTAAAATCTAGACACCCCAAGACACTGTGACAAGCCTCCGCACAACATGCCTTTTAGTTGCAGTTTGTGCATTGTACTAATGAACAGCCAGATTGGGTCAGACCAAAGATCCGTCTAGCCTGGTATCCTCTCTTCCAACAGTGCCCAGTGTCAGATGCCCAAGAGGGAAGGAACAGAACAAGAATCATGAAATGATCCATTCCCTGTTGTTTGTTCCCAGCTTCTGTCAAACAGAGGCTAGAGACACCGTCCTGCCCATCCTTGTTAATACCCGTTGGTGGACTTATTTTCCATTAATTTATTTAATTCTTTTTTGAACACTGTTACAGTCTTGGCCTTAACAACGTCATGTGACAGAGTTCCACAGGTTGGCTGTGAGTCATGTGAAGAAATACTTCCTTTTCTTTGTTTTTTTTTAAACTTGCTGCCTATTAATTCCATTTGGTGACCCCTAGTTCTTGTGTTATGCAAAGGAGTAACTAACACTTATTATTTACTTTCTCCACACCAGTCATGATTTTCTAGACATCGATCATATCCCACCTTAGTCATTTCTTTTCCAAGCTGAAAAGTCCCAGTCTTATTAATCTTGCCTCATCTGGCAGCTGTTCCATGCGCCTAATCATTTTTGTTGCCCTTTTCTGAACCTTTTCCAATTCCAATAGATCTCTTTTGGAGATGGTGTGCTGACATATGCCTGCAGTATTCAAGATGGTGTATATATATGAATTTTTCTGTCTTACTACCTATTCCCTTTCTTAATAATTCCTAACATGGTTGCCTTTTCTGACTGCTGCTGTACAGAGTGGGTGTTTTAGACACCTGCCCACAATGATTCCAAGAGCCCTCTGGAGTAGTAACAGCTCATTTAGGCCCCGTCATTTTAGATGTGTAGTTGGAACTATGTTTTCTGGTGGGCAGCACTTTGCATTGTTCAGGACTGAGTTTCGTCTGCCATTTCGTTCCCCAGTCACCCAGTTCTGAGAGATCCTTTTGTAGCTCTGCACAGGCTGCAGGGGGCGTGGCTGTCGGTTAGTTGTGTATCGTCTGCCAGGTTTGCCCCTTCACTGTTTTGTCCCTTTATCCAGATCACTTGTGTTGAATAGGATTGGTCCCAGCACAGACGCGTGGGAGACCCCACTATTCACCTCTCTTCATTCTGAAAACAGGCCCTTTATTCCTATCCTTTGTTTCCTGTCTTTCAACCAGATACCAGTGCTTGAGCGTCCCATGACAGCTTACTCTAAGAGCCTTGTTAAAGGCTTTCTGAAAATTGATGAGCGTGACATCCACTGGATCACATGCTAATTGAACCCACCACCCCCCCACTCCCCAACCTCCCAGAATTGTAGTAGATTCTGTCTAGTGCAGACACACCTGATAACTTTGGTCTAGCAAGTAGTATAGGCAGGGCTCTGGCATAAAACCAGTGTGTCATGAAATCCTGTTAGGAAGCTACAGCATGGAGACAAACATGCCTGAAGGCTGTCCGTTCTAGCACGTGCATATGCTGCTAGCGAACAGGTATGCTGTGTGTGCATATATGAGTGCGTGCAAGGGATGGACTCGGCGTATAAGCACACCTGCGTAGCTTATACTCCCCGGGGGGCAGGAAGTGGTTTACCCCCACGTGCTCCAAACTAGGCTGTGGACCATCTAAAATGTGAAAAGGGCTACGAAAGGCTAATGAGATGTTACGAATGCCGTGTGACACCTGGCAATCTGTTTGCTTTGTCCTTCCACTTCTATTTGTTTAAGCAATCGGTTGGAACAGCCCACGGTATTACTTTGACTGTGAACTAAACTCGGGTGTTTCCCCTAGTAAATGCTCTCTCAGCACAAGCAACAAACTTCAACGTCCTGTGCTGCAAACCTGTCTCCTTGATTTGTGTCAGTCAAAAGGAGGCATCTGTTCCAAGAGACGTTCATTACTAGAGGGAGGGTGAAGTGATGGTCGAGAGGAAGTGTCCATTAGTTACATTGTGTGCAGACTCTTAGACCATGAGTGTGGACGAGATGTTAATGCTGGCATTTTGCCCCAGAGTCTGAGGTCCATGTTTTTCACAGTAATTCTATTTAACGGCGGAAGATCCATAGACTGCAGTGAATTATGGGAAAATAAGTTCTCTTACTTTTCTATCACATTTCTGTGTGTGCAACCATTCTTCCCTTCCTCCTCCCCTGCAGCCTCATCTCCTTCCACTGCCCTAGCAGATGCCCACCAGGACCGCCAGTGGCCAGAGGGCAACATAGTGGCTGTATTCTATCGGGGCGGGGGGCTTGAGCAATCCTTTTTCTTGTTTTGACAGCTTCTGCATGCACACAGGGGCATCAGTGCTGGTGTCGTGGCTGATTGCCAACTTGGGTAGTCAAGGCCTGCCGACCTAAACTCCCCCGGCGGTTTTAAATGAAGAACTTTGTTGTTTGAAGGCGCGTTTGGTCTTGCTAGAATGGAAGAGCAGCTGTGTTCCACTCTGCTGCTGACTGCTTCAGTGGGGAGTAAATGATTCCTGTAATGCAGTCTAGAAAGAGGTTTGTTGTCCTTCAGGATCGCAGCGTCGTAGGGTTGGGATTGACCTCAGAAGGTTAAGTCCAGCCCCCTGCTCAAAACAGGACCAATTCAGCCCAGCCAGGGCTTTGTAAAGCTGGGACTTGTAATCTCCATCCCTAGAGGTTTTTACCACCTCCCTTGATAACCTATTGCAGTGCTTCCCCACCCTCCTAGTGAAACAGCTTTTCCTAATATCCAACCTAGACCTCTCCCAGTGCAGCTTGAGCCCCGGGTTCCTCATTCCACCATCAGTCACCCCTGAAAACGGCTTTTCTCCATCCTCTTTGGAACATTATCACAGAAGGGTGAGGCGGGACTGCCTGTGTGTGACTTGTATAGTGCGTTAAAGGATTCACTTCCTCTGCTTTTTGCATTTTTACTTTCCACTGTGTTTCTACCTTAGACGCATCAGGCATACGGCCTTCTCTTTGCTGGAGAACTGATTGGAGGTACAGAGGCACTTATGAGGCGTCCTTGACATCTTAATTGAAGGGGCGAAGCTGTTCAATCTTTAACAAAGGCTTTGTTCAGAATGCTAATTAAGCATTGGAGTGAAGTAAGTTAGGCCAAAACCAAGATTTTGAAACAAACAAAACATCCCTTCCCCACTTGAGAGCTCAGCTTTCACTTAGAAAGTCCTTGGGATGTTGTGTATCTGTACATTACTATAGTTCTCCCAGTCTCAACAGTACCTGAATTTCCACAGTAACAAGCATTCAGGAGAAAAACTTTGGGAGTCAGAGGAACTTTTCAGGCTTTTTCTTATGCATCATAAAAAGGCACAACCCTGATGCCTTTCCCCTTGCTGGGCTTGTTTAAAAGGTGCTGATGGAAGGCGTGTAGGCTGAAGGCCAGTTACATTCAAGCTTTTCCAAAATTGTCATCAGACTGCAGAATATTTTATTTCCCGAATTCCCTTGTAGTCCATGAGACCATTGCCACCCTCTAGTTCTGCTGTCCATGTGTACGCTTTGAATTGTGGCTGATCCGCTTTAGCCAGCAGCCCTTTCTCCCGCACATAGTTATCATCTTCCTTAGGCAAGCCTGACTCGAGTCGCTAGTTGTTTAATAACTCGGCCATACCAGGCTCAGTGAGCAACTCCTCTTGTCCCATAGTCTGCTCAGTGGAGGTGTTGTTGGGGGGAAAGGGGAAATAATTTGTCAAGATCATAGACAGATAATCTCCATGGACACTGAGATGCACAAGATGCGATGTGGCTGTATCGGTCTCTCAGGTTGTGCTTCTCTTCTGTTAGCCACAAGGCAGAATGGTCTAACCCCTGGTGTGCCAATTTTCGGTGACAAGCAGAATGTCGGGGGGTGTTATTTAATGTAACAGGTTTGTGAGGATGTAGAATTTTGAATCTCAGATTAATCCATCGGTTCAGATGAGAATTTTTTTCCCCTTAATTCTCCTTTTTAAAAGGCTCGCAAGTGTTTCTGCCCTGCAGCCACTTTCAGGGAAGTAATTAACCATTGTGATGCTCTGGTAGTTTTATTTCTCACAGTTGGGCTTGAATTTGCATCCCGCCCTTAAAACCTGGCTAACTTCAGCGGTGGATGGGCCATGCCGTAAGCATTTCCATCCCCCAGCTCTCTCTGGGATCCTTTTTCTCTTCTGCGTCTCCAGCCTCACCTCTCAACCTTCAAAGAGGGGCTGAATTCATCTGGCTTTTCGTGATGGCCGGAAAAGGGCTGGGGAGCCAGCAGTCAGGTCAGGCCTCAGAAAGGAAAATAAGGCAGAGATTTTATGAAAGGGTAAAGCCCATCCTGTGTAAACAGCAGCATGTGACCGCTCCTATTAACCCCATTCTGCAGGTGCGTAAGTACCTGCTGGCTTGTACAAAGCTCCGCTACATTATGCGCCGGCCTTGTCTTCTCCATTGCTCTGACACAGAGCTTTGTACACCCCTGCCATGTGCTTGGAGCTCCCACACCCAGAGGCGAGGGGTCACACGAATGCCAGTCACCGGTGATCAGAGTGCCAACAAGGCATTTTCCATCTATCCCTTGGTCCCTCAGGCGCAAGGACTCCCACCACTTCTCCCGGGAAGACTCTTCTGTCCTCTCTCCCCCGCCTCCCATGTAAAAGGGGCAAATGGGGCAGAAAGGTTTTGCAAATCAACCTCTTCGGACCAATGAAAATAGTCAAACGGTGCCACCGAGGAGCAGGGGCAGGGCTTGTCCCTGGAAAGCCTGGGGGCCAGCGCCAGGCCTCGCCGGAGGCTGCTCTAGAACTTGTGGAGGTGGGCAGAGTGACTTGGGGCAGAGCTCTGCTCGTCACCTCCCGCCCCTTTTCCTGGGAGTTTGTGCACAGTGCGTGCCTTGAGCCACCTCCTGCCCCCTGAACCTGGGCATTGCACCCTGCAAGGCCCAGCGGTTACAGATCTCTGATGGCCTCCTGGGGTCACCTTCCCCGTTTTGTTACCCACCCTCCCATACCACTACTGCCTCTGCTGACTGCAGGTTACTAATAATCTCTTAGGGTCTTGCCAGCTGGGCAGCCCGAGAAAGAAATGGCCTAGGAACGATATAGCGCCCACCTGGAGGGGGAATGCCTCTCGTCTCTCCTCACTGGGGAGTTGTAGGAAAGCTACAGCCTGGGCCAGCTTTTCCGGTGCTCTTCTGGAGCAAACCAGGGTCATGCCACAACAGGGCCTGGGCCCTGAGCAGCCTGAAAGTTCCCCAGTCCCACCCGCTCACCCACCTGGATTCAGCGCAAAGCCACATCTCTGTCTCTCTCTCCCCTCCCCTTTCCCCCACAACCCCTTGGAGTTCCCACAGCTGCTGCCTGACCAGGCCGAGGCTGGAGCTCTGCTTCTGTAGCCCACCTACCTGCTGGCTGTGGGGTTCTGTCCCATCGAGTGAAACTCAGACCAAGCCACAAAATTAATGAGTCTCCGCTGCAGCCTGAGCAAAGGGCCATGTGGCTAGAGGCTCAAGCGCCAAAGGCCTGTCCGGTGCTACCAGTGGCCTCTGTGCCACTAAATGGGACAGAACACGACATTGGCCTCTGCTCCGGGCTGTGCCTGGGCTTTCAGGACCTTGTGGTGGCATCCTGGGGTGGCCCCTTTCCTTGCACTGCTGCCAAAATGGCCGGATGCAGGGACATCCCCCCCAGGCGTAGAAGCTGCCCTTTGTGGCCTGGAGAGGGGGGCCCCGTTCCAAAGTGCTTTGGCTAGGAAAAGTGCCCCGCGGGCTGACTGTCCTGTTCCCATGCCCTGCAGGGTCAGGGTGTGTGCAGTGCTGGGATTCTTCCAGCCAGCAGCCCAGATCAAAGCCTTCCTCCCCACACCGGGCCGGGAGCTGCAGGTTGGGGCCAGAGCAGAGGCAGGGCTTGTGAATAATTCCTGCCCTGCAGGAGGTGGTAAGCGCTGCTCCTTCCTACACGCCAGGCCTGGGAAGGGTGTTGCCCTTTACAGCTGGGCCTTGTTTGCAGGGCTGCGGGAGAGAAGTTAACTGCTCCTGGCAATCTGCCACTGCAGAGCAGCAGCCCTCGCCCCTCTGGGGGAAGCCTGACATGAACGCAGCAGAGCTGCCTTCCAGCAGCTTCCCATGATCCCAGGCACCCGTGTCCCCACTAATCAGGCCAAGATCTGCCGGGCAGTCTGGCTGAACTCTGCTTTCCGCTGGCTCGCTCCATCTCTGCTGGCACGTAGTTCTCCCCGGCCTGTTAGAGTAGGGGCCAAGCAGTGTTGGCCTCGCCCCAGTTTAGCTGTTCAGCCTGGGATGCTGGATCCCCCCACCAATGTGCTGCAGGCCCTCACACAGCTGCTGCAGCTTTGCCTGCTCACCAGACGAGATCTTTCCCTGCCATCCCCTTTCCCTCTAACCTGCCTCTCAGCCCCACTGGGAACCCAGTGCTTGTAAACCCAGACTTCCAGTTGCTGTCCCCCTGGGCTCTCAGCCCTGCTGAACACGGCAGTGCAGCTCTGCAGACCTGCAATGACCAGGCTCGGACCTGCACCTCAGCTAACCCAAGTCCAGCTGGTCCGTGCAGGGGCACGAGAGGTCTGGTTCACGCCTAACTCCGAGCCTGGGTGGAGTGCGCCATGCAGACGTACGCCGAGTGGCCCACCCCAGGCGAGGGCCCGTTCTGCATGTCGATCGGGGCGTACGTGTTATAACAAGTACTGTGCCCCTGAGGGCCGTTCACCGAAGGCCCTTCCCTGTTCACGGGCAGGAAGGCTGGTTATTTGTGGTGGAAGGAAGTAATTCTCTGGCAAGTCTTAATTGGCCAGCCGTGGGCAGAGCAAGGCACAGACGAGACAGCTGCTATGCTGACCATGGGCCCTACTCATGTCCTGCCCTGTCCCCTCCAGGGCCAGTCCCTGGCCCCTTCTAACGCACCTTTCCCGGAGCTTGCTCTGCCCTCTGCGTGGCTAGCGCAGGCCTTGCCCCAACGGCTCAGACCCTGCCTGTCCAGTTTGCGCATACGTCTGCTATCCCAGGCTCAGATCTGCTGCTGCAGCTGCATCTCGGTGCCAATCCGCAGCTCCCTGGTTCGTTCCCATCCTGGGTCTCTGTCGCGCTTCCCACGCCCCACCATCCCTCATATTCTTGTGTGGCCTTCACCTGACCCAAGTGAGCCATGATCCAATCGCATAGGACGAGCACAGCCTACGAAGCGCCTCCTATTTGCAATGTTTTGTACGGGTCTGGGATGCACCATTACCGGGTTAGGCCCCTAACCCCACAGCTTCCCACTCGTTCTGTGCCCTTTGTTTCTGTGCCGCCAAAGGAGGAGTCAGCTCCTGGAGAGGGGGGAATAAGTGCAGTGGGTCCAGAGAGGCCCCTGAAGAATGCGGTGTCAGGAAACATTAAAAATGGATGAGCCAGGCACCACAGCTGACAAGCTGGAGAGGTGTGTATTAAAAACCCCACAGCCATTCCCAGGAAGCCCCAGCTGAGGAATGCCTGCCAGCAAGCACAGGTGTGGGAGCCTGCCTGTGTCCACAGAGGCTGCCTTTAAATAACTAGTTTATCTTGATTACCACATCTAATTCAATGTGTCAAAAAACCCAACAAACGAAGTAGGTGTTGGAGGAAAGGAGGAAAACAGTAACCTTGCAGCAGGCAGCTGGGGGCGTGTGCATGAGCTGTAGAAATCAGCTCTCAGGCTCTGGCCATTAGCAGGACAGATGTCACGTAAAAGTAACCCCAGGGACTTGAGTCAGAGCCCCCAAAGTGGAGAAGCTGCCCCACAGCAACTCGTGTGCTCTGCCCTCAATTGGCTCACTGGTGAAAAGTCTCTGGGCTCTAGCAGACGGATGCCACTTGCCTGCTAGGTGAGCTTTGGGCACGTTGCTGCCCTCTCTGTGCCTCAGTTTTTCCCATCTGTAGAATGGGGATAAAAGATACGCTGATCTTTGCCAAGTACTTTGAGACCAACTGAGGAAACGCACCACAAAGGAGTTGGTCATTTCTTTATGGTGATTATTGTTCTTATTGGAACAAGTCCCTCAATGTGTTGTGTTTTTTCAGGGGGTCTGATCATTCTGTTCTCTACCAGGGTACTGAAGTTAGGAAGACTGGCCTGTAATTGCTGGAATGGCTTCTGTAGCCTTTTAAAACTACTACTGTTACATAACTCTCCCTCCTGTCAGCTGGGCCAGAGGCTGGTTTAAATAACAGCATACACATCGCAGTTAGGAGCAATCTCTTCCACATCCTCTGCCATGAAGACTTATGCCAGAAATGCATTCAGCTTCTTTGCTCCAGGCTTTTTTTTTCCTCGAGTGCTCATTTAGCGCTGCAGATGCCCAATGGCCCCACTGTTATTTGGGGCTCGTATCGTGTGTCCCTGGATGACCTCCGCATGTCCTCTCCAACGTGACCCCCTTTCAGCTCATGGAGGTGGAGGTAGCAGAAAATATGAGGCAGATTAGCCCCATAGGATCCCCTTATCCCACCCCTGGAATGGTTCTGCCCAAGATAGTTCGGACCTGCAGCGCCTCTTGTCTGACCCAGTTTGGAGCTGCCTCACGGGGGTTTAGCCAAAGCTGGAATATTTAGTGTTCTCGTCTTCTGGCTTCAGGATCCCCATCTCCTCACTTTGCACTGGGTTGTTGAACTGGGGCAAGCTTAGGCAAGGGGAATTTGTGTCCACAGACATTCTTGAAATTTGACCCACTGTTTTTCCATGTCATTTCCACGTCCCCATTGCTCCGGGCAAGTTCGACAGCGTGAGCAGTGCATTGTGGGTGCCTCTCCCACTGTGCCTCAGCCCTGGTTGCTTGTGGGTGTTTCATGTTAGAATCCCAGAATGCAAAGCACTGTCCCAGAATTCAGAGCACTCAGTAGGAGAATTCAGACCTCCCCCAAACCCGCCCGGGTTCCTGTACTGCGTGTCCTCTGTGGGCGTTGGTGTAGCGGCGGGCAGCTGTGCCCATCAGTCCTCTCCAACCCCACCCGGTTCCATTAGCCACATGTCCAAACCTTTATATTTGCAGGCCTGGGTGCTGCAGAATTCCATTTCTAATTCTGATTCAATCGCATAATTTCAGGCTTCCTGTGACCTTCTTCCTGCACACCTGGATGGAGAGGAGTGGAGAAGGAAGCAGCCATACATGGAGGGTCACCTCATAGCTTTGTGGGATACATACTGGACACTCCTAGAGGCTAATTAATTTGAATTAAGGACGTGGCACTTCCACACTGGTCTTTTATTTGAAATTTGAAGTTCAAAATTGATGCTATACCCGTCTGGCAATCTCGACTTTTTGTTATCATTATTTGGGCTTACTAATTTGAGCTAATGGTGTTTACAGTGAAGACGGGGACATTTTAATATCGAGGTAGCTCCTTTAAATTCCATTTTGTCTCGTAGTGTAGATGGAGCCAGAGTCAGGATTTCACTCACAGAGATTGGGGTCCAATTCCCATGCAGTTCTAGGTTCCTCCTCCTTCAGTCCCAGGCCAACCAGCTCCTTCCTGGGCCTTCCCTTGAGGGTCCAGCTCCCCCAGCAGTAACCTGGAACCCCTCCGGGCAGGTGTTTTATCTCCCTTTGATTCGTAAGCCAAGTTTTCACCTTTGTTTTGCTGGTTACTTAGTGCAGCTGGCCACAGACTTGGCGTTTTAATGAAGTTGGTGACAAGGGACATCCAAGATGCTTTGTTCTCCATACAGACGTTCCCAGACTTACAGGGGTTGCATAAGAAGGATGATCCCCATTAAACCCACCAGCCCCAAAGGGTGGGTAGGCACAACACTATTTACCAGTAAGGATAACTGACATTTCTCATTCTCCCAACATCCTCCACCTGGAAATGCTCCCAGCTGGCTAACTATGCGCCTGGAGCATTTCTGATCTGACAGGGAAGTGCTGTTACATTCTGCATTGATGTGTTGACTTTAACTCTCTGGCCTGCATGATTTGCATGAGATGGAGGGCCACTGGTGTGACCCACTCCCTAACCTAAGTTGCCCATCTCTGCCCTAAGAGATCTTACCGCCAGTTCAGCCCTTTCCTTTTGTGGCATAAACCTGGTCCAAGTAGGAGTATGACATCATGAGCTGAACCCTTCCAGATGCAGCGTTGCCTGCCTGCGTCCGCTCAGCCCTGCGGCAGGCAGCAGAAGGGAGATGAGCTTTCAGAAGGGACCAGCCCAATGCACAGCGCTGGAACAGAGCATAGGATGTGCCAGAAGGGGAAGAACAATGGAGAAAATAGCTGGCAAAGAATCCAAAAGATCAAAGACGGGGAAAGAAGATGGACTGGTAAATCCCCCTCTGCGTTTTGAGACTTGGCAGTGCGCTCCTGGAGCGCTTTGAGTGAACTGGGCTCAGAACAGGGTTGCGTCGTTCACCTTTACGGTAGCCAATGCACGATCATTTTCTGATGGAGATTCTCCAGTCGAGAACTCCAATAGCAAAGTTTTTTCCACCTCTTTCTTTCTAGCATCAAGGAGCTGGGTGCCTTCTCTTGCTGTCCCACGCGCCACAGAAATCCACAGAGCAGGCCATTTGATATAAAAAATAATGTGATGCTGGTTAATGCGGAGAGTCGTGGCTACAGAGAGAGAGAGCTTTCCCCGGTCATCGGGGCTTGGAAATTATTCAGGAATAACAAATACGCAGAGATTATTTGCATAAACAAGCAGTGAGAACAATGCCTGTTATTTACACAATTGTTCCCTGCCAAAAGGCGCAAACAGCAGCTGAGATAAATCTGCAATGCAAATCAAGCTTATTTGGAGCAAGTGCGACTTGTTTATGAGCTTGCCCAGTGAGACCAGGGGGACATCTATTACATTCCTCCGCTCTTCCCCTTTACTGTTTTCCTTAAGAGATTAATGGTAACGCTTTGTCTACTAATGTGACGGCAGCTTATTAATTCTCTGCCTCACCCACATCCTTTAAATTACCCACATAATAAAATATGTAGTCAGTGATTTCAGGTCATAATTTGATCTGCTTAGGAAAGAAGGAGCATGATGGAGACGATATGTGGCACACTTGACTGTCCTTCATTTGTCTTTATCATCTTTTCCTAATAACCCATGTGTGTGGCGCAACGGAATTTGCAAGTAGCTGGCGGATGTGTTTTTCATGCACAAGCCGAAGTCCCTGATTCAGTTCATTTCCGATTGAAGAAGTGGTGTCACTGAAGTTTGTATCAAACCAGGATGACTCTCTTCCCTCTTTCCCCACCCCTGCCAGGACATAAACACTGTCACTCTCCCCACTTAGAGAACTGCGCGCTCCCTCTGCATCCAATACAAGGGCTGCTACGGATCAAGGGCCACACCCCATGAATTCTAGGAACGTGAGTGCAGCGACCAAAACTATCCTATCCCTGAAGAGCGTCTTGGTTATGACGATCTTGCAGCCAACTGAGAAGAAAGAGAGCCATTGATGCAGCCCCCTCCCTAGCCTCGCTACCCTGAGGCCAGGTCTACACTAGACATTAAAGTCGATTGTAGATACACAAGTCTAGCTGTGTCAACTGTGTAGCTAGAATCAACTTATCCACAGTAGACTTACCTGGCCCTCATCCCAGAGGGAGGCCAACGGGAGAAACTGTGCCATTGACCTCCCTTAGTCCTCCCAATACGGAAGAGTATAGGGGTCTACTGTTGACCACTGATAGTTTGATTTCACGTGTCCGTACTAGGAGCACAAAATAGAACCCCCCAAAGACTGACCCTGACCGGGTTGATCTTCCATGTAGTGATGACGCACCCTAAGAGATCTCACCAGATTGAGGCATTAATAACCATATGTCATTACTAAGCACCACAGAGTGATTCTCAACAGAAACTAAAAATCCAGTTCTGGTCAGTTGAAACGTGTTGTTTTAATTTTGACTATTTTTAACTTTTTTTTTTTTTTACTAGAAGTACCTTACGTTAGTAGACAAAAGGGTTTTGAACCCAAAATTGGAATTGTTTCGAAAATGTTGAAACAGTTGTTTAAAAATTCCAAAGCTTTTTTTAACTTTATAATCCAACAGTTCATCAAAACTGACCCTTGTGGAAAGTTGTGGGTTTGGTAAAGCAGAATTTTCCAACAAAAAGAAGACTTTTGCTGGGGAGGCAAAAAATTCCAACCCACTCTGCTTGTAGTCCTTCCTTTGTCCACCTTGTCTAGTCAGATTGTAAGCTGTTTAAAATAAGTCCCAGTCACACAATGCTAGGCCCACTGGGGCTACGGTCTCAGTTGGATCCACTAACATTACTATAATAACCCTGATTTTATTAAACCACCCCATCTTTCTTCTGCCAAATGTCTGTGTCTCCCTGCCCAGAGGAAGGCTCATCATCAATGGAACTCCCAGAGCCATCCAATTTTAATACCGGCTTCTAGATTTGAACACAGGTTTTAATTGCTTTAATATCCTCTTTAATATGCTGTAACATTTGAATGGATTGCACTTGACAATAGCAGCAATAAAGGGTGCTTTGCATTTTTAAAAACGGAATTGATAATACCCTGCTGAATATTGATGTCTCTCCAGGATATTTCCAGTCTCCTGAATTTTGAAGCTGCATTTTCCCTCAATATTGAAAACTCCCCAAAACTTCTGTAAATTCAGGATTCTGTCACCAGGGAATGTTATGTTCTGATCTACATGTAGATGCCCTAATAGCGATGCTGATACAGAATTTGTCTCACAACGTTATTACTAGGTCTGTGTTACCGAACCATGACCATTAATACCATCTCCCCGAACGAAGAGTAAATACATTTCAAAGTGCAACCTTGGGTCCATCCTGGTATTTCTTTCTGTACTTTCTTTCCTTTGGGTTCTGTCATTTTTTTCAAGTCATTGCTTGGGGTTTTTGGGGTTTTGCTTTTTTGTTTTTTGGCCTTTGAAGTCCGTTACTATGGAAACGATATCATTAATACCAATGGCGTTTGGTGCAATCCGAAAGTGCAGATTCACATCACTTGAAATAATTACCTGAACTTTATTTTGTGGACTGGGAAGTGAACACGGGGAGGGAATGTTTTGTGTCACGGCAGTGGGGTCATGAGAAGGGTGGTCGAGGAGTGGTTGAGTTTGAGACAGAGTTGGGTGGGGGCTGACATGAAGAGGGGCAGGGCTGAAGGCTGAAAACCATCTTCCCATCCATGGATGCTGTCCCTTTCAGAGCACAAATCCATCAGCACTCCTTGGACTTGCATCACAAGAGACGTCCAATGCGTGAGAGCCACCGCCATCAAAACCTGTGTTTTGTGGAGATCCCCCTATGCATTATCCATGGGCCTGTCAGTGCAAGTCACACATCTCCATAGCGTAGCATAACGCAAGAGTGTGATTTTGAATGACGCCTGCAAATAGCTATAAAAAATAATTTTACTTGATGCTTTTTAGAGATCGACATCTCTAGTAAAAACCAATTACAGGAGCCGAGAGGGAGGATCGTGGGTGTTGAAGGGTGTAAATATATAGACATGAATCACATGAGTTAGAGGTGGAATAAACTTAGTAAAACCTCCCAGCCCATCTCCCTACCAGTGAAGGACCATTTCCCATTGCACGTTTACCGAGCGCTGTGGCCAGACTGGTGTTTAAAAGACCCGACTTCTGGGTGTTCCCCAGCAGATCACCCCCATTTTCAGAATCGCCATTAGGAAGTTCTTCCAGGCTGACCAAATGTAGCTGTAGCTGTGAGGCCTAAATCTATAGCTACTGGTCCTCCTCCCCAATTTCCATCTGGTAAACCCTGTTAACAGAAGCTAATCTATACTCCATCCCTTTCGAATGGCATTGTCTGCTTGTGAGGTGTGCTCAGGAATGTGACTGGCTTGGTTTATCGCAAGAGGTATGTGGGAGAGAGGTGAGCATGCTCTGGTCTAACTGCTTCTCGCAACTCCATCTCATTCTCCCCAGTTTTAACCCCCTTCTCTGGCCCCCTCTGGAGTAGTCGCACGCTGGGAAGTATTTCCAAGCTGTCATCACGTTTCACCTGCCTCTGAGCTCTCCCCCAGGCCGTGCTTTCGCTCACGGACTCTGAGGGGGGCTGCTTGGAGCTAGTCATATTCTTAAGAACATGGCTCAACTGAAGCCTTCAGCCTACCTCAGGAATCCATCTCTGATTGTTTGGGTAGTTCAGCTCCAGTCCTTCTCCGACTTGCCTGCCTCGAACACCTCTTGACAGCATCTCTTGAACTGGCCGTGCTATGATTCTGGCCCTTTGAAGCCCTCCCATCTCTTCCCATGGTCGCTCCCGCCTCCCTCCCAGCGCTGCTGCGTGATCCTCACAAAGTTCAGTTGATCCCTTGGTGATCGTGGTGAGGGCTCTCTTCTGCCTCCCCTTCTCCCTTCCAGCCAGTCAAACTCTGGTTTATTGACAGGGCCGAGGCAGCCCCTGGTCTTTTCCAGCAAGCCGACCAAAGCGCGCAGCAAAATAATTAGTTGCTGAGGTGTCAGGAGCAGCTGGTGAGCTGACATCTCTCGTATGTGGGTGTCAGCTTCAGCCGGTCTCTGCCTCCCGCTACGTTATCAGCAGCTTGCTTGATGCTGTGATCGTCTGCCATGAAACCTGGCGTTTCTCCCATGGAGGAGCAGCAGAAACCTTCTGCCATCGCCCTTTGCCTTCAAAGTGGTTTTTATTCCCTTCCCTCCTTTCTTTTGTGGAAAGAGGTGTGGAGGATTTTCAAATCAGAACTCCTAAGCCTTGGAATCAAAACTCCCTCCGTTACCCCCAGGCTGGGACCCAGGTAACCAGCCTCAGCTCTGGGGAGTTAACCGCTTGGTGTGGGGTTGCCCTGTTGCTCTCCCTCATGCATCAAGCTGGGCTTGGAGAAGAGAAGGAATTCTGAGGCAGTGCTACTGAGCAGGGAACGGAGGGTTCCTTGTTCCTCTGCCAGCTGTTGTATTATCAGACAGCTTTTTTTGTTGGACCCCCATACTTGTCACTTCTTCAGTTACGCACATCTTGGGCTGAGAGCTCCGCCTTCTTCTATGTCTCTGCCCCACCACGTGCAGGGTGGTGGTGCGCTTAGAGCCGGAGACGGCTCTCTCAGGCAGAGGGTGCTGCAGAGAGACGTTCTGCAGCCAGGAGAATGATTTCCCTCGCAGGACATCTCTTCCAAAGCTGGAGCAATGTTTGTCCTGGAGGTGGTTGGAGCTCTGTGGAGGGGCTGATATTGGGAGCATCCAATTATACGGCTGCATTACAACTGCATGCTTCCCCCGTGGCTTTCTCCTAATGGCCTCCGAGATCTTTCCTCTGTGTAATGGGCACAACTCCCTGCCACGGCGCCTCCTGCTGGTCACCGGAGAATTAGCTCTTCTGGCCTCTGAAGCGCCCTCTTCTGGACAGGGTCTCACCTGCTGTGGCCTATCAGTTTGTTCTCCACCTTATAGCTGAACCCACATCCCTCCCTGACCACGGAGCCCTTCTCTCAGGGTACCAGCCTGCCGCAGTGCCCCACACTCTGGGGTCCTCCCCTCCTGGGGAACCCCACGCCCCCCTGTACCCACCTCGCCTCTGTGACCTAGTGCCAGTCTTCAGCTAGCCCTTTACCATGGGCAAACTGCAGTCAGAAATGGCCACTCATCGCTGGGCGGGTGTTGGACCTGCTGTTCTTGCTGCCTCTCTGCCACCCTCGAGCCCCTCAGGCCTTGTTTCAGGCCCTGCAGCCTGGGGCTTGCTTGACCAGAGCTCTCCTGGCTCACCTTGCCTGTCCCCAGCATCGCTCTGGCTGTGGTACCCAGCACCAGCAGGCAGCTACATCCCTCTCCCGCCAGTGCTGAAGCAAGAGTGTCCTCAGCCTGGCCAGCCATCTCTTTTATACAGCCCTCCTGAGCTCTGATTGGCTACCACAAGTCCTACCCCGATTGGTTCCCAGGACAGACCTCTCCCAGGGCTATTTTTAACTTTTTCTCTACCAGTGGAGGACAAGAGCCCCATCACACTGGCCTTGGATCAGTTCCTTGCTCTGCAGATTTACTTCACCAAAGCACCAGAATGTCTCCTTAGTGGGTTCTCTCTAGGGGGAGTAGGAAAGATTTAAACCCCACAGTTGTGAGTGGATCTCTCCCCTTCTCCATGGGGTGCTTTATCCCTGTGAGGGAACTGCCTCTGGGTGCCGTTTGCTGTAGGAGTCCTCAGGGCACTGGGATGGCCAGGTACCCGATGCAGAGACTGGCTCTGTGCTTTCAGTGGCGACCAGAGAGTGTGGCCTGCCTGTGCGTATTTCTCAAAGCGTCCTGTTGTGAACTCTGCCAGGCCAGATCCTCAGGTCAGCTCCTGTGAGCCCAAGAGCCTGGTTCAGACTCTCTGTTCTCCTCCCAGTTATGACCCCATCCCATTAGCCTCTATGACTCTTGTCTCTCCAGTCTGGTGTCCTGGCACCAGCAAATCGCCCAAACTTGCTGAAGGGAGGGTGTAAGAGCGCTCCGGACGCAACACCGTGAATATTCCCCCCATCCCCTCCTCCTCCTCACCAGACTGCCCTCCTGGCTGGTCAGCCTTCGGAGGGGCTGGGTGCAGTTCACGTGAGCCATCTGAGCTCCAGGAGTTCTCCAAGTCCCTGAGCAGCCATGCAGGGCAGATGATGGACAAGTGCAAACAGCCCCAGAGCCCCGGGACTGCTTGTTGCTTCTTCATGCTGAATGTGGCAGTGGGGCTGAGGCTCTGACTCCACCACCCCATCCCCACCAAAGGCTGCAGAAGAGGGCCAGCATGCTGGGGAGTAATCCCCATTGCGCCTACAGGGGCACGCTAGGATATAGAGGAACCCAAGGGAGACTGTCAGCTTGAGGGGACCCCAGAGAGCAGGACATAAATGGGGCTGTGACTTGCCAGCTGCAGGGGAGCCCTCTCTCTCTCTCTCCTCCGTCCCTGCAGCTCGCCTTCTGAAGGGCAGAGCAGGAGAAGGCAGACAAATCTCACTGCCACGGACAGAGTAACATTCCATCCGTCTTCCCCACCCCAGGACGTGCTGCCAGCACCTGGGGGAGGAGTATTTATTTTTCTCCTGCAGCCCATGCTGCTTCAGACAGCACAAGGGGAATGAGGAAGTGCCACAGCGGCCAGAAAGCAAACCCAGGAGTGTGCTCAGCTGCCAGCCTGCAAAACCACCACGATTTTGTCTGTTTGCGATCTGACTCGGCTTCTGTCTTCTCTCCTAGCCCACGTTTCAGGCCCCCGAGGAGATTTTTATGAGCACCTACGTAGGGCGGTGCTGTGACGGGTGTCTGGGAACAGGGTGAGCCAGGAGTTCTCTTCCGGGATCTAGCAGGCGGCTCAGAGGATGTCCATTGCCTGGAGGAATCTAGGACAGGCATGCCTAGCATAGGAGATGGGAGGTTCGGTGGGTTACTTACATTCACAGTCTGCCAGGCCACAAGGCTGCTTTATCAGGTGGGATGATAGCTGCCATGCTGGAGTCAGTGGAACCAAAGCCTGAGTCAGAGGGACCTGCACTGGGCTTCTCCAGGACAGCCACGATGGGAGCAGAGTTCCCCGCCCCAGGCCATGCAGCACCCCTGAAGCCACCTCAGGACTGCCCTCCAGCCCTCTTACACGGGACGTGCGGCCATCGGACCTGCCTCGCTGTGCAGCTATGGCTGTGCCACAGCCCAAGATCTCAGGGACGGGCTCTGCAATTCTGGGCCCCTCTCTGTCCTCAGCATAACTGCAGCCGTTTATTTGCCTTTGGGGGTCCGTTCCTGGCTACCGAATGCAGCTGTGGTCGGTTGCCTTCCATGCTGATGGCTCTCTGGTCATTTTCTGTGGCATCGTTGCCACAAACAGGACACCTGTCGAGCCTGAGAAAAACCCAACCCGTAACATCCTTTGAACCCAGGAGGAGGAGCCTATACCACGCCTGCCCCCTCATATCTGATTGGCTGATAACTGTAACCATGAGCAGAATGGTGAGGAAAAGATTTGACCTCCAAGCCCCACACCAATGGTCTGCAAAGTGCACCGGATCAGAGTTTTTTTTCATCACATCACCAGAATTGTGGAAATCCCTACCAACAATCTGCACCAGCCCTGGCTCCTTAAGCATTCGAGCATTCAGGAAAGCAAATCCGAAATTGCCCCTTTTGTGACAGGGTCAGCTGGCTCGTGGCCAGGGGAAGTTCTGCAAGACGGTGTTCCCTGTAAACTGGGCCCTTCTGTGGAGAGATTCAAATGCTGCCCAGGTGATTAGCAGAGTGCCCAGGGCTAGGTGTTTTTGTTTCTACTGGTGGTGCACAAACACACACGTCTCAGTGCGCATGAACAAATTTATTCTGCAGCTGGGTGGAAAAGATTACGCCCCTCCCTCCATCTCCCTTTTCAGGGCTCCTTAATAACCCCGCACATTTTTTCTCATGGCTAACACTGCCCCTCCCTGGTTTAACAACAGAATCAGCTAAAAGCCATTCTCAAGGTTCCCAAAGAACATCCATGGCCACCATGCAAACGTTCACACACCGCTCTGGCATCATCTACCCCAGCCGGAGCTCATCTTCTGTCCCAGTCTGCTCTTCACAAAGCCACCACTCTGGCTGGACTAAACCAACCTTTATTGCCAGCCACCGTCTGCGGCAAGAGCCTCCAACTTCTCTGCAACTGCACTCTGCCACGTCTTCTTCCCCCTGTTCCCTATAACGAGCCAGAGATCTGCTCTCGGTCCCATCTGCTCATAAGGCCCAGGTTGCCTGGAGCATTCTGTCCTGTGTCAAACATCCCCTGGGCTTTACTCTGGTTCATCCTCAAATTGTTAACTGCTCTTAGCTGGATTCTTGTGGCATCTGCATCGGTATACCCAGATCATTAGAATACCTTGGATCTCAGCCAAGAATGAGTTGTTGCCTTGAAATCAAACTAGGTTTAAAAAAAAAAATTATTCTACTCTTTGCATTCCTGTCCCTTGCAAACAGAACAACTTTGCAGATAGGCTCAGGTCCAGGAGCTGGGCTGTGCAGGTGCTGCTAAGAGATGTAGATCAACTGACCTGATAGAACATTGTGCTCTCCATCCAAGGAGAAGAAGTCAGTGAATAAAGCCGCCACCACCACACCCTGCTCAGGGTTCACACAGTGGTGCAAAGGGATCAAGCCCCACCCTTCGTTGGAGAAAGGGTGTTCTCATGGCTCAAATGCTTCACTATGAGTTGGGAGCTTTGGATGTTAACTTCTAGCTCTGCCACAAACTCCTTGAGGGACCTTGGCAAAGTCACTTAGTCTCTCTTGGCCTCAGTTTCCCATCTGGGGACTTGGGGATGATAATACTGTCACCGCCTCCCCCATGCTTTATGAAAATTGGTGCATGAATGTGCATATCTCAATAATGCTTTATGCAAAATGACACCATGTGACATTATTTTAAGAGTTGTAATCTGCTGAATGTGTATATCCTAATTGTGCACCTGTATCTTTCTTGTATGTAACGTTAGAAATATGAAGTGGCAACCAGTTTTATTAGTCCATGTGGTCCAGTAAAAGCCATTAGTGATATTTTAGGAGCTTAATGACTGAGTGACCAAATCAACAACCTGTGAATGGGTTTATTTTTTCCATAAGCCCAAACTGTGGTTGGTCCTACAAAGACGAATGGCCAGGCCCCCAATGCTGGAATCATTTTGGATCTGGTACATTCAAGCTGAGAACAATTTGGACTGAACACAAAGGGGGCAAAAGGGAATATAAAGGGGGAAAACAACAAGAGGGAGTAGCCAGATGCCAGGAGACCCTACTTACGACCCAAGATGCCTGCTGGGAAAAATCTGACTGATCGGGAAGGACTGAGAAGAGAGAGATGAGTTAAAACAGCTGTTAGGGTAAGACTTTGCATATAACCGGTTCCTTAGTGTATTAGGATTTGCTGATATTTTTGTTTATTTTGTCTTAATAACCAACTTTGATCTGTCTGTTTTCACTTGCAATCACTAGAATCCTACTTGTTATACTAACTAAAACACTTTTGCTTATTATTGAGCCTGGTGTAAATAATTGTTATCTGTGGAAAGCAACCAATGTGCATATCTTGCTTTCATTGATGAAGAGAGCAATCTTGTGAGCTTCTGCTGTGTAAAATCCTTAGACAAATAAGATGGATTTATGTGGGGTTTTGGTCCTCTTTGGGGGCTGTGTGCCTAGGGGCTGAAAATGTCCTTATAGCTGAGCTGGTTCAGTTGCTCTGCTGAGGGGGCTAATATCCCAACTCTGTGCCTTGGCTGGGGGCGACCAGAACTTCTGGCCCAGCAGAACAGGTTGGCGGGTGCTGTAGCATGACCAGCACACTGGGTGACAATCAGAAAAGTGACCCCTGTGAGCCAACCCCTCACAAATACTAGTTAGATGGTAATTTTTGTGGCAGGAGCACCAAGTCCAATTGGGACGTTTTAGTTCCATGGACCCTTGGATTGCTCACCAGATGGAAATTGCCATCTTTTTGATGATTGTATCACCACGACCCTGTTGTGGGAGGGACTGTCTGGCTACACAGCCAATCATCTCGCCACCTGTGCTGCAGCCTGAAATTCCGCAGCAGCCCGATTGTCATCTACTGCACATCAGAAATGTTGCTTTGAAGTCAGCGCTGGCTCACACCAGCCAGGGACTTGGCCTTTCCTCGGCGCTGCGGTATGTGGAACGAGTGAACAATTCTCTATTATTCAGCTGCCCCTAAGGCTTGCGAAAGTGGATATTAAAATGCGAGAGACCACGAAACTGGATTACAGTATATTAAATCTCTAGCTCCGCACAGCTTAGATTTGCCGGTAATAAAATCAGTGTTGTTTTAAATTTCTTGCTCTTAATATGCTTTTGGAAAGCCACCCCATCCCCCCACTTCCCCCTCGGTGACTCTTATTAGTTGTTTGCATAACTGTGTGCCTGCACCATCTCTCAGTTGTTTTGGTACAACTCCGTTGATTGCAATGGAGAGGCGATGGATGGCAAGGGAGGTGGCTCTTTGGCAAGCTGACTCGCCCTTTGGCAAAGGGATGGGGATGCGATCTGACCACCCTCCCCACTCAGTATGAGCCTGGATGTGCCCTCTCCAGGAATCCTCCCTTCTCTTCTGACACACACCTGGCTGCCCCCATCATAGCACTGGCTCAAACACTCAGGTGAATGGTGAGGAACCATGGGACTCCAGCTCTGACTCCATTAGTCAGGCTAAGAGGCTCCCAGGCTAAGAGGGTGGAGCCTGGCCAGAGCGTGGCCTCTGTCTTTCTGAATGGTCCCTCCTACACGAAAGACCCTGTCCTCATTCGTCATTCAAGCTGTGGCTGCTCTTGCATTCCTCTTTCGAAAGAGGCATGCGAATGAAGGAAATCAAACATGCAAATGAGGCACTGATTTACATATCTGGAGCCACATTTGCGTAATCTCTCTTCAGAAGAGCTTCTTTGGAAGGAAGAAAATCAGTGTAGATGGGGCTCTTTGGAAAATGAACCCCATCTGCGTAAGGAGCCTTCGTCCTGAAACAAAATAGGAAGGAGGGTTCTTTCGAAGATGGGGTTTATTTTCCAAAGAGCCCTGTCTAGACTGCTTTTCTTCTTTCAAAAGACGCTCTTTCGAAAATAGATTGTGCAAATGGAATGCCAGATATGTAAATCAGTGCCTCATTTGCATGTTCAGTTTCCTTCATTTGCATGCCTCTTTCGAAAGACGAATGCAAGCATAGCCACAGCTTCAGAGACTCCAGAGGAACTGCTGTGAATGTCCCTTCTCTGGGAACAAAACCACCCCACCTGTGAGTCCTCTCAGGAGAGGTCAGCCGAGTCCACTCATCCTTCTCTTGGTCCCACAGCAGCAGAGACCTTCTCGAGAAGAGGGAAGACAGCTGGCTACTTGCCCTACCTCAGCCTTAATTATGACTTTCTAGAAAATGCGAGGAGGTGGGGAGGGGGGTCGTGAACATTTTTGACATTGAATATGGGGTCACCAATATGCACGCACTGAGGAACACTGCTCTCGGGGCTAGGGTGTTAGCCTGGGGGCCAGGGGACTTGGAGTGGAGTCCTGGCTCTGCCACTGACCTACTAGGTGGCCTTTGCCATGTCACTTCCCGTATCTGTGCCTGTTTCCATTCCCAGCACTTCAAACTCTTCTTAGTGCTCACCTCTGTGCAGGGTCCCCTAAGGAAACCGCATCCCCAGCTCATGTAAATTGGGGTGGCTCCAATATGGGCCAAGGCCTGATTTATGATTCTTGTTTTGTGCTGCTGCCGGGGAGGGGTGCCGAGAGGGCAATTTAACCATCACAGCCTCCAATGGGAAACAAAGAAAGAAAAGGAGGCTGGGGCAGCAGAAGTCTGGGGTAACTCCCTACCCCCAGCTCGTTAGCTCCAGGAAGCCACATCTGGGCCTGCCAAGAAACACAGTCACTGCCTCTCAGCCGGTGCAGGCTCCAGTGTCCCTCCTTCAGGCTGTTTTCCCTCTGCAGCATCCAGTCCCTGATCCATTGGGTGCTCACAGCATTGCTGCTGGACCCCAATAAAGAGAACACCTCAAATTCCTATCTACACCTTGGTGCTGCACGTAGACATGGCTATGGAGAGAGCAAGGTGAAGTTTAGTGGGCACTGGAAAAAGATTCCCGTGACAGCACTGGAAACATCAGAAACAAAAGGGTTAAGTGGAAGTAACATCCTCCCAGGTCTTCTAGCATCTCAGGGTAACTGATAAGACACCTCTTGTCTATCATAGGTCCTGCCCCGCCCCCTGCCAACAGCTCTTCTGGCTGGGGTTTTCCACTCAGATGGGCATCTGGTCTCCCCCGACGTAGAATGCCAGGGCTCTCAGCACCTCTACCTACATTGCACCAGTCTGTTGTGCTCCACCTGAAAAGTAGCTTAGAAAAAAGACAACGGAGCTGGGATGTGATAGAGATGCATAAAAGCCTGACTGGCGCAGGGAAAGTAGATCAGGAATTGTTGGTTGCTCCTTCTCATGCTACCAGAAGTGAAGTCACCAAATGAAAAGGTTTAAAAACAAGCATTTCTTTTGGTTTGTGTATTTCTTCACACGGCACACTGCAGGCCTGGGAAACTCCTTGCTGGAGAATGCTGTGAAGACAAGGACTTCAACAGGGTTCACAAAACAACCGAAGAACGTAGATTAACAGAGGTTAGGTTCATCGCTGGCTGTTAGCCAGGATGGTAGGGGTGGTGTCCCCACCCTCTGTTTGTCAGAGGTTGGAAATGGATGACAGGAGAGGGATCATTTTAATCACTGTTTACTCCTTCTGGGGCATCTGGCGTTGGCCACTGTCAGAAGACCAGATACTGGGCTTGATTGAACCTTTGGTCTGACCCAATATGGTTGTTCTTGTGTTTGTAGGGGCTCCCTCACTGCTCACCTCTCTCCCTGTTAATTTTCCCTTGCCAGCTCTCCATTAGCATCTCACTCCATATGCTACTTGACATCAATTGTATGACCCATACACAATGCTCAGCTAGAAAAGTAAGTGCCTCCCTTCTCTGACCGCCTCGGTGGTGGAACCTGTCTGAGGGCAGCTTACGTTGGGGTGACCTGCCTTTAAGAACAAAATCTCCCACGTGCAGACCTACCGTACCCCCCGGCTGCTGGCCGGTGGGGGCCAGACTTTCAGTACAGACCACACATGACACTTTCATCTGCGAACTCCACACCCTGTAATTCCAATGCAGCAGGTGTCCTCTGCCAGTTGGCAGCCGGAGGCTCTTGGGGGCCAGTTCCCAGCCTTATCTTTATGGAGCTGCACTCAGTTCTGCTTACGAACAGCATGGCCTGACTTGTAGCATGTGAGTAGGTGTCAGTGGTCTGAAGGCAGTGGGATTAAAATTAGACTGGGGCGGAAATACGTTACTGAACCAGATCCTGAATTCCCCCAAAATGTGGCTGTCAATAATTTGCTGGAGCTCCGAATGTGCCCCGACTACCCGCCTCATATGCACATAATAAGAGTCAGTGAGATGGTGGGGCGGGGATGGCTGTGATCCTCTATCTAGAAAGAGGAGCACGTCGGTTATTTCATAACACGGCCCTAGATGTCTCCACTATCTCACCCTGGAGAGGCCGCCGCCGTCGCGCTGAATGGAGAGATACGCCAACATAGCGGCAGATGCCATTTGAAGTCTGTGTTTTGTCTATAGCCTGCAGCCATGTGCTGCTCCTAACTGAGAACACATTAGTGGTTTGCATTCCAAATCTGATTGTCTGAGACAGACGGGAGCCCTCGGAGAACAACGGTGAAAAACAAAAACAGAAGAGAGAGAGACTTCAGGAGTTTAGGCTGCACAGAGCCTTGCTGCCAACGTTTCCTTTCAGCATCACAGAGCAACTCTTTCTTTAAAGGTTTTGCATCATAGGCCTAGAAAACGCCCCCCCACGGTACTGTACCAGAGCCGAATGAAGGTCACCTACTGCAGCGCTTCCAAGTTAGGAAGCACGCAAATTAAGGTCGCCAGTGTAACCTAAGTCTGCCCCCATGTGTGTACGCAGCATCGGCCAGGCTTGAATTGCGTGGTCAGAGTTTTCCAAGGTACCCTCACCTAGCCCGGGGGGAACAATGAGCAATGAATGAGCACCTGGCCTGTATCCTGCTTTTGTGTTCAGTGAGTAGCCCCCGAGCCTTATTTACTACATGTTGTTCCAGTCCTGCTCTGATAAAAGAATTGTTTTCTTCCTGATTTTTCTCAAGTCCACATCACTGCACTTGCCTCACAGATATTAATGAATTGATCTTCTCAGCAGCCCTGGCAGACGTATGGGGTCTTATCCCCATTTCACAGATGGGGAACTGGACTTGATGACCTCCCAAGGCCCCTTCCAGCTCTATGGGGTGTGTGTGTGTGTGTGGCACCTTATAGACTAACAGAAATGTATGAGCATAAGCGTTCGTGGGCAAAGACCCACTTTGTCAGATGCAGGTGACCCCCGACCCTTTTGTTGGTTCTTGGGCATTTTTTCCCCAGTAACTTAGGTGACCTGCCTCAGACGAAGTGGGTCTTTGCCCACGAACGCTTATGCTCATACATTTCTGTTAGTCTATAAGGTGCCCTCATTGCTTTTGCAGATCCAGACTAACACAGCTACCCCTCTGATCTATACAAAACAGGGAGATTTTGCTGCACCATCACAGCTCCCCACTGACTCTGGATGTAGCTGTGAGCCCGGGGCGTTTGCAGATCACAGGCTCAAGTTGGGCAGACAGATGATGGAGATTGCACCCTTCATGACCCGGTGGGAAAACCTGGGTGGAACTGGCTTGCCCTGTGTCACGCAGGAACTCTGCAACAAGGGCAATGGGATCGCGTTGTGCAGGGCAGCATTCGACGATCCCTGGTCCCAGAGCAGGCCCGCCCTGTTTCGTTAGCAAGGAACGAAACTAAGTGCAAATGAAGTTGAAGCTGTGAGACTGAGACGCTTCCAGCCACCACAGAAGTTCAGCTGGTTCCCCTGCTGGTCTATCAATAACCATTTCTTCTGGGACCATGGCCCTCTGACTCCATTTCCACTGGTGATGGTACATGGCTTGGACAGAACCCCTCTGGCTCCTTGTCTGATCTCAGTCTCTCCCTGCCTGCTACCTCTGTCTTCTCACCCATAGAGGGCACCCGCCAGTCGGAGCGACTGCCGCGAAAGTTGGCTCAGTTGCTCCGGCGGGATGGTGCAGCCTCCGTTCTAGCAGCTGCAATGGGCTGGAACATGGTCAGTGCAGGTGGACTTGTCAGAGAGTTAATTGTCAGATGCTAACGAGTCTCTGCGGAGTGTGTGCAAAGCCACGCCCACCTTCCCCCCAAGGTGCATAACCCAGCCACATCTGGGTGTGTTTTCAGCTGCAGCCAACTAACTTCATCTGCCACTCTTACAGCTGGAGGTTTCCCCCCAGGTCCCTGCTCAGCTCCAGCGTGGCACTGCCAGTCCACCAGCTGTGGCCTTCTTGGACAATGGCTCCCCACCTCTCTGGAACACCCAACTCTAGCTCCTCCTGCTGGGCTGGAAGTACAGATCAGATCCAGATGCAAAATTTCCATCTGGGTCCGAACTTACCAAGTGCAGGGGTGCCCCGATCCAGTGGTTTTTGTTCTGGTGCTTGTGTGTATAGTCAAGGGCAGCTGGTGCTCAGAATAATTGGTGGAATGGCAGGTAGGAAACTGCATGGAGAAGGCATGTGCAGACAGCCACAATGTCAATATTTCACTGCCAGCTCCCTGAGAATCCCCTGGTGGCAGGAAGACACCCTGTGGGAGTGAAGTCACTGGGTTTATCCCCAGAAGTCCCCTCCTCTGGATACAAAGGAGAAAGCCCCAAGTAGGAGCTGCAGGAAGAGAAGCAGCTGGTGGGAAATGAAAAGGTGGGAGGGGGAAGGAACAATGGGAAGAAATTCACCAGGGTTTCAAGGTCACCAAGCCACTGGTTCATGGAAAGCAAAAAGAAATGGGAAAAAAAACAGCTCAGGATCTTTCCTAGAATTCAGGGATCTTCAGAGCTGGGATCCTACAGGTCACACACATCCTAGAACTGGAAGGGACCTTGGGAGGTCATCTAGTCCATTCCCAGGCCCTCTTGGAAGAGCCAAGCACCATCCCTGACATATATTTGCCCCAGATGGCCTACCGCAAGGATTGAGCTCACAATCCTGGGTTTAGCAGGCTAATGTTGAAACCACTGAGCTATCCCTCTCCCACCCAGAAGAGGGGCTTCTCTGGGACATGAACCCAGGACCTCTCCCACCTTTGGCATCGGTTTAGTCTGACTCCAGACCCAAACGTCGCCCCTGTTTGGGGTTGCCAGAGGATGGAGTATTGCTTTGGATCCATCTTTAGCTGTGGGCTCTCTAAGTGTGAGGTGAACAGGCTGCAGAGTTACAGCCCTGCTGGGTAGCATCTGCTTGTGTCACGACCCTGGGGAAAGTCTCCTTCCTGCTACAGCTGTTAGATGGAGCTTTTTTCCCCCGCTTGTGCCGCCACAAGCTGTGAAGTCCCCACTCTGCAGATAAACGCGTTGTGACTCTCCTTCCTGCTGCATCAAACCCGCTGAGTCTTAGGATAAGACATAAAACCAAGGCTCTGCAGCCTCACGCGTAGTAGAGATCCAGGGGCATATTTTGCAAGAGGAAGAAGTGTAAGGACCACTCCCTGGAGGAATGCTGGCTGGGTAATTGCAGTCTGCTGGCCTGAATCAACCCTGCAACGTCAGCTGAATTCTTCTCCACTCCCTCTCCGAAATGGCTGTGTAGTATTGCTGTGCGCTGGGAACCAGCTGCTGTATTCCAGCTCAGACGTGGTCATGTTCTGGGGTGGAAGAAGCGATCCTTTGTCTTTGCCTTGGGACCATGGGAGGGGAAGGGTCAATGAGAGAAGAAGGCGCTAACCCCTTTATGAGTGCCCTTCTTCGGTTGGTCGCCTCTGCGTTCTTTAGTACCCCGACCCCTTTTGTTGGTTCTCACGCATTTTTTTCCCAGTAACTTAGGGCTCAGGCCAAGTCACACCCGGTGTGTTAACCACAACCGACCCTTTCTGGGAAATGCAATTCCCCAGGGCCTGACTCTCTCTCTAGCCTTCCCTGGGCTTTGGTCTAAGTAGCCCAGCCCTGGTATGGGTCTGTATCATCAAGGCTCCTCCCCGCAGACACTGTTTTCCTCCAACCTCCCCCCAGGCTTCGCAGCTGCAGCCAGCCACCAGCGTCTCCCTCCCCCAATCCCTGCAAGCAGAGTCTCTTTGGCTCATTCCCAGCAGCCAGCCAAGAAAATCTCATTCCCTGGATCTCTGCCCACAGCCTGGCTGTTCTTCCAGGCAGCCAGGCCTGATTTCCTTTCTTCTCCAGCTCCAAGCAGCCACTAACTACTGCTCCCTTCTGCAGCTCCTTTTATATGGCCCTCCTAGGGGAAGATTGGCGGTTTCCCTCTGCAGCCACTCTAGCCGGCTGGAAGGACCTCTCCACTGTTTCTTTCCTGGGATGTGTGTGGCAGAACCCGGAGGCCTTCAGCAGGGGGCCTTTGGGTCTCGTCCACCCCATCCCAGCCAAGTCTAAACTTCACTGCCGAGCCTGAATGTGCACGAACGTGGGGTCGTCATTCTGATGGCGGCGAGAGCTAGGAACTCCGTCTTGGTTCCGATAGCTTTCTCCCCGACCCGAGGGAGGCAGGTCCCTTTGAACAGGCTGGTTCCAGGCTCTTTCAACGTGTCTAAACATGGCCAAGTGAGGAAGGGAGGGTGCTGGGGAGGCGCACAGGGGCAGCAGGAGGGGTTGAGGGAGAGCCTCAGCCCTAACACTGGTGGAGCCAGGCCTTGGGCCCTCAGGTCAGTGAAGCCCAGGCCCCACGGACCCATCCATCTCTCCACCTCGGCTGGGCCCTGCCTCCGCGGAAGGGCGGCCCGTTAGCTCTCAGAGGAGGGGGATCTCAATCGGCACACTGTGGGCAATGCCCCCTGCACCCCTCTGCGCTCAACCCTGCCTCACGCTCGGGCACCTTGTGCTGCGCTAGCTGCTGGCACCTGGACCACTGCAGAGGAGCAGCGGCTGAGAAGAGGAGCGTCGAGCTACGAAGCATCACACCCTCCTCTGTCTGGCTTCTGCAGCTCTGCATAGGGCAACGTCGGACCACAGGAGTAGAACCAGCTGAACCGTCACCCTCCTTCCTTCAGCCTCCCATAGATGGGCCCTGCTGGTCTTCTCACTCCTCAGAGACTCCACTCTCCTTGGCCTGAGAGATGCAGCCTGCCTTTCCGGGGCTCCCTTTGGCCCTCCACCCCCAACCTGGCCGTGAGCCCCAGGGCAGCTGGGCCCTCCATTTTTTCCTACCCTCAAGCAGAATGGATTCCTCTGGTGGGAGGGGGCTCAGGCCTGGGGCAGAGCGTTGGGGTGCACGGATCTGAGGGCTTTGGCTTGGGGTGTGCGGGCTCTGGGGTGTGGCCAGGTTGAGGGATTGGGGGTGCAGGAGGGTGCTATGGTGAAGAGAAGCCCCCAGTTTTCCTCACAGCAGCACCTGGGCTGGGGGCAGGGCGGAAAGCATCTCTTCCTGCCCTGGCAGATGTGGGACTGGGGTGCAGAATCAGCACCCCAGCCCCAGAAGGGTTCCACCAGGGCTGGGGTGGAGCTCAAGGAGGGCCGCCTTGGCTGCAGCACATCCTAGTGCCAACGCCGTCAGGTACGTCAGTCCTCCAGGGACTACAGCCCTTAGCTGTGCCGTGCCTCAGCTTCCCATTTATAAAAGGAGGATAATGATGCTGCTTCTGTCTCCTCTGTGTCGAGTGTAAGCTGCTGAGGGCCGGGGCACCTCTTACTGTGAGTACATACGTCACCCCGCATGATGGGGCTTCACTCTCTCTTGGGGTGCTCGGTGCCACCACGAGATAAATAACGGCAGCTTACATGTGGCTGGCACCACAGCCCAGCGTGCCCTCCTGACTTTACCCAACCCCCTGTGCGCCCCCAACCCCGCCCCCCAAAGGCAGCTAGCTCTGGGTGAGCGCAGCAGCTGTCTACCAGCGCAGAGCAACGGGCTGTGATTGGCCCATTGACCACACAGTGAAAATGTGAAGGAGGAAAAATATCACACGATCAGGGTGTATCCTCCCCACCCTGATTAACCAGGACAGGCACCTGAGCACCAATAGGCCCGTCGAGGGCACCTGGAGGGATATTAGGCATAAGTGGTGCTCAGACCCAGCTGGGGAGGAGCTGGGCCTTTACAGAGGGTAAGGAGAGGCCCTCAGTGTGGCCTGAAGTTAGAAGCAGACAGTCCTAAGCCAGTCAGCAGGAACTGTGGTACCTCTTGGAGCTGTAGGGAACTGCACAGAGAGAGCAAATAACTCTTACTCTCTTGGCAGGAAAGAGGAGAGAAGAAGCCCGCGGGGAGCAGGGGAGCTCAGGTGAGGAGACAGCCCGGGGTGGGGTTTGGTGGGAGGAAAACCTGGCCGGGGGCAGCCCAGAGTGAACTGGGGTCCTTGTACTAAAATTGAGTGCCTGGATCTGGGCTGGGCTGCCCTGCCAGCCACTGGCAAGGGGGCAGGAAGCCCTGGAGGTAGTGAGGGCCTATGGGTTATGTTTTAACCAGGCTATTACTCCTGGAGGAGTGACACCCAGTGTAACCTGGGCTGCCCCCAGGCTGTCAGGAGAAGGTGTTGGAGGAGAACAGCCTGCCCCTTCATGCCCAGACTTGGCAGGGGTGGCCGCCAGCGAGTCCACCCTGCTGCAGGAACGAGCCCACAGCCATAGCAGGAAGCGTGGCCGTGATGCTAAGGCTCCTTGTTGGGGAGTGACCCTGGCACCTGAAACACAAGACAAATGACAGCCGCATCCCCCCCAGGAGTGAATTATGCGGAGTACAACTGGACAGGTCCGCAGCAGAGCCAGGGAGTAGGAAGATGCCACCTGTATGGAGACAAGCCCAGCAAACTTGTAAGTGCGAAAGGTAATCACACCCTAAACACTTGGGGCGGGGGGGATGTTTCCAAAGCTGCCTAGGGCATTTGGGGGATTCCTTCATGATTATTGGGCCCGGGCGGCCAGTCCCTTCCAAAGGATCCATAGCAACTTTATATTGGTTGGCGTGTGTGACAAACCAGCCGTGCTAGGTCCATGCAGCGAGTGAGAGTCCCAGCGGGTCCACCTTTTGAAATCAGCAGTGTCTGCTGTCGTTAAGGCTTCCCATCTTTAGAGGTCTCCGTTTTGTGGCCAACGGGGTGACTGACAATTGCATTAGAACATGGACTGTTCCCATCCCTCCAGTTACCGTCCCTGATGGTTAACTCCCAGATACTGGGAAGCAGGTGTTGTGGTCAGAGCAGGAGAGTGGGGATCAGGGCCGTGTGATTTCTCTCCTAATTCTGAAACCGAATTGCTTTGTGGATGTGAGCAGATTATATTGAGCTCTTGGGCCTCAGTTTACCACAGACAGATGGCTAGAACAGCCTTAGTTACACACTGGCCTTCTGATGAGGGCTTCCAAAGCACGTTGAGAATTGCACGTGGTCTCTGTCATGTATGTGGCAGTATCCTCCTGCAGGTAACTGACTTTGATAACATTTGCCCATGGCCACAAAGGCTGGATGCAAAAGTGAGCAGTTAGATGCCTAACTGGGCTTCTCTTTTATGGGCTGTTCTGCTAGACAGGAAGTAGTGACCATCTCTGTGGTCTTCCCTGGTCACTGTGGAAAAAGGTCTAGAAGCAATCAAAAACCAGAGAGACCTGGTTGTGGGGAATCTGAGAACCAAACCGCCCAAGCTTGCAGGGCTTCAAAAAGTCAACACTGCTAGTGATCTTCCTGCTGGTCCCTGTGGCAGGACCCTCCCTCTGACATGGTTCTCTATCACAGCTGGGGCCAGTGGCAGACAGTGGCTTGTGGGAGGTGTTTCTTGTTCCTTCTCCCAGGAATCCTAATGCATCTGGAGTCACTTCCCCACCTGCTTACGCTGAGAAGGGGAAGAAGAGACATATCTGCTCCTTAAGACCCAAAGCCTCGCTAATGTCAATGGAGCAGAGGCAGCATGCGTTGGTTAAGGGGCTTCCCTGTGTGCCCAAACTCCACGTTCTTCCCAGAGTGCTATGGAATTATCAGCTATCCAACCAACAGCTTACCCTCTGGGCAATGTCTTGCTACACCCTGAGTGCCAAAATCCTGCAGTGCTTTGAAAATCAGGGTTTGATACAAGCTGAACCTAAAGAGTATCACTCAAGCCTCTCCAGTGCATTGATTTCTACCCGAGATAACCGGTGAAGGAACCGCAGCGCATGGATTTACTCGGCTGCCGTGCAAAATCTAGCTGGCTCCAGGAATGATGGCCCTGTGTGGCAGGGTTTTGGTCCGGTTTGCTTCAGTGTGCGTGGCGTTCTCGTTGGCAGTTTTGCAGCGCTGCTTTCACCTTGTGAGAAACCTGACCTGCACAAAGAATAATGTAGGTTGTGGGTTTTTTTGTCCTCACCATTCACAAATTGGCCTATCATTCTAGTGCAGCAGTTGGCAACCTTTCTGAAGCGGAGTGCCAAACTCTGACCTTTTGATGTCTATGTACGGTCCAAGTGCCAGTGAGACTTTTTAAAGTCACTCGCAGTCCTACTTACACTAGCTTCATTAGTAAATCAATGAGATGCAGAGCTTTAGTGCTGATGTGGTGGTTGGTGGCATTAGCTGCTCTTTTGTTAATCCACAGGCAGCCTGACTCTGAGCAAGCTCCTGGCTGTATGGGGAGGAGGAGCAGGGCTGAGCTCCCATGTAGTGTGCCGGTGAAAATAGGCTCACATGCCATTGGGTTGCTGACCCCTGTTCTTGTGGGTGTGTGGCTGTCTGCCTGAACCTACACTAAATCTGCCCTGTTTATGTTCTGTGATGTTAATGGTGGTCATGATTTGTGTCACTTATGTAAGACACAATCAAGCTGGAACTTGTACACCGTGGACCCTTTCCAGACTGGGAACAGAGAGGACCCTTGTTTAGTCTGTGTTCTAACAAAGCAAACCAGCACCATGTAGCACTTTAAAGACTAACAGAATAACATATTAGGTGATGAGTTTTCGTGGGACAGACCCACTGCTTCGGATTTGGAGGTTGTTATTAAACCATCCGGCCATTTCCAGTACAGCACTATCTCCGGATCTGAAGCAGTGGGTCTGCCCCACGAAAGCCCATCACTTAATATGTTATTTTGTTAGTCTTTCTGGAGGGTTTCACAATGGGCCAGGAAACCTGGGTTTGAGTTAGACATGAGGATGCATTGCCCCTCGCATGTCTCAGGACCTCCTAGGAACATAAGGATTCCGGCCTCATCAACAGGTCTAAACAAATCTGGAGTTGGAAGTGAATGATCCTTTAACAATGCTCCTGTATTAGACATTCTTTGAGACATCTCAGACATTACCCAGATAAGTAACGTTCGACTAAAAGTCTCTTTCGGGCTAGTTTTAAGGCAGACACGGAAAAATAGAAACCAGCCTAGCATGGCAGCAAAGCTGTGTTCGTTTTGCATTGGGGGGCGGTAGTTCTTATTTCAGTACAAAGACAGCTGCTGTTCTGTGACCACTGCCTGCCTTGCTGACCACATAGTGCACCCAGAAACAATGAGATTCCCATTTGCCTGCAGCCACATATGATATCTTTTAGGGAGGAACCAACTTTCTTCTTCTGTTGATCCAGGGCCTAGCACAATGGACGCCTGATATGTGTTTAAGGTGCCTTGTCTTCACTGCCACAGGAATGATCATACTAGACTGACCTGTTCTTATCAGGTTGGTGGGGGTAGGGGGCCGCTTTGTGCATTATGGCCCTTTAAAGCTAATGCAAGTTCTGTAGTGCCCAGCCGGGGCGATATTCACCGCTGTGAATGGTGGTACCTGTCTTGCGTCTCTGCATGCTTGAAACATCTGTAAATAAATGCAAGCTGCCTTTTCCTCCCCCCCCACCCAAAAAAAGAGAACAAACCCTACCTCCCCATCTGCAATGATGTGTTTCAATCAGTGGTGACATTTAATGATTTAAAATGCAACCGATGAAAATTCAACACGTTATCACATGCTTCCCTAAGTGCAAACTCACTCGTGTTGGTTAAATTTTCCCGACATCTGGTGGAATAGTATAGGCATATTAGGCACTGCCACATCCTTCTTCTTAGGTGCAACCTCCACCTGGCTACTTGCCTTTTAAGATAATGCTGTACAATAACCACAATATTTAACACACTATATGTGTATTTCATATGAAAAAGTCACATGTCCTAGAAAGCAACCTCCCTCGATTCCCGCTGCCCCCAGCAAGGCCTCTGGTTTCCCCTGGGTATTGGGAATATAAGAACAGCCACACTGGGTCACACCAAAGGTCCATCCAGCCCAGTATCCTGTCTTCTGACAGGAGCCAGGTGCCCAAGAGGGAATGAACAGAACAGGATATTCAAGAGATTCATCCCCTATTGCCCATTTCCCAGCTTTTGACAAACAGGCTAGGAAAACCATACCTGCCCATCCTGGCTTAGAGCCATGGATGGACCTAACCTCCATGGCTTTATCTAGTTATTTTGTGAACCCTGTTATACTCTGGGACTTCATGCCATCCTCTGGCCAGGAGTTCCACAGGTTGGCTGTGTGAAGAAAAATGTCCCTTGGTTTGTTTTCGACCCACTACCTATTAATGTTGTATGGTGACCCCTAGTTCTTATGCTCAAAGAACTAGGAAGAATTAACGGTCTAGTACAATGGGGAGTGGAGGATGGTAACAACTCTATCTGGAAACTGCAGGTATAACCTGCACGTGAGAGTGACTAGTATAAACAAGCTAAAGCAGTGAATTGTTTGCTTGTATATTGCAACTGGCCTGCAATGCTATGCAAAACTTAGCTCCCTATGTAGGACCTTTGTACATCCATCCAGAGTAAAGAGTCCCAGGTCGGACAGTTCTCCCTGTCCCTAGTTACAGGACTGCTGAAAGCTGCCTAGCACATGGGAGCTAACTGTCCTCACAGCCGAGTTAAAACACCCCCTCAGCCTGAGGGGCTAAAAGCTGGATCAGCCTCGCTGGTAGTACAGCTTTCACCCACATCATAGCCAGCCCCCACCTCAATTGTAGTAGGGGCAGGGTGGAGCCAATAGGGTCAAATTGTGGTCGAAGTGGTCTGGGCCAGGCAGGGACTGGTCTGGTATGGTTCGATGCCATCCACAATGGTTGGACATCCGAAAACTTAGCTGGTCACAGCCCTACTTTTAAAACGGGAATGCTGCGGTCCTGTAGGCAGTCCCGTGCCGGGCTGACTTGTGAAGGTTCTTGTGGCGTTGGACGCTTTCCCATTCCTCTCCTATTGCTGGGCTTGTCAGGTTACCTAGCCCTTTCCCAAATTACCCGCAGCCCGACAGGCCTGCTGTGGAGGAACACTGAATACCAGGGAGAAATGCCGGAAACTCCACAGGCTGTATAGCAAAAGCCTTGGGAGAAATTACTCCCACCTCATTTAGAATTTCCAGCTCAGATCACTTCATCTGTGTTAGTCCTTCACTTTGGGCCACTTGTCCTTGCGGGATTTTCTCTCCCCCTGACACTCAAGGCCATCTCTTCTGGCGACTGAAGGTCTCAAGCCCAGCCACAGAGAGAGGCAGGAGGGAGAAAGGAAGGCTGCTCTGACCTGGATAGAAGGTGGGGCACCGAGCTCAGTAAAGGGCTGCTGGTGACCTTCCACAGATGAAACCTCAAAGGGTTCAGAAAGTCTATCTGCCCCTCATTTATTCCATCCACAGGCAGAATAATTTTTGTTACATGCATCAAAGCCTGTGCAAATGTGCACCACCAGAAGACGCACCCGTGGGCGCTCTGCTAATTGGCTGGCAGCACCTGAATCTGTCCAGGGCAGCCACCCAAGCACTCAGCTTGCGGGGGATGATGCTTACGTCTACAGCACCATCTAGCAGGACAAGCCTGCCTGAGCCTCTCTATACCCAGCATTTATTTCCTGGTTCCATTGGCTGGCTGCCATGGGGTGCTTACTCCCTGGCTGGCTCACTCGCCCTCCCCTCTCTGCACACCTGACGGTGTGGGCTGCTTATTCAGCTGTTATAGGATATCTGATAACATGGTGGTTGATTGTAGGGCATTAGATGGATTTAAAGATTTGAGTTTATTTCTTTCACAATTCTTGTCAAACCTCCTTAATATCACTCCTGGTTTAACACGCTCCCTCTGGTTATCCACAAATCCCAACCCCCTGAGCACTTCCAATGCCACAGGAGGTGACGCTGGTAATTATGAAGTACTCTAGGAATGCTGGTGTGCCTGCAGCCCCCTGCGCGTGATGCTGAAAGGGCCTGACAGCATTAAGCCAACGTACTCTGCAGAGTCTAATAAGCTCTGTCTGTCTTCCATCTCCTCCTCATATATCAACCTTTCCAAAGTGAGTAAACCCTTCCAAAGCTGGCCGCACTCAGGGAACACCTGGCTCCTGGAGGGTTAGAGGGTTGACCATGGGGGGCCTGAGCGAAATGAGTCCATGGTCTCAGCCCGTTTCCGAGGGGGCAGGTTTCGACATCACCATCCCACCAGCGGTGGCGGCGTTGGGCCCTTTGAGGGAGCTTGGCTCAGCTGGAAGGGGCTGCTGCTCCAGAGAAGGGATGAGCACAGCTGAGGGGTGGGAGTAAGTTCGCGGCAGGAAGGGATGCCTGCTGCTGAGACTGAGGAAGCCCCCGGCGTGTTGGAGAAGGGTCCACAGGGAGGCCCTGCAGGGAGTCAGGGCAGTGCTGGGTTTGAGGGTGGGCAGCTCACCGCACAGGGTCCCATCGGAGAAGGATGGCATGGACCCACCAGCCAGGTGACCTAGAGAACGGGGACAGATCCCCCTGTCGGCCCAGGGTAAAGCCATTGTCTGGGGAGGGCTAGGAATGATTCCCACCCTGGAGGGGGCAGCAAAAGGACTGAGCCCTGGGGAAAGACAACGTGGTCCTTTGTCGATAGAAGCTGTGAGCACATCCCAGCAACACCAGAAGGCAAAGCCCTAGAGGACAAAGCAGCTGCTTAGCTAACGGAGGGCAGAAGCCCTCTACCTGCTGGGGGTGGGGCTGTGTTTGGCATGAGGGATGAACCTCAGCTCTGGTCCCTTGCGGGGATACCAGAGGCCACCAATGAGAAGGGAAAGGGAAGCCAGACAAGTGATGGGATGATGGAATGGGTTCTTACTCTTCCCACAGGCCAAGGGCTGGGTGGTCCGTGAAGATCCCATTCTCTTCCTGCTTGTGGGCTTTGTCCCTAACAGGACATGGCTCTGCAGTCAGTGTGGCTGGGAGCTCTTCTGTCCGGCTGTGAGCAAACACTGCTGCAACCATGGGGCATTGCCATTGGAGCCAGCGGGAACCTGGTCATTGGGGCGTGCTAGGAAAGTTCCCATTCTGGCTCTAAGTAGAGGTCTTTGGGCAGGGCGCTGGCCTCGATGGCCTCCTGAGGTCCCTTCTGGCCCGGAGATTGTATGACTTACTGTCTGAACTGTCGGCTTAGCCCTACACTAGCGAGAGAAGGCAGTGAAAAGCCACCTGGGAAGAGGTGACTTTCCTGGTCTGGGACCCCCCTCCCCACCATTCTTGATGCTTAGGATAAACACCCCTTCATGTCTAGGGAGTAAAACTTCACAACTTCGCTAGCCCCAGTGCTTTACTTTTACCTCTTTACAAAACCGTCCAAAGCTGCCCTGTTTCTCCCGTGTTCCTTGTGCAGGTGTGAAATCTCCCCTTTGGGCTCTTCCACTAGGAAAGCCCCTGAGAAGCCACAAGCTGCTGCTGCCCCGCCCTGCCCGGCAGAATACAGTGCTACTTTCTCTTGAGCCATTTAGTTTTCCCACCCTGATCCTTCAGGGTGGCTCACTAGAATACAACCCTTGGTCTCCTCTTCCTCTGTGAAAGGGGATCCTTGTGTCAAGGGCATGATCCCCCAGCCCCTCATTCACCCCTTGCCTGCTGCTGTGATACACTTTGTGCAAAATGTGTCTCGGTATCACCTACCCCACTGATTATTCCTATGCTTGTGTGATGTAAACATGCAGCGTGTACTGGGTTACACTGGAATCACTGCTGAGGCGTGTTTGAACCAGGCATGTCAAGGGGCATGAAGCCGGGTCTGCCCTAGAAAATGGAACTTGTTTTCCTCTGTGACCAGCCCGATCATCCAACAGGGATGATGAAAGTCCATATTCTGAGATCCTGGGTAAACCAAGCTGCCAAGCTGGGGCAGAGACACCCTGGCATCTGTGCCCCAGCAAGAGAGAGGAGATTGCTCTAGGTGTTGCTTTTTAAAGACTACATTACAGATCTGCACTGCTCAGTAAAGCCTGAGGGAAGGGCTGAACCTTAAGTGAGCAACACTCAACTAATCTATGACAGTAACTTTATATGAAGTGTATAGAGAGATGTCTCTCGACAGTGGGATCCTTGTGAAATATATTAGCACAGAGAGAAAGAGGTTCCTCTCCAGACCTGAGTGAAGATGACTGACTACCTCTCTTCTGTGTAAACCAAGTACGGTGTGGCAAAACCATGGAAGCCCTATGTACACACAGGGATGGGAAGCACAGACCAGGGGAAACAGTATGAGGTCATCCTGCCTCTTCGAGAAGGAACATTGGACTTCAGAAGACATCAGCGAGGACAAAGCCACCTGAGTCCATCACAAGACAGACACAAGGGAACAGGTTTCTGCAAGCTAAGAAAGATGGGGGCTTGTCCTTTCTGGAAGCTGAATTTAGGTCAGAAACACTCTTGACCAAAACTGTACTTTGCTGGGATTGTTTGACTTTCAAGTGAACACACTTGGCTAAATTTTTCTCGTAACCTTTTCTCACTTCCTTTTGGCATGGCTGAACCTATGTCCTACGCAGCAATGTGTGTTTGAAGCCTTTTTGGTCCCAAAATATCAGAGCCCAGGTTGGCGAGGTAATTCCTTTTGTTGGCCCAACACGTCTCTCTTGAGCTAGCTAGTTTTGTGGTTTTACTATACAGCATCTCTGTGGTGTGTTTGGGGAAGGGTGGGTTCTCCCCATGAAAGTAAGCTGTGACCTGCTTTTCTTCTTGTAAAGATCCAAAGGAACCTTATTTCTCTGAACTGCCCAGAGCAGGACAGGCTGCTGCGGAGCAGATGGCTTTGGGAAGATGGGACTTATGGTGTGTTGGTTACAACCAAGGCTGGTGGAAGCCAGAGTGGGGCTTCAGACAGGCTGCTGGCCTCTGAGACACTGGCCTGTCTAGCACCTAGGTGCTTCACAGTTGTGACTGGCCTGCTTGGAGGCTGGCTGGCAGGTACAGAAGCAAACTGTGCTGTAAGGCAGGTAGGGTTGCAGGGACGGGCATGCCCAACCCCTCACTGCTTTCCTGCTTTGTCCCACACGGACCCATTGTTCTGCAGAGCCCTCTCCAGGCAAAGCAACTTAGAGCCAAATTCCTTGTTTACCAAGAGATGCAGGAGCCCATCCTGTGATGCCGCCTAATAATAATACCTACAGCTGCAGGGACACGACTAAATATTCACCTCCCCCTGTGAGCAAAGTTCTAACCCCCATTTTGAGATGGTGAAACTGAGGCTCCAAGGACCGTGATCAACGATGATCCACTGTTCAGGGTTGGGATTGGTACTTGGAATATGGTTCCCAACCAGGGCTCCCTCTTTTTCATTTCCATCCACGTGGAATAAATTTTATGCATCCCAAGGCTGTGCAGATGTGAACCACTCTTAGACACACATCCTGCCAGCTGTGGGCGCTCAGCTAATCAGCCAGGCTGCACCTGAATCTCTCCTGGGTGGCTGCCTGAGCGCTCAGCTTACAGGGAACACTGTTTCTAATCCTGGATGCAGTCCCCAAACCCATACAGCACCTCTAATAGCACCTGCTCCCTGTATGGTTTTAAGTACATGTGAGGTAACTCTTCATGACAGCAGGGGGAGCTCTTGTTACTCTAGATAGATAAATCACACCTGATTGCTGGGGTGGGGAGCTTGCAAGTTGCAAGGGGGATCTCCCGGCTTGGTCACACTTAGGTGACGGTTATTACAAGCTGCTTTGATGGGCAGTCCGCTCTCCTAATCCTAGCCCTGCTGAGGCAGGCACAGCCATCCCACCCGGGACACACACACAGCTCAAGGCAGTCTGGATTTCTACAATAGCACAAGGAGATCTTGACCCAAGACACGGGAGGGGCAGGGCTGTGAATTAGCCTGCTCCCCACAGCTGGCAGTGGGGCAAGCACTGGACAAGGCAGAGCCTCCAAGTTCAGGGTCGCACAAATCCCGGTTCTAAGACTAGCCCGGCCTGGAAGCCGGGTGACAAGCGGGATAACCAAGGATAAACCGAGTCTTCAATCCAACTAGATGGAATCCACATCGAGCCACATGAGTCTTTACCTTGGTGAAGGGAGCCCTATCTTCTGCTAACTCAGCTCATTCTCTAGCACACAAGTAACGAACACCCCCAGCAAGAGGCAGCCCTGCTTGGGTTTGTACCTGGGCTTTCTGCAGCAATGGGAAAAAAATCCAGGCCCTGGGTCAGACTCCTCTGCCGACATAGGGTCTGTGACTCTCTGGCTTGTGGGCCCACCCTGAGCGCTGCATTGCTTCCGGCTGAGATACAGCGTCTCTGCTGTGCCGCCTGCCTGCGTGGGTCCGTTCCTCTCATTTACTGGAGGGAGTCGGTGTGTGAGGGGCAACCGATGCCCGGTCTGAGCTGACCGGTGTGTGTGCTTTCATGCAGCTGCTGCTGTGTACGGAACGGCAGCCTTCCGCCCGGACTGACCACTTGGGACCCACAGCTGTCTGGCCGGGACCTTCCGAGCTGGCTGTGTGGCTGCCAGCGGGGCAGAGTGGGCATGAAGCTGGCTTTGTGCACTGTGCTCTGTACCACTGTCCTCGGTGGGGAGCGAGCTCCCTTGAGAACAGCTCTCTGTGCGGCTAGCGAAGCTGTTCATTTCCCTGGCTTTTGTTTAACCCCATATTGTCTAGTCCAGGGGCTGGAGGAACCTGGTGTCCTGCTCCCCATCTTCAAGTTCTAGAGAGGCTGTCACAGATTGTGGGGGTCCCCAGGCCCTGTGCCCTCCATCCGCTGGCGCATGTGACTCCCACTCGGCAGGGAGAACAGACGGGTTATTAGGCGACAGGGACACAGTGTAGAACAGACTCGTCAGCATCGAAACCAGAAGCTGTTGGTACAAGCCATCTTGTGGGTAATGGAGTCCAGAGGGGTCCCTGAACCTGGGCCCTGCCCCTCCTGCCTCCATCCAGAATCAGCTGTGACTGCCCCCAACTCACCTGCCCTGTTGCAATTCAAACCGGCCTGGCCCCTCCTTTGTCCAGAAAAGTGCCACCTGGTTGCCTAGGTTACAAAGGGCATTGGGGCCCATTGTATACCTGTGAGAAGTCACCACACCAAAACTCCCATCGCCACCTGTGCACCGATGCTGCGACTAGGGAAACTGAGGCAGCCACCTGGTCCTACCACAGGCCAGTAGGAAACACATGCAACCGAACCCGGGGAATAAAATCCTCGCACCCCACTTCATGACAGAGGCCTCCACTGCCCTCTCTCCTCTCTGCTGGCAGTACTGCCGGGTGTCATTTGGACGTCCACAGTTGTGACAAGGCAACTGCCAATCAAATGATTTTTTTTCCTGAGTCAGGAAGTGCCTGCCGCTGTGCTGACGGGCGACTCCTCGGTTACTGGAGCCTGTAATTAGCACGCTGAGCCTCCTGGTTGAGCGACAAGAATTAGCAGCTTTGTTTCGCCCCTGGATAGGGACTCCGGGTACAACGCTGCAAGGGGCCTTCCTGGCATGGGTCAATGTGGGGCCGGCTCTGCTTAAGCTATTTAAAAATAGCATCATGGTCCAGCTACCCAAACACAAGTCCACCTCCTCTCCTGGGGACACAGTCAGGGGGCTAGCCTGCCCCTCCGCCTGTGCTGCAGTGGTCACACTCAGCTGGAGAAAAGCTGGCATGTGTCTGTGCGGGGAAGCACCCTCCAAGCGACCTGCCCCAGGAAAATATAGGCTGGACTACGCAGGAGCTGTGAGGGTTGGACACTTCCAAGCGGAGTTCCCTGTAAGCTGAACACTTGGGCGACTGCCCAGGAGAGATTCAGGGGCTGCCCGGCTGATTAGCAGAGCACCCACAGCCGGCAGCATGTTTCTATTCATGCTGCACATCTGCACACGCCTTGGTGCACATAACAAAATTTATTCCACCCAATGATGGAAAATGCTAGCGGGAACCCTGCTTCCAAGTCCTGATTAAGAACGTGAAGAGTATATTTCCCAGTCCATTTAAAACCCAGGCACACTCTTACAAAGAGCGTTAGCGGTAGAATCCTAGCCACGATCAAAGCCCCGCTGTGCTTTGCACAAGGTCAGACACTCTCTGCCCCAAATGTAAGTGTGTATGGGAGGAAAATGTCCAATCCCCGTCTCTCGGGGTGGAGCCAGGACACGCACTCTGAAAGCCAGTAGAATGCTGATCTGCTGAGACCCAGAGTCAGGGCTTTAAGTTCAAGATGATCCATCCTCTCTGAAACTCGTGCAGTCTGGAGAGTTGAGGGTGGTTAATCCCATTTTACAGCTCTGGTCACCGAGACTTACACAAGGTCTTGGAAGAGCTAACACCAGAACCCAGGGATCTTGAGGGCCTGTCCCTACTCTAACTGCTGCACAGAAGTTGCTTGGTGCAAACTGGCTTCCAGTAAGTCATCTCCCCAGCTGGGCCCATACAGCAACAGCTGGCTGCTGTGACTGGAGACTTCTCCCAGCAAACTGCATGAGGAACTGTTACCAGAGCCTCTTGTGCCCTGCTTGTTCCATGCTACCAAAGAAACGACTCACTGTTTAACTCGCTCGCTGGGGTGTTTGCCTACCGAGACCTGCTCTACCTCATTCAGAAGGCTGATGCTGCCTTCAACATGATTTTCCTAATTGCCACAGCGTCGCACTGCTGTTCGGCTGCTGTCTGTTTGTTTACAGGGCCGCGTGCATAAAATCCTCAGGGCCGTGCACACCGGGAGCATTGCAGGGAAATTTTCTGCTGCAATGAGGTGTGAAGATGCACCGCAGGCAGCTCACTCTTCTGCCACCCAGCCCTTATGCAGGTGCTTCACCTTGCTATTGGGCAGCTTCTCCTCTTCTCCAGCAAAGCAGGCTCTGGTGTTGGTCAGAGGAGTGCCAAGGGGCCTCAGTTGAGATCTGGATCCCTTTGGACTTGGTGCTGTGCCTATGCATGGTCCCTGCCTCGAAGAATTTAGTCTGCTGGGTAAAGCACTTGCTTGGGACAGGGGAGAGACACGTTACCTTTGAAAACGCACAGCAGCAAGTTTCCAAGCCCAGGTCTGCAGACTCATGTTGAAAGCCACTACTGGTGCTGCAACATCTTCAGCTCATCTCTTCCCCCCCTTGGCTTTCAGAACCTCAGCCCTGATTAACCAGGACTTAAACCTCTGTTTCCATATCCCAGAGAGGGTGATCTGAGTTTCCTATCAAACTTGGCCCTTTCCCACGGAAAGCTTTGGCTTATACAAAGCAGAACGTTCCAGCGGTCCAGAGTTCCAAACAAGCTCTTCCTGGAGGTGGGTGATGCAGCATTCGACCCAGAGCCAGGCTCTCTGCCTCCCAGCTTCACTGAAACCCCAGCTCCAAGCAGGCTTCAAAGACTCTCTTGATGCAGTTCATGGCCGGGCCTGATCCAAACTCTACCTTCAATGGGCTTTGGATCACCCCCAAGCAGCTTTGGTGGAGGCCCCATCTGACAACAGTGTCTGCTCCGTAGCTGGACTCTGCAGGATTTAAGTCCCAGCTTGCGAAGGTCCTGGCTGGGATGACCTAGTGGGGATTTATCCTGCTGGAGCCAGGGGGCTGGACTAGATGACCTCCTGAGGTCCCTTCCAGCCCTCGGATTCTATGATTCCCAAATGATCTCTAGGTGCAAACCAGTGGGGTTTTTCTTTTCTGGAATCTGTTTCCCTCTTAAAATGCTTTGCCATTGTAGGGCCTGAAAATTACTGTGGTCTGTCAACAGCAGCCTAGGCCAGGGGATCAGCCAGGGTATTGCAGGGGGTCTGCGGAAAAAAATAAATTATCCTAGAAAATAAGTTTGAAATAATTTGCCAAGTTACTATCAATGAAACCACAGCCAGAATCTCACTAGGTGAGCCACATGCGTATTTTTCGTTGCCGCGTAATTTGTTGTGATATGTTCAGTTGAATTGTGATGTCAGAAATGAGTGTGCGTCATTTTGTGTTATTTGTTTCCTTTTTCATTTAATGTAGTGTATGTCACAGCTGGAATTGGCTTTGATGGGGGTCCACAAACAGTTTTGGGGCCGGGGGGAGCAATTGGCAGTCCGTAATCATGAAAAGGTTGGGAACCACTAGTTTAAAGCCTGTCCATGATTTGGTACAAAATGAACTACTAGCCTGAAGGGATCAGGGAGGGTTTATAGTCCAACAGGTTAAAGCACACCCAACTTTGAGGTTGGTTGTACAGCTTATTATTAGCCTGGAGAAGTGGCGGGGGAGGAAATGGAAAACAGCATAATTTAAACTGATCCACTAAACCGAGTTTTCATCGTTGCCCTCCCCAGTTAATTTGGGAACGGGCCTACTCTGAGCAGGGGGCCTGGCCCTCGATAACCTCCTGAGGTCTCCTCCAGCCCTAGGACTCTATGATTCAATGAGAAATAGGTCGGGGCTGTCTGTATTTCAAGTCAATCATCTATATTCCCTATAGCCATGGAGTCTCCTGGCTTTTCAAGGGCACAAGGTGGGGTCCAGCATCTACCTCCATCAATGGTTTTTCCATTGGTTTCAGTGCGGGCTAGCACAGGACTCTGTGAAAGAGCTAGGAGAACAGTGATATATATATATTGTTTCTCTGCCAATGCAGAAAATTACATATAATTTATTTGCCTTTAATGGGGTGGTGTGGGTGTAGATTTTGAGCCTCCTTTATCTTTAGCATTTTGAAAAACCAAATCAAAGGAAATGTGGAACTGCAAAGCCATTTTTGAATTGAACAATGACAACACTTGAGCGTGACAATGTCTTGAAACCTTTAGACTTCATGTTGGTTTAAAACTGCAAGAAAATCAGCACAAATTCCCATGGAGGCAGAGATCAGGTGGGGCCCCTACGGGGGCGGGGGGAGAGCAGCTCAGTCGTTCTCAAGTTGCTTTCAAGTACCTTGGGTCCAAGGCTAGTCAGCTATTAACCCTGTGCCTTTGTGTCCCTTCTGGGGGCTGGCCCAGCCCGAGGGGAAAGAACCTACCTCTATCTCGCTGCCCCTCGTCGGCAGTGTTTGAGTATCTCCTAATGGGTTCTAGCTTCTCCCCACCCCTCGGAGGGGCGCTCCCATTTTACAGATGGGGAACACTGAGGCAGCTGTAGCAGTTGCTCCCGGGGAACGAGCCAGGAGTCGCCCGCGGCAATCTAGAGCCGGGCAGGGCGTTGGCTGCATCATCCCCCGCGAGTCCCTGGGCTAGCAGCCCGGGCACTTACTCTAGGAGAGTCCCAGCTGCTGTTCCCCGCGCCCTGGCCAAAGCCAGGCGGCTCTTTGGCCCTCCTCTGGCTGGCGGCGGGCGGTGCAGGCCCCCCGGTGCCCGCTAGGGGCCGCGAGCCGGGCCGGGCCGGGCCGGGCCGGGCGGGAGGCGGGCGGGCGAGCGGGCGGGGAGGGGAAAGCCATGCTGCTGAAATTTAAGCCAGCGCCAGCCCCAGCCGAGCCATCGCCGCAGCCTGCGCCGGGGCTGAGCGCTGCGCGCCGGCGGGCTGAGCAGGGCCGGCAGCCGGGAGTAGCGCGCCCCCCTGGCCGGCCCCGCTGGCTGCCGCTCCCCGGGAGGCGACGGGCGCCGGAGCCGGGCTGCAGCAGCGGCCGGTAAGTGCGGCGCGTTCAGCACCGCGGAGAGCGCCGGGCGGGGGGCGGGCCGGGCCGGGCCTCCCCGGGGCCTTCCCTTCTTCCAGGGCCGGCGGGGCGCTGGGTGGTGGCTGCTCCCTCCGAGCCTGGGCCCGGCCCCGGCCCGCAGCAGGGAGTCCTGGGAGGCTGGGCTCCGCCCTGGGGGTCGCTACCCCCCCCGGGGACCCCCCATCCCAACTTTCCAACCCCCCCCCCCACGCCCGCTGTGGCGCCCTTCCTCCGCTGCGCTGTTGGGCAATGGTTCTACCCCGCTGCCGCCTCCCACCCCAGAGCTGGCTGCATTCCGGGACCGGCAGAGGGCTTGGTTCGGTGCGGCTTTCCTGGGGCGCCTGGCGTGGGGCCGGATCCTCCGCGGGTGTCAAATCAGTGGAGCCCCATGGGCTGAGGAAAGCAGCTGTCAGACCTCCCTGATTGCGAGGTGGGGAGGCAGCCCCTGGGTGCAGACAGTGGGTGAAGAGTGGGGTGGATGGGGCGGGGAGGAAAGACATGGATGCAAGGGACGAGCCCAGGCAAGAAGCAGCCCAGAATGTGCCCCTTTGTCTCTCTCCATCTGAACTCTGGGCCTTCCAGGGGACACCTGCCTGGCTTGCCCACCCTGGCCGTGAGCCTGGGGCACCTGCAGCTGCCACTCAGGAAACTGAGCTGTTTGGCTGCCCTCCTTCGGCAGGTTTCTCCTGGTGGGGTGGATCTGGGCGTTTCCCAGGCAGGAAGGAGTTAAATGCACTCCCTGGGCAGTTGCCTGTGACGGGGCAGGGACGGGGCCTGATGTAGGGCGATTACTGGAGAAGGGCAGATCTTGATCCGGGCCGGGTGCTGCAGAGGGCAGAGTTCTGGTTTGGTTGGGTTTTCTAATCTCCCTTGTGACAAGTGTGTTCCTGCTTCAGGATCTCGGCCACCCGCCTGCAGTAGGGCTGAGCCAGAGTGTTGGAGGACTTAGGGAGGCACATCCCTTCCCTTCTGGGCCGGGCAGCTGCCCTTAACCTGGCACTCCTTTAGGCAACGATCCCCTCTGCGTTACACAGCTGTCCTCCACCTCTACTCACGGCACAAGCTCAGCTGTCCCCCAGAGAGGCTGTCTGCTTTCGGCTTTCACTGACCAGCTTTTTCGCTGCAAATGCCTCATTTTTACAAAACCGGCTGTTTGGTTTTGACCAGCTTGTTTTCTCCTCCCACGTTTCCGTACCGGACTTTACTGATAGTCAGGTAGATCCAGTAAGTTACAGTGGGCAGCTCTGTTCTGTGAGTGAGTTAGCATAAATAGGAGGCCGGCAGTTAAATTCAGACAATGCCCTGGGAGATCCCAATGCCTGAGCGTACAGACCAAGCCACGGCTTTCAGCTGCTTTTGCATTTCACTGTTTGTTGTTGTGGTATTTTTTTCCTCCTGTCCTCCCCGGTATTTCCAGGTTTCTGGGTCACTATTGGGATAAGTTGCTGGGTTTGGGGGCAGTGGTGGGTAGCTCTGATTTCTGCCCCTTTAACCTTTTAAATAATCACTGATAAATGTCATGGGAGATACGAAACTAAATAAGAATCAGACAGACGGGCCTGCGGAATAACTAAGTGCCTTCTGCCTGTGGCTCAGCCTTTTGGGCTGGGGAGTGCCTGGCTCTGTGAGAACTGGGCAGGCTCCTGTCTGACTTTGCGCTCTGGGGCTGGCATCGCTGAAGGAACGTCTGTTTTCCCCTTGGATTTTTGGACACCTCTCTGATTGCTCACTCCTCGCAGCGCATGGGCGCACCTCTGAGTTACACGGCTGGGCAGGGAAGCTGTAGTCTAATGAACGCACGCAAAGGCTGGGCAAGGACAGACAGCGAATGAAGTGCAAACTCTGGCGATAGACAGCCACTGCAGCTAGCCCCACAGCCTTGGCAGGACGGGGCCTCCAGGCTGTTCACTGAACACGCAGTTGTGTTGCAACCACGTGTCGATTTGGCTGAGACAGGCAAGGGACAGCAGCCTCGGTGTGCATGCTCCTAAACTTCCCCTCCCCCGGGCCCGGGGCTCGGCGCAGGACCTGAATCTCTGGAGCAGATGAGCAGCGGCCCTGAGTGGCCTTCTCCGCACTGCTTGTCCTGTCGAACTGCACACGGCTGTTTGGGAAGAGCTGTCTGCATTGCTTGAGGGCTGCTCCTCCTCCTCGCTGCAGAGCAGCATCTCCCAGGGCCTGCTGCTGTGACCCTGCAGAGCCAGCTGGACCAGAAGAGACCCGGGGGTTGGGCATGCAGGAAGAGACAGTGGATGCTCTAGCCAAAGCTAATGCTGTCATGGAGGCTGATGCTGCCCTGTCGAGCCCTGCAGTGACCTGGGCCAAGCCCATTTTATTTGGCCTTGTGATCTTGGGCCCCTGAATAACGGCTGAGAAATAAGACTTAATCAAAGGCCGGAGACAATGGTGTGAGGAGCTTTTATCTCCCAGGCTCCCAGCTAGATCCTGCTCCGTGGGGGTTGCTGTCTGTGTGTGTGAGCAATGCACTGGGGTGCCTGAGAGCCGTCCCTCGGGGCTGGGTCTCCTCCTTGCATGGACCAGCCTTGCAGCTGGCTCCTTCGGTGGCAATCCGCCGCAACAGGTGCCAGGTCCGGGAGCACCCCTTGAGGAGAGGCCGGTTCACCAAGAGGGGGAAGGCCGCCCTGCTAGCTAGCGGCCACGCTGGCCTGTGGGATCGTGGATGTGAGTGCCGGCCCTGTTTTATGCAGGCAGCACCTCAGCGTCCTGGTCCAGGACCCTGCCAGGTATGGAAAGGCCCAGCTCTGCCGTGCTTCCGACTGGGCTTGGTGAGGAGGGGGTGAGCGTGTGAGTGGCCAGGGCCGGCCTTACCAAGTACGGAGCTCCCTGCAACTGAGGGGCCCCCACCCTGCACAGCTTCCACCTGGAGCGTCCTTCCGCACCACATGCAACTTCTACTGCGGGTCTGGGGCTCAGGGTTTCCCTCCTGCCTCCCCCCACCCCGTGCCGCTCCCCTCACTCCCCCTCCTCACCCTGCACCTTACGAGGGCTTCCTGGGGGCTGGAACAGAGATGCCAGGGACCTCTTCTTAGCCAGCTGCCGCCCCAGAGCAGCAAGAAGGGGAGGGGCCCTGCAGCCACCATGGGGAGAGGCCAGAGAGGAACCGGCGGAGCAGGCTGGTGCTTTCCTCAGGCACATACACAGCTGCCTGGGGGCACCTGACACCTGGGAGCCCTGGGAGGATGCATACCTAGGGCGATCCCTATGAGAGGAGAGATGGGCCCTATGAGAGAGGGAGTCCTGTCTACTCGTCCTCAGCACTGGCTGTCTCAGCGAGGCAGTGATGGCTGGGGCCCCAAGCCTGGAGCGGACGTAGGGTGGGAAGTAAGGTGCTCCTCAGAGCTGTGAGAGCCAGGGCAAAGAAGCCACCTCAGCCCGAAAGCCACTGCAGCTCCAGGCTCTTTGGGGCGCAAAGGATTGTGGGTCAGTGGCTAGAGCACTGCAGGGGGAGGACGTTGTCCTGGGCTCTGGCTCCCTGGGCGATTTTGGGCGGGTCCTAGTAAGGGCCTGATTCTGAGCTCTTCCACCTCTGTCCAGCAGAGCCCAGAACCTCTGAGAATTAGGCACTCGATGTCTCTCTGCCCCAGAAGGGGTGGAAAGAGGGCAGTGATACCGACTACCTGCTGCCCAGGGCGGTCATTGGGGCGCGCACACCGCTTGGTGCTCCTTGGGGGGCAAGTACTGCCGAAAAGGAGCCATCCTAAGCGGTGCTTCCCCAGCTGGCCATACCATGCAGTGTGGGGGTGACTGTGCCAGCCTGGACCACGCTGAGCTTATGCCTTCGGGCAGCGTACTCTTCCACTAGCAGTCACGCCCCTCATCATGGCTCTGTGCCGCCTGACGCCCTTGTCTAGGAGCCTTTCGGCTAGGATGGTTTGTGTTTGGGGGGGAAACGGCACGGTAGAACTCTTGCCGGCATAAACCGTGTCTCCTCCCAGGGGGGTGGGGGGTTACCAGCCTAAACACCCCAGAAAACCCTTTGTAGCATAGATAAGCCCTCGGCTTTGAACCTGGGCTGTGGCCTCTGCACCCAGAGGGAACGCTGGCTTTTTCCAAATGGTCCAATCCACTCTGTACCCAGCGTGAACCAAACAAAGTCACCCGGGGCGGGGAGGTGGGAGTGATGGTTTTAGACCTGCTTGCTGTGGCTTGCCTCTCAGCAGTGCAATATTAGGTAGGCAGTCGCTCAGGTTAGTCCCAAGCTTGCTATTCCCCCAGGTCTATTCCTGAGCCACCATCTCCTCTAAAAGCACAGAGCAGGCTATGGAAAGAACGGCTGAGAAGGTAAGAAAGCTCCCTGTGCGCTCTTCCCACTAGGCCTCATGGCTTTGTCCCCACATCTTGGGCCCTCCAGCTGGGCCCCTTGCAGAGGGAGGGGGATGTGTGTGGATCGCTGTTCAGGGTGAATTTTGGATGGGGGAGAGGAACAGCTGTGAGCCGTGGAGAGCAAAGGTCCCCTGAGACCTCCCCAACAAGTTGCACCACGGGGCTGGCATCATTCGAGCAGAACAGCCTCTCTGGCACGGGTGATGTCTTGGGTTGAAATGCGCCTGCGGTGCACAGCTGTGGGAAGAGGGGTAAGCAATATACTGGTATACGGCGCACCCTTCCTGGGGCAACTGTTCCCACCATGGGCCTGGTGCCAATAACTAGGTCAGTGAACTATCCCACCTCTGAACCCGCTCAACGGCTATGCATGGACCAGGTCTCACCTCAGTCCCCAGACTACCTACAGGGCAGGCAAAGTCAGCACAGGCCTTCCCTCTACTACTGAGTCTTACCCCAGTGATAAGCTGGATCTCGGCGGTCCCCTTTGAGACTGTCACCCGATGGGCTGGTCAGACCACTGAGCGCCCCCCCCATCCTGCAGGGTAGGCAGGCTCAGGGGGACGGCTGTAATGCCATCCATCAACACTCCCCCCACTACCATAGAGCATGCTTTGTCTCTATAGCCCATCAGACCCCAGCATGTTGACTGGGAATGGCCAACGAGGCTGGAATCAGTGTTCCCTGTAAGCTGAGCACGTGGGCGGCTACCCAGGAGAAAGTCAGGTGCTGCCCAGCTGATTAGCCGAGCACCCACCGCCATCAGCAGGTGTTTCTATGGCGGTGCACATCTGCACATGCCTCAGGGCATCTCATAAAATTTATTCTGTCCATGGATGGAAAAAAATAGCGGAAACCCTGGTGTGAATTGGAACCAGCTGGCGCAGAGGACTCAAACTCCCCGCCAAGAGGCCACTGTCGGGTGAGCATTTGCTCGTCGCTGCTCAGGGGCGGGTGGCCCAAAAGGGAGAAGGCTGCATCTCTGAGTCGTTGCCCTGTTGCTGGCAATCTCATTACGGTCAGTGCGTGTAAATAAACAAGCTGTTAGAAACTGAGCTACTGTGTGGTGAGGTGCAGTAGAGGTTCTGTTGCCCAAAAGCGAGGGATGGTCTTTGGTACTGCCTGGGAGGCCCTGAGCTCCAGGACCGTACCTGTGGAGCTTGGCTGCCTTGGGAAGGGGAGTACTTCTCCGGGAAGAGTTTCTCCAAGTGGCGCTGGGCAACAGCCATCCGTTTATTCCCCAGCCTTTTCCTCTCAGCCCTGGAGAGAGGCCTGAGTCTTGGGTTCAGGCCACTTACCATGCGTTGGCTTGAGTCCCAGTCAGAAAGTGCCCATATTGAGGTTCTCCTTTCCCGACTTGGTTTGCCGTAACAAGGGGCAGATTAAGACAAGACGGGCAGTACCTGGGCCCCGGGACCAGCTGTGTCCTGGAGAGAACCGCGAGTGTGAGGTGCTGCAGTCATGGACACTGTTGCCAAACTCCCACCGTCCACCAGGCACTCACGCGGTCGTTGGGAGGAAGAGTTTATCAGCTGAGAGGCTGGAATTTGAGGTGCTACATTGAGCCTCAGGAGGAGCGGTAATTTCCAGGGGCTCCTGGGCCCCAAATTCTAAATGCAAAAAGTGTCTCTAGACGTTATCGGCCACCTTTGCTCCCTGGCAGGCAAAGGGCTGCAAACTTCAGGGCTCAGCTGTTTTCAAAGCTGAGCTGCGCTTTCCCATTGAAGGACCCCAGGCATCCCCTACGTGACCTGCGTGAATCCACAATACTCCTGTCTGCTGCCGAGAGCACGTGGCCAGATTACCACCAAATGCACCAGGTAACTGGGCAAAGTCCCAGCTTGTGACAGCCTTTGACGTATGGCAGCTGACCAGCTGGGTCCGAGCACCGAACCCTGTACTGTGTGCTGCTGGGGCTGCCAGCCAGCCAGGCTTCCCAGCATACCAGGAACAAGGCTGAATCTACCTCTCCATCATTTTAAACCCAGGCAGAGAGGTCGCCAAGTTCCGCGCCATCGCTGGAACTGACACGCCACTCCCCGCGTCAGCGGCTCAACAACAGGATGCTGTGACGTGGTCCTAACCCCGGAGGGGGGCATCGGGCATCCCTGCTTCCCTCTGCAGCTGTACCCTTCGGGGCACGGTTCTGCCAGCCATCACCCGGCCGGACCGCTCGCCTCCGCCACAGCCGCTCCCGCAGAAGGCCGGGGAGTCTGTTGGCAGAGCCAGCTGCTGTTTGGCATCAACAGGAGTGACAGAATCTGGCACTTAGCCATACGCCTGCTTCTTCATTCACGAGCAGTGTCCTTTGCTGCCTTCCCAGCAGCTCCTTCCTGTGCCCTGAGACACTTGCTCATTCAGGTGGCTTGGCTTAATTCTCCTTGGTGTTCATTCACAGCTGGTATCTTATGTCTCGCAGCATTAAGGCTCCAGCTCGGCTCGCATTTTGCATCCCCCTGGCATGAACAGCATGGCTTGGCTGGGGTTCTATAGCCCTGGTCTGCCTGGCTGATATTCTAGGTCTCCTTGGTTCTGGCAGCTTGTGCTGACTGGTCTTTCATACCTTGGGGGCTTTAATAAGCCCAAACCAGTTGCTTTTTCATATCTCATTGGGCGTGCACAGCTTGAGCATGTAGGAGAGTGGAGAAGCTCTGGAATGGGTTCCCTAGGGAGGGGGTAGACTCTCCTTCCCTAGAGGCCTTTAAGTTCTGGCTTGACCAATCCCTTGAGGGTATGATTAGCTGGGATGTGTCCCGCTTTCAGCAGGGGGTTGGACCAGATGGCCTCCTGAGGCTGCTTCCAGCTCCTGTGATTCTGTTTCCTTTATCCTAGTGGCTCTGGTGCTATTTGGCCCCTTGCTAGTGGCCTGGAAATGACATTTTAATACAGTTAACCAGCGTCCTCCCCGATACTAATTTTAACTAGATTTCCCACACTGGGTCTGTATTAGCTGTTGCTCTCTCAACCTGGGGTCAGGCTGGTCTCTCCACTCTTGCATTTAATCTTTTCACGCACACACCCAATTCTACCTCATCTCAGGCTTTTATTTCCAAACCTTCCTCCTTGCTCCACAGTGGTGTTTTCTATTGGAACAGACTCCAGGGAGGAGAGGAGAGCAGGTAATTGTCTGAGCTCTTCTTCAGTGCTTTGTGATGTCAAAGCCTGGAGTTGATCTAGATTACAGTGAATTTCTCTCAAGCAAATGCAGCCAGGGAGGGGGGTGAATGGCTGGAGCCTGCCGTGTAATGCACAATGAATGCTGAGGTGCAGAGAACTGCAGTACTTGGGTATTCTGGGTTCACCGACGTGGATTTCGGTAAAACACACACTTTAATGAGCCCCTTTTGTCAGCCCTGCCTGTTCAAATGGCACTGGGGCTCTCCCTGCCAGCTGGTAAAGATCAAGGTTAGCCTTAGCTGGTGAAATAGTGAAGATTCTAGGATATTGGGCAAGGGGGTGTTACAAGATTTTTCTCTTCCCCCTGTCCCCAATGGGTTCTGCAAATTCAGAGAGAAGGGAGCCCTTGGGGTGAGTGGGCATAAGGACAGCTGCTGGGGACCAAGTGATAATGGCCACCAGAAACCTGCTTGGAGACGTACCTGCCTTATGGAGCTGGATGGGACCTTCAGAGGTCATTGAGTCCAGTCCCCTGCCCTCTCAGCAGGATCTATCACCATCTCTGATAAGCTTTTTTTTTTTTTTTTTTTAATCTGTTTGCCCTAAATCCCTACCTCAAGGATGGAGCTCACCACCCTGGGTTTAGCAGGCCAGTGCTCAAACCACTGGTCCATCACAAGTCCTCTGTAAAAGTCTTGTCTCTTTCACACAGCAGTGTCTCTCTGCGAAGAGGGCTAGAACCTGTGAACTCCGCAAATCAAACCTCCCATTCAAAACCATCCATGTTTATAGACGTAGGAACGAAGTTTAATGTGGCTCAAAGCCATCGTGAAAAGCAAAAGGCTTAGTTTGTATCTCTGCAGCAGGCGAGGCTCAATAGACACCCAGCGTGTCTGCATTTCTCGGCCACAGAACGTGGGCGTGTCCTTTCCACAGCCCAACCCCACGGGGAGGAGAGAGGCCTCGGGGGCGTGATTGGGAAGGATGACGAGGCTGAGAAATCCTCTGCTCTCCCTAAAGACTTGTGATTTAAGAAGCAAATATTTCTCAACTCTGTATTCACAGCTAGAGGTAGTGTAAAGTTGCCTGATCGTGAACGAGCCTCATGCCAACCAAGGCGAAAGTAACAACATTTCTTATAGGTACTGTCCTGCTGCTACCCAGGCCCTGCCAGCTCTTTTGCCATGGCGCAGCCATCTCTTGCTGGAGCTGTGCAACCACTTACTTTCTCCTTTGGTGCTAATATACAAGCCATGATGTATTCTCTTTATCTAGTGAGAGGCAGAAGGTGAAAGCTTGGGCTTAATGGCTCAACGAGGCCACTGGCTGCTTCTGCCACAGCTGCTGAGGTTCAGACTCTGCAGGAATGTGCTCGAGTTTGAAGAAGGATATTTCAATGCTGTGGCCAGATTTAGCCTTTGTAGAAGGCTTATAAAAGTTGTAAAACTTGTATTTCACCAACCCACACAAGGCAGCAGAAATGAAAGCCGGCATGCACTGAAATCTGGGCTTGCACAAGCTGGTCTCTGCTGTACAATCAGCCCTGTTTTATTTGCGTGTCTGCCTTTACAGCTCTCCTCAGTTTAGGTTGGACATTTGGAAAAACGTCCTCACTGCCAGGGTGGTTAAACACTGGAACAAATTGCTCGGGGAAGTCGTGGAATCTCCATTGCTGGAGATATTGGAGAACAGGTTAGATAGACCTCTCTCAGGGATGGTCTAGATGGTGCTTGGTTGTGCTGTGAGGGCAGGGGGCTGGAGTCGAAGAGCTCTCAAGCGCCCTCCCTGTTCTAGTGTTCCATGATTCTAAGACCACCAGGCCTCACTGGGAAGGAACAGCTACGCTGCAGCTCCTGGGGCCACACTGCTGTTCATTGACGCTAGCAGGTGTACATCTACCTGAGCTGGCAATTACATCTCCCCGTTGCAGGGCAGACCTACCCACTGTGTTCAGACTGAAAGCAAAACCCCTGTCTCTGCTTGGCCTTCTGTCGCGCAGACACACATCCTCATTGCCTTCTTTCTCCTGCTGCCTGCGAAGGGAGAAAAGGCAGTAAATGTCTTTAAACAGAAAGCCTTGGGTGGCATTCAGCTCCTGCCGTGATTGCATCCCTGTAGGTTGCTAGCTGGGAGAAGACTCCTTCTGCTGGGCTGCAGGAAATCCCTTCACACTCCAAGCCTGCCTTGGGATGCTTTCGGGGCTCCTTAGGCTGCATTTAGCTTGCTTATCCCATCTCCTGGTCTTTCATTTCTCTCTTTCAGTTGACATTATTAATTGTGTGTGTGCATCATTAATTAGAGCCTCACATTCAACAACTGAGCTGCTCCTTGGAACAATTACTGGGGTTGCTACCTGGAGTCCCTCTAATTTTTCCCCATCCATGGATGGAATAAATTTTATGAGGTGCACCACCTATAGAGAAACAGGCTGCCAGCTGTTGGTGGCTCTGCTAGTCACCTGGGCAGTACCTGACTCTCTCCTGGGTGGCTGTCCAAATGCTCACCTTACCAGGAATGCTGGTTGCTACTGGCTGGTGAGAGCATCAGAGAGAACAAACAAGCTGCATCCCTGTTGCTGTCGCAAGGTGCTTTGCTAACTAATAGGCAGGTTCATTAGTTTGTCAGTGCCTTGCTTCCCCAGTTCCTCTCCAACAGCTCCAGTGTGGAGGAGAGAAGGTTAACAAAGATATTGTCTGACGAGTGTAATGGGGGAAGCGGACGCAGCTTTATTTAAGAAAATTTTCTGCTCTGTTTGTTCAACCTGCTTCCATCTCACAGGCCCGTCTCCACTGCCAGCGCAGGGGGCTAATGATTTCGGTGTCAGCCATTCAAATGGGGACCGTTAGAGTGGAGCTGAGCACCTAATGCACATTCAAATTATTGTTAAGAAAACAAACGAAGGAAAGCAGCCGAGCAAGGCCACAGGCAGTGCAAAATGCCGATCTCCTCCACAAGGCACAGAGGCACCCTCGCTCATCCGATACCTGTCAAACTCCAGAGACAAATTGCCACCCCCTCAAGGGCCAAATCTCTGGCTGGGGTAATGCAGCATTGTCCCACTGGCCTCAGTGCAGAGACGTTGCTTTACACAGGCTGAGGCTCTCCGGTTCGGTCCTAATTCTCCCTTCCAAGTAAGAAGCAGTCCCACGGCCCCTTAGAGACAAACAAATTTATTAGGTCTTGAGCTTTTGTGAGTAAAACCCACTTCCTCCCGTGGAAATGGAGTGGAAAACAGAATCCAGAGATTAGACAGCACAGAAGCTACAGACCACCCTGGCTGACGCTCTGAGACGTCTCTTCGCGCCAACGCGTGCTAGCATTCGACTTCCTTCCACCCGTGGGGCGGTCCCTGCAGGCAAAACCGGAGGAGGTCTGGATTTTACAAGCTGCTGGCTTCTGCAGATGGGCTGTGCCAAGACTGGAGGAGTAGCCAGTGCAGCAGTAAGAGGGTGCGCTGGGGCCCAATACCATCTGGACGAAGTGGTTGTAGCACAGCCACGTGCAAGACAGTGGGGCTTAACAGCCCTGTAGAGCCATTCCGAGGGCAACCAAGACTCTACGGCCATGCTGTTGAATGGTCACAAAATGTTGCCTCATCCGCGTCCGCACAAAGGGCAACACCCTCCTCTCTGTAGTGCGGCTGTTGTGCGAATTCCACCTCTGTGCAGCCACGAGAAGACAGGCACCTTAATTCTGTGTGAGAGACGCAGAGGTCCCTCGTGCTCTTTTACGTGAATAGTCCTCCTGTGCTTTGCTACTTACTCGAACGTCGCTTCACGTCTGTTCCAATCTCCTGCTCTTTCCAGCACACCCCTCATTAAAACCACCCAACACCCGCTTGGCTCAAGGGATGGGCCCTTCCTGGTATTTTTAGGGGCAGCTGGCTCATCTCCCCAAAACACAGGAAGGTAGGAAAACGGTTTGAAAGTGAACTACAGGCACATTTGTGAGCTAGTCTGGCCAGAAAGCCTCTGGGATTTACTTGAATATTTTTGCATGAAACTCTGGACCTGGAGGTGACGTTTCAGGATACTTGGGTTAGGCAGTAGTCCTAAGAGTTGAAAACGGCCCTTAAAATGGGTGCCTGCTTTTTGATCTACACTATGAAGGGAAGGGCACCCATTCATGCTTAGCAGGGATATTGTCCTAGGGACGAAGGATGGCCCACTAGCTGAAGAGCTGGGAAGTTTGTGTTTTAACTGCTGGTTCTGGCTCAGATTTGCTGTGCGACCCTGGGCAAGTCACCTTGGGCTAGACTTCCAAAGAGATCTGTGTGCCAGTCAGCATCCAAATACCCCTGCAAATCTGGCCTCTGTTCCCCATATGTACAATGGGAGGGACTGCCCTGCCCTGCCTCACGGGGGTGTTTGCAGGATGAATCCATTGGCTCGGAGGGGCTCAGACCTCAGGGTAAGGGAGAGCATAGAAAGGCTGTCAAAATGCCGTACAAAGACGGTTAACAATCATCATTATCCCTGTTGTTTCACGTAGGGAGACTGAACCCCAAAGAGGCTAGGTGACATCACAGTGGCACAGTGGCAAGGCCAGGATTAGACACCCCCACCACGCCCCCGAGGCCAGAGTCCCAGGCCTTTGCTCTAACCACTGAGCACTCCACCCTCCTGGACGGTTTTGCTGTCTGCGACGTGTTGTTCTCAGCGATCCATGCAACATTGCCTGCTGCTTTTCTCCTTCGATCTGTAACTAGAAATCAGGGCATGGTGCTCAGTGATTTGGAGGAAAAGGCTGCAGGGAGAGGTACTCGATTGATGTTAACTGGGGCATGCGACCAGGTGACATAATTACTCTTTGTAGGCTGGCTGCCTGGAATTTGAAAATTGATTGCCACATCAATACCAATGCATTTGAACAGGCAGGGCTGGCTGCTGGAAGCCGGGCCGATGCCCCTCCGGTCATGAGAGGCTCTGAGTCAATACGCTGAGATCCAGCAGTAAGGGGGCAGCTTTTTTCAGAGCTCCCAGCTGCCGAGGAGGACAGCACAAGGTGGGGCAAAGGCTCCTCATCGGTCTCGGTTGGCCGGGTCCCATCGAAAACCCGGGGACGGTGATTTGGGAGAGGTCTCTCTTGGTTTTAAAGGCCTGTTTGGGAGCGGGTAAGGGCTCGTTAGTAGGTTCAGCGTGTCAGCCTCCATCTGTCCTGCAGGAGAGCAGCAGGGTGCTCCCAGTGATGTCTGGCTGTTGTGTCTTAGGAAAGTTGCAAAGCAATACGCTGATGAGTTGTGGGGCCCCACGCAACCAAGGACCTCCTACCCTGCGCGGCTTCTGCCGGGGGCCAGGTGTTTCTGCACCCCCTGTGTCATCTGGCCAATGGGTTTGCTTCTACCTCCTCCGTGGCTAGTGCGTTTCCCTAGCCGCTGGCGTCCGTATTCGCTCCGGAATTCTCTGTCGTTCATTGTCTTATCGTGTAATTGACCCGTCGAGCCAGTCAAACCCAAGAGTCACAGCACAGAGTCAGTGGGACGCCTCGGGCACGGGGCCCCCAACCTTTTCGCTGGTATGGACCGCCAATCCCACCATCACCCCAAAACCATTCGCGGGCTGCCATCAAAGCCAACTCTAGCCCCTGCGTGGGCTTCATTGGATGAAAAAGAAAACCTAAACAATTAACCTTTTAAACGATGCACGCTCATTTCCGACGTGTTGCCAATCCCATCGCAGGCCTGGCCTCCGCAATAAATTATCGCAACGACTGGGCCTACACAGCTACAAATAATACGCGTGTGGCTCACCTAGCGAGAAGCCGGCTGTGGTTTCACTGATTGTAACCTGGCACTTTATTTAAAACTTATTTTCAAGGATTGTTTTTATTTATCTTTTCTTTTTTCCACGGACACCCCTGCAATACCCTCATGGACCCCGCAGGGGTCTGCAGACCCCAGGTTGGGAAGCCCTGGTCTAGACTCTTGCATTGCTGTACACCAAGGACTTGGGCTGGGGTCCCTGCACGCATCTGTGGAGTTGCGTAGGGGCTTTCCAGGGGATGACCCTGACTGGGCACTTGGATTGGACAGGCTGGACCTACACCAGTTTGTCTCCTCTGAGGCTGCTCGGCCACCTGAAGCCACAGTCGGGCGAGACCCCAACGTCCGCAGTTCTGAGTGAGGTGTTGCATTGATGAAGGGGATCTCTGGGGAGCAGGTGTGGTGAAGTACTCTGAGCCCTGGGCAGACGTTAATTGCAGAGGCCTCTGGCATTGGTGCCTGTGACATGTAAGAGTTAATCTCCTCCCGGCTGTAATTCCAAAGCCTCACTTTGGCAGGTTGGGATTCGTGTTTGGGTGCTGTGGGTCAGGAGATCAGACCAGACCTGGCGGTCCCTTGTGGACAACTCTGACTGCTCAGGCATGTCTGCCAGGCATGCTCTTTTTTCGAGTCCAGGCACAGGGAACGCCAGTAGAGGGTGGGGAGAGGTGTAAGTGACTTGCTCAGGGTTGTAGAGCGAGGCAATGCCAGAGGAAAAGACTTCAACTCAGATCTTCTAACTCTCACGCTCATCCCTCAACTGCCAGCCCATCCTTCCTCCCCACCCGCGGCCTAGCTGATGAGCTCTCTGATTGAAATAGAGCCTGTTTACAGAGGTGGCAGATGTCCCTGGTGAATAACAAGGGAGGTGAGACAGAAAAGGCCGTGTACATTAGAGCTGTATCGCCTTTAAACGGCTTTGTGTGGCTTCCCAGGAGCTGTCGGCTGATGTTTAATAATGCCGAATCCTCAGCGATGCCTCATCTTTAAGTACGGTTGGGTTTCCTGGCACCTTTCCAGTATCCTGACATGCACAGAATAATTACAGCTGAGGCCCTGATGAATTTGGGGCCAGTAATTAAAGCGCCTATTGATTTTCTGCTTTGGAGTTCCCTGTAGCTACAACCGATGAGGGGGTGGGGCAGGACTAAACAGCCCCGAGAAGGTAATTTCTGGAGAGAGGCTTGTTCCGTTTGCATGGGCCAGGGCTCGCGAATGGCTGAGCCGCCGTCGTTTTTCACAGGGCCTGTCTGCCTGGCATTTGCAAATTGATCGTCCAATCGATATGGGTCTCGCTCCAAGCACCAGCTGGGGAACTGGGTCACCTCGCCAGGTTTGCTCAGCTGGCAACGTGTCTCCTTCCAGGGCTCGGCCATTTGGCTGGTTGTGAGTGTGATACCGCGAGTAATTGGCTCCTTTTTTATCCGCTGGGCAGATCAGGCAACGGTGGCCTAGTCCTTGGGAGTATGGCAGCAGTCAAACCGTCCCTGGACAGCCAAACTTCTGAAACTCAAGGAGGGAAGGGACAGAGGAAAGCGGGGAACTTGCGGAAACGGGTGGGGTGTTGGCGGCACGCAGGCAGTGAGGGTTAGCAGCAAGACTATAAGGAAAGGTTTGTTTTTAACCCTCATTTAAAGACCCTTTAAGTCATTCGGGGACATTCAAGCCTCCGCTTCCTTTCCATGCAGCTGTTGTGTAGCCCTTAAAAGACAGGCTGATCAGTAAAGGATCTATCCGCTTACTTTCCAGGCTACACCCGAGGTCCATTCCCAACCAGAGCCCCCGTCACTCTAGATTTATACACTTTCATTTCCCAAACTCCGCCCATCTCAGTCCTTTTCTCTCCTGTCATTTCTACACGTCAGCTGCTTCGTGGGCTTCCTTGAATGAATGTTACGGGCCGCGTTGTTGATTTATGGACGTGCTGAAACCACACGGGGAAAGAGCGCGGCAGCAGTGTTGACGCTTGGGAGATCCTTGCCCAGGACTGTCCCCAGTGGAGAGCGATAATCCATGAGGGGCTGGTGCGATTTGAGAGGTCCCACCACTGTGCAGACGAGGAGAGGAGGAGGAGGGGGGAAGAGCAGTGAAAACTGCCCAGCACCAGCTACCAAAACGTGTCCCTCTCTGTGATAAGAGCTGCAGCTCCAAAATCAGGCTGACCAGCCATCAATGGACCCACCAATATGAAGACGTCCTACTTGTTATCGAGTGACCGCCAAGACGAGTCGAGGGCTCTCCTAGCCATACAGGACTGCCCTGCCTTGCACAGAACAGCGAGCCAAAGTCTGCAACTGAACGAGGAACGCTTAGAGCATTAGTCTCCTGAGGAACAGCAAATCCCGCAGGCCTGGTTGGGTCTGAGGCTGTTCTTTGTCAGAGTCTCCTCTCTGCATTTGTTCCTTCTGGCAGTGACGGGGCAGGACCAGGGACGTGCTGGACCAAATATTCACAAGTAACCCTGAGTTTGGGTTTCTTTATTTTTTGCATGCCCGACTGGGTGTGCCGCAGGCCTGATTTTCATTGGGGCTGAATGTGGACAATGCCAGGTGGAGTCAATCGGAGCTGCGGGTGCTGAGCACCTCCTGAGACTTTGCCCAAGGTTTTGTAAGTTAGAGAGGCGAAAAAAGAGGCAACCAAAATCTTTAGGCGCTTCTGGATGTGTCGTCTGCTCTGCAGCGTCACCCTGGGCATGCGTCGTAGGCTGGACAGAGCTGGTCTGGGGAGTACCCCATGCTCTCGCTTCTGCGGGGACACAACCTGGTTGCTGAGCAGCTTTTGCTTTCGTTTTTAGCCCCGACGTTCCGGCGTTGTGGCTGTGAATGAAAACCAGGCGGTGCCTCTGTGCCGTCTGCCTGAGTCAGCGTGCACAGAAACAAGGGACTGCACACAGCCCTTGTGTCAGTGAATGCAAGCTCTGGGGATGTTACCCAGCCAGACTGATTGGCTGGTGACGTAAAGGCCCCCGCGTCCCCATGTGCTATCTGTGGGGAGTCCCCTATGCAAGAGAATATTCCCAGGGGGAGCATGTGTCTTTGTGGCATCTTTTGTGCTGGAATCCCACCTGGAGATGCAAACTCAGTGTAAGTCCCACATTAAGAGGCAGTACGGGAGATGAAGCAGGAACAGAATTTGCCCTGGGGTTCTGGGTGTCTGTTCCAGGCTCCGGACAGCTGCCTTTCTAGCAGCAAGTTAGTGAAGGCTCACCAGGAATACAGTGCTGCAGCTGCCACTCAGAACGCAGGATGTGGGGGGCTTGGCTGTGGGAAAACAACTGCGAATTGGGCACACTCTAGTGTCGCCCTCTGCGTTGTAATTGTACAATTGCAGCTGGGCTTTGTTGTGTGCCCGTCTCCTGAGACGTCGCCTGCATTCCCGTCCACCCCAGCAAGCCACTCCTAGAGAGGAAAAGCAGAACCGAGGCTCAGGGAGGGTAAAAAGAGAAGTGTTATCGCTCTGCGCCATGCGCATCCCGGAAGCTAATCGTCCGAGCTGGTCGGGTGCATGCCGGCACTTAGCCCCTGTGATATCAATCTAAGGGCGGCCTGAATCAGGTGCTGGTGTTGAGACCTCCGTTGGCAGCTGCTGTGCTCGGTGCCGCTGGGGGAGCACTCCAGGAGCTGCAGCGTTCCCTTGGGGAAGCCGGGATTGGGATCTGGGGACCAGCAGTGTTTGTTAGTACTGGGGGGAAGACGACGGAGCGCTCAGTGGAACCCGATGGGCCTGCCGGACAGACCGGAGAGCTGCCCTTCCCAGGCACCTTGCCGTGACGCCTGGCACATCCCCTTTCCAGTTGGGCTGGAATTAGCACAAGAACAGGCCGTCTGATGCTACGTGGGTGCTTCTGGTCCCAACCAGAGATGGACAGTGCAGGGGTGAGAGTTACAAAAGGGGGAGAGGGACCCCCATTTTTCTGATTCCCTTTAAAGGAGTTGGGTTGGGGGGAGGCGTCCAGGCATGGATGGGGGGAGATCCTTCAGAGGACAGAGTCACCGAGCCCTAGACTCAGCTAGAGAAATAATAATTAAGGCTACAAGTACATTACCATGGAAGAGTGACACACTCAGGGTCGATCTTACAGGGTTCAATTTGGTGCATCTAGTGTGGACGCACGAAATTGAGCTGTCAGGTCGCAGTCAATCCCGTGCCACTCGCGAGAAGTAAGGGAGGTTGACAGCAGAGTTTCTTCCGTTCACCTTCCCTGATGTAGACAGATGTGTTAGCCGAGCATAGATATGTCAATTTCACCTTCACATGGGGTGTGGCTAGAATTGTGTATCTGCGGTCGACTTTCTTAGTCTAGTGTAGACGTAGCCAAAGAACCGTACCTCTCTTAACCAACTTGGTTGAGGCCTGTCATTTTTGATCAATCTAGTGGTGCTTGGGAGCCTTACATCCGTACAGCATTAAAGATGGCCCTGGGAATGTTGATGTGTCTGAAAAGAAGGGGATTCTCAAAAGTGCAGAACCCAGGAACTGGGCCAGAAGAAGTGTCGCTTTGGGCTACCATTTTATGATGGCTTCTGAGGGACTTGGAGCTGAGGATCTCAGGAGAACTCCGTTCGCTTCCCTGCTCTGCCACAGGTCCTTGGTGTGACCAGGGGCAAATGGCTTTCTCTCTCTGTGCCACACCTGGGGGGGAATAATCCTTCCTTTTCTGTCCGGTCTCTTGAGAGAGTAAGTGCAGGGAGCATGTCTCAACAAACGTACAGCTCCTAGCACGACAGGGACCTGATTTTGCACTAGTCCTCTGATTTTTATTCTAACATAAGTAATGGAGGTCTCTCACTGCTGCAATATTGTAATTTAAAAAGTGGCGTGTGTGTGGACGTGTTTTATTTAACATAAATTATACATGTTATTTTAAAATAGACTTCTACTGGCTTTAAGTTTTTTTTAAAAAAACCCTTTTATGAAGCACTAGCATTAAAGTTATCTCTAATTACACAGTTAATTTATTATGTTGCACAGGTAACAAAGTAAACCTGACAAACAGTGCGACATCTCGGAGACAGCTCCCGAAGAGTTATTTCATTTGGTACAGAATTTTAACCAGACTAATTATTTACTGAAGGGAAGAATTTACTGGAGCCCCTCAGGGGATGGCTGGCCACCTCACAGGCACTCTGTGTAATTCCTGATTAATTACTTTACGTGAACAGCACATTGTTTACTTTGAACGGTAATGAGGATTAAAAGAAAATGCGTAGCACTTAAATTACTTCTTGCCTTCCTGACCTTTCACTCCTGACACGCTCACACCTGTAGTACAGCCTCACATGCAGTAGGGGGTGAGCTTGGCGCAGGCTGCCACCTGCCCCGCCCGAGGCCGACGGTCCAATCCTGCAACGTGCTGACTGCTCTAGGCTCCTAGTTCAGTAATTCCTTGAAATGCGCAATTTCGAGTTGTGCTTAATTCATGTTAATGCCAGTTAAGTGCAACTCAAAATTCGGCTCTCCCCAGCCCTGGCTCAAGCCCCCGGCCTGCACAGCCCTGGTTCAAACACCCCTGGCCCCTGCTCGCTCCTGCATAGCTCCAGCTCAACGTCCCGCAGGGCCACGTGGCCCCAGCTCACCACCCCCCGGTCCCCTCTACAGCCCCTGACCCACCCCAGGCTTAATCCCCCTGACCCCCACCATGGCCCCAACCCGCCTCCAGGCTTAACCCTCCCTGACCCCAGGACTGACTCCTGCTGACTCCTGCTGCTTCCCTGGCTGCAGAATGTGTGGCCCACTGGGGAGAAAGCCATCCACTTCCCGCACTTACATGAAATTCTAGTTATGCAGGGTGCGTGGGAACACAACCCTCACGTAACTCAAGGGACTAATGTAAGCTCAGCGGGTGCAGCAGGTCCTTTTGTGAATAAGAGGAGTGCTGTGCAAAGGAGATGGCGGTGGGCGGGTAAGGTGTTGAGGGGAGCGTTTGAGAACAGGAAGGTGTTGCTCCTATTTTGTCTAAGACCAATCAAAGTTCAGTGGCTTGTTGTGTCCAGCACTTTCCGTGGAGCTTTCAGCAGTGCTCAGGACCGGTGTTCCCTATGGCTGAGCGCTTGGGCGGCTGCCAGCAGCCTGTTTCTGTTGGTGGGGCACAGGCACACAGGCCTTGGTGCATATAACAAAATTTATTCCACCCCCAGGTGGAAAAAAATAGATGGAACTAAGCACCTTGGTGGAGTGAGTCCTGCCTGCCCTGCACTGCCCCCGTTTCCCGCTTGTGTGAGCCCCTCGGGCTTTTCCTGACACAGTTGGCAGAGTAGGCTTTGCAAAGCCCATTGAAGCCAACAGCCAGACTCCCCACCCCCCACATTGTCTTCCCTCAGGATCGGGTATTCTGTGACCCATCCAGCTGATGTGGCAGTGCACCCAGAGCACGACCCATTCCTTGGATGGGATAGCCAGGGGGCGTGGGGAAGACCAAGACTTTCTGGCTTGGAAAGATGGGTCAGGCTTGGCCATTGGCCTCCCGGCTGCCAGCTGAGCTTTGGCAGACCAGATGCTTTGATTATGGAAGGATGTGTTACAAAGAGGAGCTGGCTGGCTCGGGAAGCAGGGAAGGAGACAGGGTGTGTATGCCTAGACAATCCAGGCCAGCTACAACTGGCGGTTCTTACCCTATGTCTGCTGGCCCACACACAGCGCACACTGTGCTTTCCATGCAGTCCCCTGTGGACAGGTGTCCCTGTGATCAAACCATGAAAACTGGCCTTTGCAGCCTGCCCTGGTGGGACAGGAGACAAGCCAAGAACTGGCTGGATATGGAGGCAGACCTCCTTCCCTCTCCTCTTTGGATTGCCCCTCCAAAGTGGACCAGTAGCAAGGCAAACTGCCATGGCTATTACTTGGGCTGTGTTTGCTTGGCCACTATTAGAAATCTTACTCAGGCAGATGACTCAATGACAGGTTACGTGGCCCGCTCTCTCCTGCTCCCCACGCCCTGTTGTGTGCCAGCCTCTAACAGCCAGCACCAGGGGGAAGGATGAATGAGCTCATTCGTTAGTGGTGGGAAAAATCAGCATGTAACACAGGCACTTGTGAAGCACAGTCCCCTGCCCCCAATGATTGGTCAGTGTGTGTGTGTGTGTGTGTGTGTGTGTGTGTGTGTGTAATTGTATTTCAGGACCTCTGGGAGAGACGGGAGATGAATTCTCACAGCCCACGTTTAACAAGTGCATCTGCCCAAACATGTTTGCAGTTGCACTGATTTGCACACTTCCTGTGAGCGTGCACAAACCAAGGGGGTCATGATGCAGGCACTATTAACTGCATAACTGATCATGGCCACGTGCATTTGCCTGCTCCATTCACGTACCAAGTCTCCAATTCAGTGCTCAGCTCTCAGGGGTGGACCTCTCTCCCAGAATGGCATGCAAGGGAAAGTCCACGCAGCTTTGCAAAGGCAGGGGGAGCTGCTTATTTCGGACTAATTGCAGGATCAGGGCTTAGACGCATAGGTGTAGTTCTTCCCCACCTCCAGACCAGCTGTTTTGCAGCTGCCCAAAAAAAGCATCCCCCCCCGGCAGGGTCCCATTCACATCCCCTCCCTTTTCAAATACAAACATCAGTGGTAGCATCTTTGGTGAAGTTAAAGCAAGACCCTGCATGGCCCCCAGGAGCAGGACACAGTGTTCCTCTAATGTTTTCCATATGTGTGTGGAATTAATTTTGTTACATGCACCAAAGCATGGTCAGATGTGCACCACCAATAGAAACACACATTGCCAGCTGTAGGCGCTCTGTTAAACAGCTGGGCAGCACCTGACTCTGGCGGGCAGCCACCCAAGTGCTCAGCTCATAGGGAGCAGAAACTAGCCCAAAAAAGAAGGGAGCTCTTGATAAGTCTCCGTAGGTGGCTGAGCAGGCAAGTCTCCGTCTGAGTGACAGCTTGTCATGCAAACAGCCGTGGCTCATGAAAATAGTTTTTTAATCTATTTGGAAAGCCTGTTCACCGAAGGCAATGGAGGTCCGTCCTGGTGGGGATGGGGCTTTCAAAGAGCAGCTGCCACAGCAATGCAACCTGGTACAGGGAGTCTCCTTGGATTGGCTGAGATTCTCCTCCACACCCCTGCACATGAAACCACCCTTCAAGTTAATTTGGGGAACAGGGGGAGCCAGAGGCAAAAGTCTGGGGGAGAGGAAACCATCTTTTTCTATTTCCAGCTGCACCCAGAGCTGATCGTCCCTCCTCTGTGTGTGTGTGTGTGTGTGTGTGTGTGTGTGTATGAAGGGGGCGGGATTTGTATCAGTAGTTACCAACTCACGTTGCATCAATGTGGTATAGTTCCCGCTAACTTTTTCCATCCATGGGTGGAATAAATTTTATGTGCATCAAGGTGCGTGCAGATGTGCACCACCCAAAGGAAAACCTGCTGCTCAATCTGGGTGGTGGTGGGTGCTCTGCTAATCAGCTGGGCAGCACCAGAACCTCTCTAGGACGGCCACCCAGGTGCTCAGCTTACAGGGAACCCTGCAAGCCGGCACACCGAATGTGCAGAATCCACTGCTGGTGAGGTGGTCTCCAAGCCAGACCTGTCTCGATCCAGGGCTCCGCTTGGAGACCAGCTGCGGATGAAGTTAACGGGGGGGAGAGGTTGCGCGCGACGTAATGTTTCCCACTGAATGCGTGTAAAAGTCCAGGCCACCGCGTCCTGTGCGCTTGGGTGAGTTTATGACCGACTTGCAACAGGTGGCAGGAGGCCGGTCCATTCTACGCGCTCTGTGTACAGCTTGGGATGCAGCATTGTTACTACCCTCCTTCACACTTCCCCCAGAGTCCGGCTCCTGGCATTGCAATGGGTGGGCAGCAGGCAGGGTGCCAGCGATGGGGACGCAAGGGGCTCAGACACTGGAGCCTAGTTGGCAGCAGGTGGTTTGGTTGGAGCAGCCGCCAGGCCACCTCGTCGTGGATGCCTCTGTAATGATTTCCATCCTCTCCGCAGCTTGCCGGGAGATGGAGCCGCAAGGGCAGAGCTGTTGGGAGCTCATGTGGCTCTTGCTTTGGCCCGCAGCAGCCCGGGGGAGAGGGGTAATTCCTTGCAGCCTTTCCGCACGCGCTCTGATTCCGGCTGGTAGGATGCCCGGTGGATGCTCCCCCATCCCTGCTTCTGTAAACGTGCTCCGGATTCCCAGCAGGATCGCTGCAGCAAGGGCTGGGCCCTCTGCGCCCCCTCGGCTCTTGGTGAGTTTGTTCGCAGCATAGCCAGCGAGAGGAGCAGGCAGAGACTGGACGCCTCTGTGTGTCTGCAGCGGGGGAGCAGCGGGAAGCCCATGAAGTCTGTCCAGCTTCTCGTTTACACCTGCACAACAGAGGCGCTTCTCCATTGCTCTGTGCAACCACTGTTCAGCCCCACCGCCACCCTCGCCTCTCTCTCAGGTGTTCACCTGCTGCTGCTCCGAGCCAAGAGCCCTCGGCACGGTCCCTGGCAGTGACCGCAAAGGGGCCTCCTGGCGCCCGGCGTGAGAAGGCAGTTGTGTCCTTGGGGCATGTTCACCCCTTGCTGCGTTTGCGAGGCTGCCGGCAGAGGGGCAGTGGCGGTTCTCGTGTGGACACCTGTGTGCTACAAATCTCCTGAGGCCTGGTCAGCACCTGCCACTGTACGAGCAGCGTCCCTCTGAGCTTTTCCATCCATGTGCAGAATAAATGCACCACCCCATAGCAGCCCCATTTGGCTAGGCTAACAGGGAACATCGTTTATGGGTTTCCAGCCCCTTGCAGGATCCAGCTCTTAGACCTGAACCTTTCATGGCATGTTCTCCGTGGCCTCTCTTGTCCACGCTCTCTCCTGCACCAAGCTTGTGCAGTCAGGTCTTCAAGGGCTTCTAGCAGGGTTCTGTCTAATTTTTAACACCCCCTGGGCAGAATGAATTTTATGTGTGCCAAACCATGGGTGGATGTGCACCACCAGTAGAAATATACCCTGCTGGTTCTGGATGCTGTGGGTGCTCTGCTCATCAGCACCTGAATCTCTCCTGGATGGCCGCCCGAGCGCTCAGCTTACTGGGAACACTGGTTGCTAAGCTACCGGAGGAAGGCAGTGTTACCTAATGGCTGATGCTGAACAGGGACACCGGAGGAGTCCTGGGTACTGCTTTGAGCCCGTGGATATGTCACTCCCGCTCTCTGCCCGCTGACAGCAGGATGGAACTGCTCCTCCTCACGTTTAGGTGTCTTGTCTGCTCAGATTGTCAAGCCCTTGGGTGGAATTGTGAACCCAGGACACAGCCCAGTGGTAAAAGAAGCACAAGCATCCCATAATAAGGGCAGCTGAAGATAAAGACTAAGACTAACGAAGCAGGTTTTGCCTTGTAGTCAAGTGGGTGGTGTGAATGAGCACCACTGCCACCTTCTGGACTGCGCTGGAAGCATTCAGTTGAGTGTCATAGACTCCATACTGCTTATGGCTGAGCATTTCTCAGGGGGCTCAAGCCACAAAGGTCTTTTAGAGCTGAGTTGCAGCCCTGCTGAAGCCTTGGAGTTTCAGATAGCTGGAGAGTGCTGCACTGTGACAGCCATGAAGTTGCTAAGTGGTTGCGGATTTATCATCGCAGTGCTATTTGCTGACATATCCACAGAGCCGTTGCATTATCATTTCTGCCCCATTAGCGGCTGGGTCGTGGTTCTGATTCTTCACTGGGGTCATGAATGAGTCAGAGACAAATCTGGAGAGAATCTTGCTGAAATGCTGGCTTCCTTTTGTTAGTTTTGCCTAATGAAGACTAATCGCAGGGTGGCAAGGATTTACCGGTGTCCTGATTTCTGGCTGGATGAGTGGCCAGGAGAAATGAGAATTCAAGCGCCTGAGTTTGAAAGCAGGTGAAATAAACAGTGTACCAGCAACCAGCCCCGGTGCTAACCAACACAGTCAGAAAGTTGCATCAGTACGTCTCTATCTCTGCATGAGGAAGAAAAAAAAATGTGCTGGTGGAATGGAGTAACCCACTGTAGGCATGATTTAAGTGAAGGGGGAGGTTTCCCATAAGGAAGCTGCAATGTATACTCCAATACTGCAAGAGTATCGTCATTGACAGCTTTCCAGGGATGCGACCGTAACTACAGCAACCGGTTAAAACAGGAAGGTTCTGTTATGCACAGCCCAGAGACTGGGGCAGCTGATAGGATCAGCAGAAGGGAGCAGACAAACAGAGCGTGGAAGAGGAACAGAAAATGGGAAAAGCAGTCCCCGATCCCGGACGAGATTACAACCCGTCACAGCTGAGACAAACCCCAGGCAGAGAGAATCTCAGCTGATTTGTAGGTGAAAACCGCTGCATGAACAGTATTATTCTGGCTGTACTAGTGCATGACTGTTAGCTCTGGGGTGTTGCTCTTTTGTCCTGATGCAAATGTGGGACAGAGCGAAATAGAGGAAAAATGTCAGCCCTGCAGAGCAACGATTTTTCTGAGCCTGCTGTGGTCCAGCTGCAAGAGAGAAGTCGAAGAAAAGAGGTGGGAACATAAGTGGCTTGCACAAATCTTTGCAAAGGGAGAAACTGTGGGACAGGTGCTCCCGTTCTGGGCTCTCTAGTTTGTTTTTCTTTTGGGTGCAGAAAGAGCAAACTTCTTTGTTCAGTCGGAATGAGCTTTACTTGACGCTAGTAAGGCAACCTTGGAGGAGAGGGTTGAAAGTAAAATCTCAGTGAAAGAGCGTAGTGTGTGGGTGTGTCTTCTAACAGTCTGCACTGAATTGAAAACAAAATGGCCGCCTGTCTCTGTCTCAAAATGCAGCATGGCTGTGCACAAAGCAAAGCACAAACCAGAGCAGTTCCTGTGCGTTGCTCCATCCATTGCACATGGCAGTGGGCCACAGGTAGGAAGAAGGGCGGAGGCTGAGGATGGGGCACTCTGGTAATGTCTCTGGCTGGAGGAGACTGAGGAGGTGGCAGTGCGGCTGTCTGCAGTTGTCATAGGACTGGAGAGATGGGGGCATTGTACGCTGAGGCTGATTGGACATCCCCTTCACTGACCCATGTGGCCACGTGACCGCCCCGCTTCTCCAGCAGAATCTCCACAAACTGCACTGGCCTGAGCCCCTTCCGCAGCCCCAGGAAAGGACACGGCAGGGGTGGGGCGGGGCAGGGCTGGGCTGGGAAGCAAGTCGGGATTGGCTGCTGCTTCAAGCCTGGCCCAGCTCACTCCAGAATGCAAATTGTTACTGACTGGGGGCAGTTTCAAGAGTGCTGCTAATTTGGGTTGATCCTGATGTAAGTGAGAAGAGGACAGGGCTGAAGGTCTGTTGCTCTGTGCATGCCAGGCGGGCCTGGGTCCTCTGTACAGGCCTTCAGTAAGTCGTGGCTTCATCCCACTCACATACAACAGTTACCTACTTGCTCTCCACTAGGGATTCCTCTGTCTCCGGGTGAAACTGCAGGGTCGTTTCAGTGAACAGGATGCTGGGCCAGAACCCTTGGGCAAAGGCTTCGGGCTTGCTAGGAAAAGGGCAATGAAATCTTTAATGACCAAGGTCTGCTTTATTGCCCTTACCGCGTCCTAGCACCCCATAGCTGGACCCTGCAGTGTGAGATCTCTACCGACTCTAGAGCAGAGCTCAGCAGCCTTTCCGAGGCGGAGGGCTGAAATTTGACCTTTTGACGTCTACGTATGGGCCGAGCGCCGGTGGCACTTTTCAAAGTCACTCATAGTCCTGCTTACAACAGCTTCGTTAGTAAACGCAGAGGCCGAGCTTTACTGCTCGGGGGTGGTTGGCGGCATTAGCTGCTCTTTTGTTAATCCACAGGCGGCCTGGCTTTGAGCGAGCTCCCGGCTGCATGCGGGGAGAGGGGTGGGGCTGAGCTTCTGCCTCATGGGCTGATGAAAATCGGCACCTGTGCCGGGGAGTGCTGACCCCTGCCGTAGGCTGTCCAAAGTTTCCGCAGCAGATAGATCTTCCCTAGTGCCGCTGCTTAGTTTGGAATTCTTGCCCAGGCTGGTGAGGTCCCAGCCACGCCCCGGCTGCCACCACTTCGAGCGCGGCTGGCTAAGTTGATGAATGCGTCCATCTGCTGGCCCGCGGTTGGGGCCACGTGGGTGGATTTTTCACAGCTGACCTGCAGCTGCTGCATCTGCTTCCGCAAAGACCAGGCATTGGAGAGGACTCTGGATTAGCTCCTTAGCTGGCGTTGAAGCAACACAGCTCCATTGCAATCAGTGGGATGACATCCCTGTGCTGCGGCTGAGCGGCCGACCCTCTGCCTTGGCAGAGGATGGTGGGAAGGCTCTCAGGAGCAGGCTGAATACAGCTGCTTTTATCTCACACCCCTGCTGCATCCGGAGGGTGGAAGGTGGAAATAATTCCTGCCCAGCTGGTGCAAACAGGCAGGGCCTCACTGACTTCAGTGCTGACTCTCACCCCAGCAGGGCCTGGCCCATGGTTTCTCATGTCCTCTCCCTCTCCCCTTCATGCTCTGTTTGCATTTCTCAGGGCCATCTTATGATCTCCAGCAACCGAGCTCTTTCTCCAGGTGGTTTGTGCTGCCTCCGTAGTGTTTCCCACCCGGGTTCTCTGCTTCGCCCTGTTACTGCTGCTGTGTTTTCTGAGGCCAGTTCTGGTCTGTTCTACCTCCTCCCTCTAGAAGAGGGGCTCCCAAACTTTTCTTTAGTGCAGGTTCCCAGCCACCCCCGCCCCCAAACCATTCACAGTCCCCCAATCATCCCCCCGCAGCCATTCCTGGACCCCCCTCAAAGCCAATGCTAGCTGCCACGTGCACTTCCGGAAATGAAAAAGGAAGTGTAAACAGTTAACCTTTAAAACAGCACGCACATGTGTACGCTTCTCACCGTGGCCCTCGTCTTGGCCACGAAGGCGCCGCCGCGTGGTTTTCAGCCAGCCATTCCTAACGTGCTGGGGAGGTGCTGAATGGAAATGTAAGAATTGGTTGTAACTTTGCGATTTATTTAAAACTTATTTTCGATGATCCTTGTTGTTGCTGGTCTGTTTTTTTCACTCACACCCCGGCAATGTCCTCAGGGCCCTGCGGGCCCCAGGTTGAGAACAACTGCTGTAGAGCGTGGGGGCCCTGGGGCGGCAGACACCACCCACCCACCCATGCCCACACCCTCACGCCGTTCCCAGCACCGCTTCTGCGCGGTGTGTCGGGGATCCATGTGCTTCTCCCATGCCCGTTCCCCTCTCCTCCTCCACCGCTTGCTGGTTCTTTCTCTCTCATCCTTCCTCCTGTTCTCTTCTCTCCTGGCTCTGTTCGTTGTCTGTCTCCCCCTCACGTGCTTCTCTTCTCTCCAGCCCCCTCCCGCTGCTGCCTCTCTTGCAGCCTCACCTCTGCTCCCCTGGCTCCCCTCCGCAGAGCTGTGGGCTCCTTTCTCCCTCTGCTTTCGCGGCTGGCTCTCTGCCTCCCAGCCCTGCTCGCTTGCAGCCTGCCTCCCTCCCCTCTTTTGTCTCCCCCTCAGCTTCATTGAAAAGTGCTCTTTATTGCCTTGCGCCCTTACACGAAGCGTCTCTCTCTCTTTCGCCACTGCAGATGGGATCCTCGTTCAATGCAAGGCCTGTTCTCTGCCAGAGAATAACAATGAACTCGGGAGCTGCCGAGAGGCTGAGACAGCCCATCTCTGTGTTTTGAGAGACATCGCTGTCTCCTGGGCCAAAATAACTTCACTTGTTTTATTTATGAACTCACAGGGACCGGGAGTGACTGGCATACAGATGTTGCTGCAGCTGGGACTGCTGATTGTACGTGATTTAGGGGGTGTGGGTGGAGGGGTTGGATTTTCCATTTGGTGCAGTCTTGCAAGCTTTGAAAGAGGGAGGCTCTGCCCAGCCAGGGTTCTGGCAGAGGTGCAAATGCTCGGGGCTGGTGTTCCCTGTAAGCTGAGTGCTTAAGCAGCCACCCAGGAGAGCTTCAGGTGTCGCCCAGCTGATTAGCAGAGTGCCCACAGCCATTCACAACCGGCAGTGGGTGGTTCTGTTGGTGGTGCACCACCGCACGTGTCCCGGTATGCACAAAATTTATTCTGCACATGGATGGAAAAAAATCAGAGAGAATGTTGGTCGGCGACAGCTAGGAGGCAAACTCTGGGAAAGGAGAGGGCTACCCAGGGACTGCCTAGTGGCTCTGATTGTCAAGAGCTAGGGAGGAAGGAGATGGGTTCTGGATACATAAGATCCAGCCCGAACGTTTGGGAAAAAGCATCTTTGGGAGGAAGGCCAGTGATGTGAGTAAAGCCAGGAGTCCAGTCTCAGCTCTGCTCCAGCTCACCTGCCTCCTCTGTTCCTCAGTTTCCCCCTCTGCCAGAGGAGAAGGGTAATGCTCATTGACATCATGGGGAGGCCCTGAGGCTCCCTTAATGGTTGTGAAGCACTTTAAGATCCTCAAAAGGGGAATGCTCTAGTGATGCCAAGTATCTATAAGACAAATCCAAATCAGAACTTCTTTAAAGTCTTACAAAGTTCCAGTAAATCCTTCTCCACCCTAGCCCCTTTCCTGCCCCTCTGCAGGTGGCTCAGGCTCTGATGGAGTCTAGGGCGAGGGTCCTTTTCACCACCGGTAGCGGCACTTAGTCCTATTGGTGTCATCGGTCATGTCTGACAGCCAAGGACCACTGAGGGATCCAGGCCTCGCTGCGTTAGGTGCTGGGCCAACACGGACGGAGGGGCAGCCCTGCCCCACAGAGCTTCTAGGCTAAACAGATGAGACAAAGTGAGGGCGAAAGGAATTATCCTCCCATTGCATCGGGGGGACTCAAACCCAGAGAGGCGAAGGTCTTCAAATCAGCAGAGCTCCCATTTTGGGAGGGAGATTTTCAAAGGGACATAGCCCCCCACCCACCAGAGCTACAGACAGGGCCTCCTGGCATTCTCAAAAGGGCCTAGACACAGTTTCCATTGAGATCACGGGGTATGGCTGGATGGTGATAGACTTCAGGCTCAGAAGCTCTCTACTCGGGTCGCCTGCGTTCTGTACCTCTGTAGGCACCTCGGCATCTCTACAGATCTGGCCCCAAAACCGGAGCCAGGTTCCCGCATGGGTTCAACATGCAGTTGTGCCCCCCTGAGACGTCATTTCCCCTACCCGAGAGCCACCTGCTGTGGTGTGAGGAGCACTTCAAACGACCGGTCCCTTCGTTCCCCTCCCAGGCCAGCTGACGGGAGGGGTGGGGGAAAGGGGGCCCCTTTGACGTGCCAGGAGTGCTGCTCCATGTGGTCCCACCCCTTCTGGGGAGCAGAGCTGGGTCTCGCTTCCACCAGGGCCCATGGCAGCCGCAGTCCCCTCCTGATATAAGAGCTGGGTAGGGTATTTCTTTTTGGCTGGGGGAAGAGATAGGCCTTGAACCTGGAGCTTCAAAACCTCCCCACCGCTGCTATCATTGAAATCTGCAGGAGGTGCAAGTTCCCAGTGATTTCCTGTCCCCTCCTTCCTTGTGTTTCGCGCCCAAGCAGAAGCAGGTGTTTCCGGTTCGGAGTCCCACAAGCAGACCCCCAGCCAGCCGCCACAGATGACCCAAAGCTGCCATTTGCAGAGGATTTTCCAGCAATGGCACGAGTGGTCTCCTCTCGTCGCTAGAGCCCAGATGGACCAGCCCAGCCATAGCATGGTTACTGAGGGGGTGCCTGTTATTCTCTGATAGCTGAGTCGGACCGAAGCTTCTCACGGATCCCTAAGGTAAATATCGGCCCTCGTTTGATGGCCTCGCCCTCTGTTGCTCTATTCCTCCGTCAGTGCCTCTCCCGCTCTCGCTGTCCCCTCCCTAAGAAATAAGCAACCGGAGAATTTTTCGAGCCATTTTGCAGCAGCGGCGGAATGACAGCCGTCTCTTCAAACACCCTCACAATCTGCATGTCACATCCAGGCCTCAGAGCAAGCCAGATCTGATGAGCGCCGGCATTCTCTCCCCTCTGCAGGTGCCTGAGTGGTCGGCACTGCTTCTGAAGTAAAACCAAATATATATAATATGTAAAGGAAAATAAAAAGTGCTCCTGGAAGAAATTAAATAGCCAAGAAGGGCAAAGGAATGGGCAGGGGCTGGAGAGAAAAGACGAGCTTGAGCTCAAAGCGTCTGACCAGGACTCGGTAGAGCTGCATGACATTTCCAGCTGACTCTCTGTGGATTTGGGCAAGTCTCTGAGGCTGGTGCCCTGCACCCACCATCACATGCTGAGTGGTAGGACTGTCAAAGCCTGTTGCCAGGAGGAGCATGTTTGGGAAGCAGCAGACCCGTTTCTCAGACAGGCCTTGCTTCGCCCGCTGCTGAAATGCAACCAGCTCTGGGGCAGGACTCGGCCACTGTTTTAAAGCACGCAGCAACGCCGCATAAGAATTTGGTCCAGACGATTAAGGTATACAGCAAAACTGAAGCCACAAAGTATTGTGTGCAGGAAGAATGTAGGAACAAGCTCTATTCGGAGGCTAATGAAGCAACCCCACACATAGATCGGTTGCCTTAAAGATTGTCCGTGTGCGTGTATGCCCACAAGCACAAGTAAAACTAAAGCCACGTACAACAATAAGCAAACCCTCTTTTGTAGCAGGGCAGGAGAAATTATTGTGCGCTTTATGGTCATAAGATTTAATCTTCTAGCCTTGTTCAGTTGGATGGGAAATCAGAGCTGGTATCTACCATAAAATGTTCATAAAACTCTGCAGGTTTGAATGGGATTACTCTCCCCCACCCCCGGCCTTTTGTATGCTTTTGAGTGCTGGTTGTTTGGGGCAGATGCGAGGTGGGTAGGGCCATTTTATCTGCTAGTGGAATGTTACAGGTTGAACCTCTCATCCAGCTTGACCGGTGGTGGACAAGAGAATTTGCTGGAGCGCAAGAGGTTAATGTTGTCTAGCGCATTACCAACCCTTCCACTGCTTACGGGGCTTTTAGAAGACATTTGGGATAAATTAGAGCTAAATAACAGCACAGAACACCGAGAGCCAGGGCTGGGGGCTGTAAACAAACCTTGTGGGACCTCAGGAACCTTGGCCACAGCTGTGCTAAGCGGTTGTCTGGCGGACTAAAATCATGCCGGATTACAGATGTTGCCGGACAAGAGAGTTCCAAATTACAAAGGTTCAATTTATACTGAGGCTGCATTGGCCAAGAGTGAGATGAAATCAGTGAATTATCTTTCCCGCCTCTAACGTGTGTGAGAAGACAGCTGAGCCCGGGGTGAAAGCCACCCTAGACGGCACCTGAGAGGAAGTAGCATGGCCTGGTGCATTGAGGACCTGGAGTCTGCTCCTAGTTTCCAGTCCTAGTTCCTAGTCTCCTGATTTCTTTGTTCCCCACCCTCTATTTTGTTGGTTTTCATTGTAAGCTCTTGGGGCAGGGGCTGTCTCTGGCTCCATGTTGTACAGCACCAAGCGCAGCGGACCTCCAATCCTGGTGGGGCCTGGGACTGAAATATTAATAAGCATCCACAGAGTTCGCCGCCCAGCTCCCCGCAGGAGGCCGTTCCACACGGCGGCCCTCTGTTACTCACGTCCGGCAGTGGCTCCCGTACAACTCAATTGGTCGCCTCGTGAACCAGCTCAACAATGCTGCCGGTTGGTAACGAGCCAGCCTGACAGGGTGTAGAGAGATTTGGAGCTGAGAGAGCCTTGCTGTGCTTCAATTCAGCCAGGGCTTCCTGGGCTCTGAGGAGGCAGCCCTTCCTCATCATTTATATGCCCTCAGACACGCACGCACAAAAATCAAATTAACTAGAATAGCAATTTACCAGATTCTTCTCCCCAACCCTTGGGTATGTGTCCCCCGCCCCACCACACACAATTCCCTTCTCCTCCTGCTCTCCCACTAGCGAATTGGATTAGTCACATTCTTAATTAACTGTGCCAGCGCGAGCTCTATTAGGTATTAAATGTTTGTCACAATCCAATTAAAAAATCCATCTCAGCAGAGCAGGGTTTGCAGGCGGCTGCTCGCGGGGCCATGTTTACAGCTCTCCCCGCAGGCTGTGGGCCCAGGAGGATAGGCTGCTTGGGTCAGAGGGACAGGTTTCATTTCCTCCCCAGATGATGGGCACAAATGTCTGTCCCTTACCCCCCCCAACACACACACACTCTTCGAAGCACTTGGCTGGCACATAGACAGGCGGCTGCATGGGACATGGGAACATGGCATGGGAATATGGCAATCCCCCACTGATCAGGCATCTACTCCTCCCCGACTTCTGCCATTGCCCCACATGGAAGCCAGCCTCAAAATCCTCCCTTGGACCCTGGCTTGGATGCTGTTACACCCATTGTTTAACAGCGGGAGATGTGTCCGGGCATGTCGAGGGAGCTTGGCAGACAGGAGAATGGGCTAGATGGACCTTTGGTCTGACCTAGTACAGCCCATATGTTCTTATGATCAGCTGCCTTTCGTAACTGGGGCGGCCTACCTTTAAAACGTCCTGGGCCAGAGCGTTAGCTGGTGTAAACAGGTGTAGCTTCACTTAGTGTAAATCGGCATAACTCTCGCGACAGGAGACGATCTGGGCCCTTGTTCCAAGAAAAGGAATAACCCAAGGTTATCCTAAATGTTCAGAATAGCCTTGCCGCTCCATCCTTTAGTGTTCCTTTTCCACCCTCATGTATTCTGCTGACTTGTTCATGGCCAGCTTTACCATATTTACCCACCTGCATAAGACAAACCAGACCCAGTTCCTTTCTTCCTCTGACTCATTAAAGCTGAGCACTTTTAAGCTGCGTCTACACGTGCACGCTACTTCGAAGTAGCGGCACCAGCTTCAAAATAGCGCCCGTCGCGTCTACACGCGTCGGGCGCTATTTCGAAGTTAACTTCGACGTTAGGCGGCGAGACGTCGAAGTCGCTAACCTCATGAGGAGATAGGAATAGCGCCCTACTTCGACGTTCAACGTCGAAGTAGGGACTGTGTAGACGATCCGCGTCCCGCAACGTCGAAATTGCTGGGTCCTCCATGGCGGCCATCAGCTGGGGGGTTGAGAGATGCTCTCTCTCCAGCCCCTGCGGGGCTCTATGGTCACTGTGGGCAGCAGCCCTTAGCCCAGGGCTTCTGGCTGCTTCTGCGGCAGCTGGGGATCTATGCTGCAGGCACAGGGTCTGCAACCAGTTGTCAGCTCTGTGTATCTTGTGTTGTTTAGTGCAGCTGTGTCTGGGAGGGGCCCTTTAAGGGAGCGGCTGGCTGTTGAGTCCGCCCTGTGACCCTGTCTGCAGCTGTGCCTGGCATCCCTATTTCGATGTGTGCTACTTTGACGTGTAGACGTTCCCTCGCTGCGCCTATTTCGATGTTGGGCTGAGCAACGTCGAAGTTGAACATCAACGTTGCTGGCCCTGGAGGACGTGTAGACGTTATTCATTGAAATAGACTATTTCGATGTTGGCTGCACGTGTAGACGTAGCCTTAGTAAATCCAGATGGAGGACAACACTTCCATCTTATAGGAACTTTGGAGGGTTTGAAATTTGGTTTCATTCCATGTGGGAATCAAACCAAAACCTGCCCCAAGAGTTTGCTAGAAAAAAAAATGGAATTATGTCAAAATATTTATATTTCACCTGGGGCCTAAAGTAGAGTCCCCTTACAGAACTGTGGGGAGGCGAGATTAAGGCACTTACCCAAGAGGTAGAAAACCTAGTTTGAGTGCCTTGGGAATCTGACCAAGGCGGAGAGGTTTTTAATCGCAGAATCAGGGGCATTTTTTTTCATGTTTTCATCACTGGAATTTTCAGTAGGAAATTTTCAAGTTCTTTGTGTTGAAGAACCAAACACCTCCAAACCACTTTGTACGTCCAAAGGCAGCTGGAAAGCTTCATTGTGGAGTGCGCTGTTAGAAAGAAACCAGACACGCCCCCACGACCATTTGCACTGGTGTTGTTTTCAACCCAATTTTCCATTGGTGAGTGGGGAGGTTTTTGGGACACAATTTGCAACCAGCTCCAGTGGGTTCCTGGGTGTGTGAGGAGGACACCAGGTCATTCGTTGGACAGGGTGGTGGCCGTGGGTCTGTGTAAGATGTGTGAAATTTAATGGCTCTTCTGACTCGCTTGAGGAGAGACCTGAAAATAATCACAAAGATGTTCCTTCACTTTCTGTGTTTGTCATCCACTTATGATGGAACTGATCTGCTCACATCTCAATATATGGTCATGGTCATAACAGTGACCATATATCCACCCCTGGGGTCCATCTGCTATCCAGTTTCTCTGGGCAAATTTCCTCTTTCTTGTTCTGTTCTTGTTACAAATGGCACAAAGGTACAAGGATCTGGGTGCAAACTTCCTGAAACTGTAGAGCTTTGCACCCAGGTTGGTTTGGGGCCAGTTTCTAGCTCTGCAGGTTATTACAGGTGGAGCTGCTCTGTTTGCACTCTCTAGCTTTAAAATTGAGAGCAAAAAATCTCTTTCGCCTTCATGCGGCTGTTGGTCTGAGAAATTGTAGCATTCTGAGAGTTGGTAGTCTTTGTGGTGGCAGGATTTGAAACATAATATAATAATTGGAGATACACATCTCCCAGAGCTGGATGGGACCTTGGGAGGTCATCTAGTCCAGTCCCCTACCCTTTTGGCAGGCATCCTTCAGTCTACATAGACTATGGATTGCACCCTTTGTAGTTCTATTTGGAATCATCATTTGCAGCATCAGCTGGGACAGTGAAGGCCCCCCTGAGAGTGACGGTCCTTGCTGCATCTGTAATGGGTGTCTGGCAGGTCCTTACTGTAAGCTCACTTTTTCTCTGCTAGCTGTCTGACCTCATCTCACCCTTCTGAAGGCCCTTGTGTAGTTCCTGCCTCTATCTGCTGCAATCATCTGCCAGCTCCTCGGCTACCTCCCTGAGGTCCCTCTTGCAAACATCTTTGTAGTGCAATTGGGGGTGTCCAGGAGGTCTTTTGCAGAGGCTAGTTTGCCATACAGGATGTCTTTTGGGATCCTTCTGTAGCATGCCAAGCACCATCCCTGACATCTATCTGCCCCCCTCCCTAAGTGGTCTTCTCAAGGATTGAACTCATAACACTGGGTTTAGCAGGCCCATGCAGAAACCCTGAGCTATCACTCCTCCACATGCATTTGTGAGCTGAGGAAATGAGTAAGAGAACTACTGAGGGGAAGGCAAGTGAGCACCTAAGGTTGCTCTGGGCTTGGCTTTCATAGAATTATAGAAGAGTAGGACTGGAAGGGACCTCAAGAGGCCATTGAGTCCAGCCCCCTGCCCTCATGGCAGGACCAAGCATTTTCTAGACCATCCCTGAAAGCCATCTAGCTAACCTCTTCTTAAATAGCTCCAATGATGGAGATTCTACCACCTCCCTTGGCAATTCGTTCCAGTGTTTGATCACCCTGACAGTTAGGAACCTTTTCTTAATGTCCAACCTGAACCTCCCCTGCTGCAATTTAAGTCCATTGCCTCTTGTTCTATCCTCAGAGGCAAGGAAGAACAAGTTCCCTCCCTCTGCCTTATGACACCCTTTTAGATACCTGAAAATTGCTATCATGTCACCCCTCAATCTTCTCTTTTCCAAACTAAACAAGCCCAATTCTTTCAGCCTTTCTTCATAGGTCATGTTCTCTAGACCTTTGATCATTCTTGTTGCTCTCCTCTGGACCCTCTCCAATTTCTCCACATCCTTCCTGAAGCGCGGTTCCCAGAACTGGACACAATACTCCAGCTGAGGCCTAACCAGCACAGAGTAGAGCGGAAGAATGACTTCTTGTGTCTTGTTCACAACACACCTGTTAATGCAGCCCAGAATCATGTTTGCCTTTTTCACAACAGCATATGGGGAGAGGCTAGAGAGACTGGGACTTTTCAGTCTGGAAAAGAGGCGATTGAGGGGCGATATGATAGAGGTATATAAAATCATGAATGGTGTGGAGAAAGTGAATATAGAAAATTTATTTACCTTTTCCCATAATACAAAAACTAGGGGACACCAAATGAAATTGATGGGTAGTAGGCTCAAAACTAATAAAAGGAAATTTTTCTTCACACAGCGCACAGTCAACCTGTGGAACTCCTTGCCGGAGGAGGCTGTGAAGGCCAGGACTCTATTAGGGTTTAAAAAAGAGCTCGATAAATTTTGGCAGGTTAGGTCCATAAATGGCTATTAACCAGGGGTAAAGTATGGTGCCCTGGCCTTCAGTACAAGGGCAGGAGATGGATGGCAGGAGATAAATCACTTGATCATTGTCTTCTGTTCTCCTTCTCTGGGGCACCTGGCATTGGCCACTGTCGGCAGACGGGATACTGGGCTGGATGGACCTTTGGTCTGACCCAGTATGGCCGTTCTTATGTTCTTATCACACTGTTGACTCATATTTAGCTTGTGGTCCACTATAACCCCCAGATCCCTTTCTGCTGTACTCATTCCTAGGCGGTCCTTTCCCATTCTGTATGTGTGACACTGATTATTTCTTCCTAAGTGGAGCACTTTGCATTTGTCCTTATTAAACTTCATCCTGTTTACCTCAGCCCATTTTTCCAGTTTATCCAGATCCTTTTGAACTATGACCCTGTCCTCCAAAGAAGTTGCAACCCCTCCCAGCTTGGTATCATCTGCAAACTTAATACGTGTACTTTCTATGTCAATATCTAAATCGTTAATGAAGATATTGAACAGAACCGGTCCTAAAACAGACCCCTGCGGAACCCCACTAGTTATACTTTTCCAGCAGGATTGAAAACCGTTAACTACTCTCTGGGTACGGTTATCCAGCCAGTTGTTCACCCACCTTATAGTAGCCCCATAAGCTTTATCTTCTTGTATTCAAGCTTCTTGGAGAACTGTAGCTGCCCCACCACATGGGCGGGGAGACACACTGAGGACCAAGCCCAGCTAGTACTGAGTCTGTGTATTTTAAAGCACAGCTGTCTCCTTTCCCCCATCTATTCTCAGTGCTGTGACCTGGCCCAAAGGTGGTGGCCGAAGGGCTTGGTGGATGCAGGAGAGCTGGCGTCAGCTAAGTTCACTGTCACCATTTTCTCTTTCCAATTAGCCGTATTTTGGGCAAGTCCTTTCCAAGCCCCTCTGTGGCCAGCAGGACCGCGCCGTCAGTGGAGATGTCCAACATTTTTGCCATCAGCCTCCCCGTCCCCTGACTTAAAAACACCTTCCCAAAGGAAACTCAGCTATGTTAGGGAAAAAAAAATCATTTCCTTCCAGCGCTTTGGGAGGTTTTCATGAAAAATTAGTTTGGGGAATTGGTAAAAATTCTCCATCTTCAAAACAACCCAAACATTTTCAGGGCTTTTTTAAAAGGAAAATCTCTCTCACGCACACAAGACAAGTAAAAGAAGAATTCCCATGAAAAACAAGCGTAAGAGGAGCCTCAAGTCCAGGTGACTTAATTTTAGCTCCCGTCACAAGTGAAATGAGTTTGATAGTCAGTGTCCTAGAGCTCCATATGCAATAGCAGGGACCAGTGGAGCTCAGGGCTGAGGAGCATGAACCGAGCCGTGCAGCTGACCGGCACTGGCGTGGCAGGGAACTCTGAAGTGCCACATTCAGAGCCCTTGACGCAGGCGTGTGCGGGTCGGTTGTGCTGTTTGTTTTTCCTCCACGCAGCCCCAACATCACTTTCCAGGACATGCCGCAGTTGGCCAGCCCACTCGTGGGGCGTATGCCTGTGACAAAGTGGGATGTGTGAGGATTTTATCCCCCTGGTTCGGTGTCTGCGTTTCCTATTGTCCTGTGATAACATCAGGTGGGTGCCTCAGTTTGCCTGCGCACAGCATCAGTGCATAGGTGGGGCGATGGGAGTTTTGGTGTGATACATCTTCAGTGGCCCTCATGCCCTTTGTAACCTAGGCAACCAGGTGACACCTTCTTTCCCTGGGAAACAGGACACAGGAGGGGCCTGACTGGTTTGAATTGGAACTGGGCAGTTGAGTGGGGCCGTCTCATCTGGCTGGAGAGGGAGGAAGGGGGGGCCAGGGCCCCGGTGTGGGAACACTCTCTGGGCCGCCTCTTCCCAGGATGGATTGTACTGACTGCGTCTAGTTTCTGTGCTGACAAGTCTGTTCTACGCTGTGTCCCTGACACCTTATAACCGTTCTGTTCTCCAGGCGGACTGCGAGTCACGTCTGACTGCGGATGGGGTGCAGGGCCCGGTGACACCCATGCTCAGTGACAAGGCCTCACAAGGGCTCTTAAGGAGGGGGAAAAAGCCAGTTAAGGGAAGTTGGAGGCAAGAGAAATCTAGTTCATTGAGTTAGGGACTACGGTGTGGTTACAGCCCTGCCTCATTTTAACTTTCTTCTTTCAAGCTGGGCTCAGTTGCCTTCTCTCCAGCCTGTCCTGGTGACGGGTTCCATCCATACACTGCACCTTTTTCACTTAGCTTTTCCCCACCCGGGGGAGACTGTTTTATTTAACACGTCAGCAGTAATATACCAAACAGGCGTCTGACAGGACAGCCTCTGATGCAAGCTACTCACTAATGTAAGTAGAATCCAGGGAGATGACCCGAAGCCCTGGAAAATGTAACTGCTTAAAATGAAGGTAATTGGGGGTGGTGAAAATTATTTATTTTACCCTGGGTGGAAGAGATCTCCCCACTTGAATTATGCAGCCCAGCTACTGTGAGTGTGGAGATTTGAGCTCTTCAGCCAATGTTCCCTCGAATTCTTTTCCATGCAGGGGTGGAGTAGATATTATGTACACCGCTAATCAGCTGGGCAGCACCTGAATCCCATCCCACCCGCTGGGTTGACCTCTCAAGCATTCAGCTTACAGGGAACACTGTCTCCAACCAATGTCCCTTGTAAGGGTACCGAGAACTCTGTTAGGCACCAGTTGACTGAGCCTAGTATTGGAGATGTTTCCTTTATTTTCACAATGCATCCACAGCCTGATTCACCATCCATTGAAATCAGCGAGTTTTAGCTCAGACCTGCAGGTGCTTGAAGCTTGAGCTCTCCCCATCCTGGCTGTACTTGGGTTGAGCAGATGGAATTAACACCTGTAAAAGGCTCCAGACTCCTGGCCTCTTTTGGCTGTAATGTTATCAGAGCCCTCAAATAAAACAAGAGTTGTCATTCTGGGCCAGTCTGATTGCCCATCAAGTCCAGCATCCTTCCTCTGGCAGGCACCAGTACCAGCAACTTCAGGGGAATGTGGAAAGAGCTGCAATGTGAAAGAATTTCGTAATTGGCTCATGCCCTGAAGCACGACACCGTGGTGATCCATGCCCTATAAATATCTCAGACAGTCAGGCAGATGCATAAAATAAGGATTACTCTCCTTTATACATTTTATTACCCTAGTCTGCACAACTGCGAACATGATTCATAAATTCCTTGACCTGTTTTCCCTTGGCCGAGTTCTTACCCTCCCTAAGATCTCGTGTCAGTGAGTTCAACCGGTCAGTTACGTCTTGGGTAAATGTTTGTTTTAGGTGGTTTGGTTTCCCAGGGAGTTCCCTCATTTCTTGATCATGAGAGATGGCAAATGGGAACTACCGATTTCTCTTCTATACCTCTTTATTGTAAATATCTCAGTCCTGTTACCACCTACGCCTTGCAACTCTCAGATGCTAATACTTTTTGCACACTCTTCATATGGGAACTTTCCTGTCATTCTGCTAAAATTGCTGGTTTCAGAACTTTGCTATTCCTGCCCTTTTGTTTATGGAAAGGGAGGACTGAGATCATACACGCTAGGCACGGTGATGATTTGTGGAATAACATCACTATTTTTCACAATTATTCTGTTTTCCCTTTTTACTTAATGCAGCCAAATATCACGCTTGCTACTGCATGGCATTTCCTGCCCCCCCAAGCAGTTACAGCTCATTTAGAACCCATCAGCGTGTATGAGTAGCTGAAATTGTTCCTTACCTTGCTCTTGCTGGCGCTGAATTCCATCTGCATCATGTCACCCAGTTTTCTAGCTTTATCAAATCCCTCAGCAGTCCCTCACCATTCTGTCTGGACACAACTGCTCTGAATTACGTTCAGACCGACTGCAGATGGGTGGGGTAGCCCACTGTTAGCATAGTTCCCTGCTGGGAACTGATCGTTAACCCTGTTCTTTGTCTCCTGTCTCACAAAGACAAGCTAGGTGAGGTTGTGTCTTTTATCTGCTGTCTTGTAGTCAGTTTCTGATCCAAGATGGAATTTGACCACTCACCTTCATTTTCTCTATAGCCCCCTGAGAAGGTGTCACGGGGTCAATCTGCTTGCAAGCACCCCTCTGTGGCCCAGAGGCATCATAGAAGGTCTTTGCCTGGTCATCTTTAAGGTTCTCAGGCTAGGATCCAATTAGACCTGTCCTCAGTGCTGCTGGTTCTTGTATGAGGATTGTGGCCAGTCTTCAGCCACTAGACCTGGGCCTCATGCAGATCTAGGTTCTGCTTGCACTTGACACTGTGCAAAGTGCTGCTGGTCTCCCAATCAGTACATGGACCTGCCTAAGTTGAACTCCTACAAAGAACTGCCAGCCCCTAGCCTAGCAGCTTCTTTTATACCAGCCTGTGGGGTCCTGATTGGCTGCCACCGCAGCAGCCATTCTATCCTGCCTGGAGGACCTCTTTTCTGCTCCTCTCACTGAGCTGGGAAGTGACAAGGCCTTTGGCCTCCTGTAGGGGGCATCAGGGCTCAATTTGCCCCATCACAGAGGGACTTTGCCAGAGCTTTTAGGAAAGTTCAGCTACCGGGGATCTCTCTGTTTGCCACTAGGCACTCTTCCGCTGATGCCCTCTGTCACGACGTCACAGGGCTCATGCTCTGGAAGGGCATCACCCTTCCCTGGGCACTGCCCCCTGCAAATCTGCCTGGCCAAAACTCCTGGAGAAGCTAAAGTACCCCTCACCCCAGCTCTGTCGTCCACCGGGACGCTCAGCCAGCCTGGGGAACAGGAGGTTTGTTTTTCAACATGGCGCCGTGCAGAACAGATCTCATTAGCACATAAAACAAGGTCAGTCAGTAAAGTCCATCTTGGGGGAGGGGAGGAGAGCCCAGAAGGACCGCTCTCTCCCCCTCCTGCCCCCCAAGCCAGCTCAGACAGGTCCATTTCCAGGGGCCCAACCTCAGAAGTGCCCATTGCATCACCTTCTGGTCTTCGTCTCACTTTCTGGGTCACCGGGTCCCAGCCCTTGCTGTTGCCAAGGGTGCTGGCCATAAGCTATGTGCAGATGGCTGGAGCAGTTTGACATGCCCCCGAGGGTCTCACCCTTATTCCAACCACCAAGGCTGAGGTGGGCAATAATTTTCTCCCAGGATATTAATGGCAGGGGTACAGGTTGGGATTGGGGTGCAGGGGTTCTGACCTAGGACAGAGGTGCAGGGAGGGGTCAGAGAGGGAGTCTGGGTGCAGGAGGGAGTTGTGACCTGGGATGGGGGTTAGGGTGCAAAAAGCAGTGAGGTGCCAGGCACAGGCTCTGGCAGGGAGGTGCTTACCATAGGCAGCTCCCAGCCCAAGTCCGCCTGGGCTCTCAGACAGGCTCCCTGGCAGCTGCGGCTGCACTTGCTGCTCAGAGGGGCCAGTCTGTGTGTTTCCACACAGTGCAACCCTTGGGAGACGGTCTCTGCACCCCATCCCCAGCACTGCCCCTGCAGCGTGGAGTGGTGTGTGCGGCAGTCTGAGGATCCCGCTGGGTGGGATCCGAATGTTTGATGGGCCAGACTTGCCCCATGGGCCAAATTTTGCCAACCACTGCCCTGGGCGTTGTTGCAATACAGAGGGAAACTGAGGCCCGGAGTACTGCTCACATGCAACACAGCAAGGGAAAATTCTCCTTCCGTAACGCTCCCAGCACCCCACTGCCGACAACGTTTGCCTGCTCCTGTGTGGGGCTGCCTTGTCCCTCTCCTCTTCCCCTGGCTGTTATATCACCCTAGTCGTTTTCTCAACTCATTGTAAAGCTCTGGGCTGGGCTGTAACGCCCAGCATCACCCTTGGTGCTTTACTGAAGGCAAAGAGACTCCCCAGCCCAATGAACTGATTTTAATAATCAGCAGCTCATTGTTTTAGCAATGGGGCTCTGGCGTCCTTGTTCTTCAGAACTCTTGGCCAAATCCCATGCGGTCCGTGCATCACGCTTCCCCGGAGCCAGTACCACCTCTGCCATGGGCCTGCTTCTTAGGAGGTGGTTCTGCGCCCATGGGTTGATCTCATTCTCCCTCATTAGATTAAAGGTCCCTGAGCTCTAGTTGGTGGCATGTTAATAGGCAGTGAGGAGGCAGCTGGGAGAAGCCCTGTTCATAGACCAAGGACTGTGGCTCAGGCACTGGCCCCCCGCAGGGACTCTCACACATATTTGAATAAACACCCGATGCACCCAGATGTTGCAGAGAGGCCTGGAGAGCACCAGTAGAACTGAAAGGGTCAAAATTCTGCTGCCCAATGGGGTCTAGAAAAAAAACCCAATGGGAGCAGCTCATTTGCAGCCAAGGCAGAAAGCTTAATCCCTTTAAATTTTTCTGTATTGATTGTGGATTTCCACCTAAATCACTTTCTAGAGAAATGCATTAGCTTCCTTATTCTGAGCGTATTAATAGACCGAGGGAGTACACCACCTGCCTGGCACCAATGCTGCTGGCCGAATTAGGGAGTGGTTGGCACACAGCCGTTGGCAACATCCAGGGGAAATCCCAGAGCGCCTCATCTGACATGGATGGGGCTTAAATGGGCCTTAAAGAACTGCTGAGTCGACCATTGCAAATATTGCTGGGCAGGGAAGGAGGGTTTTTTTGAATGCTGGAGAGCAGAATCAAGTGAGTGTGGAGAGGAAATTATCTGAATACCGCCCCCTGCGTGAGCAAGCTCACATGCATAAGCCCCTTCCAAGTATGTCTACGTTACAGGTCTCAGCAGTTCTCAGAGTTGGGGGTCAGGGTTGCACTGTGGGTCCAAAAATACCTGTGTAGAGTCTCCCACTTGGGCTCTGAAGTCTGGCCAGATGGTGGGGCAGTGGCAGGGTCTCCTGGCATTGGGGCAGCCTTTCCTAGTGTAGTCACAGAGACCAGCTGGGGAGCATAGGTCCAGAGCAGCAATGCAAGCGTCTGGCCAAGGACAGACATGGCAAGCCAAGAGATCGGTGGCGGAAGATGCAGCAAAATCGACCCAGGTGACTTACTGCCAACCCCGAACTCATATAGACCCGTTTTTTCCGTCAGCCTCCTCGCACGGGCCCTTCAGCACCATGGCTAGCAGCACCCATGCAGGGAGGGCGGGCAGGCCTGGTTGGTGCTAAACTCTGAGACCCGGCACAACTGCACACTTCCCAGGCGTTCAGCAAAGGACTCTTGTGGCAGGTGGAAATCCCAAGCAGCTGTCAATCAAGCACCAGATCCGATGCATTTGAGTCCCCAGCTGCAAACACCCCTGCTTCCCACCCTCCTGTAGCATTACCTGTCCTGTTCCTGACTCTGCTGTGAGTGGAAACTTAGGTGTCATCACCATCCCTGGCAGGTGGTGGGTACTGGGCCTCCTGCAACCTGCCACTGTCTAGGAGCCGCTAGGCAGGGGCGGGGTTCCCTCTAATTTTTTTCCATCCATGGGCAGAATAAATTTTATGTGCACCGAGGCCTATGCAGCTGTGCACCACCAACAGAAACACATGCTGCTGGTTGTGGGTGCTCTGCTAATCAGCTGGGCAGCATCTGACGCTCTCCTGGCAGCCGCCCAAGCGCTCAGATAACAGGGAACGCTGGGCGGGGGTGTTTGGGTAGCAATCTGGAGAGCAAGCTCCTTACAAAGGGCCTGACTCACCAGTGCCCGGCCTCTTGTGCAGCCCCATAGATTGTTGAGATGGGTTAAGAACCAGGCAACGAAGCCAGCGTTGGGCTCTGGGGACAGAGTGACCAGCAGCAAGGACAGCCTGAGGGCTGCAGTTGTGAGTTGTTTTGCCCAGGTGGAGGAGACATCAGGATGCAGCGTGATGGGAAATCCATCCCAAAGCTCTGCCAGAGGCTTCCCGCACCTCGGGGATGCCGGCTGTCAGCTGCCCATCGGGTGGGTTTGATTCCATTATAGAAGGTACCAGCTCGAAGCCAGTCTCCAGCTCTGCTGGCCTCTGTCTGTGGTCGTGCCTGGTGTACCTGGCTTGTATCTTTCAGACTGGCACCTTTGGATTGTGTAGGGACACAGCAGGGAGTGAATTTCCTTGAGGCAGGGGCATGGCAGATCCAATTTCCCTTCTAGGTGCAAATCGGCCACTCTTCTTCTGCCTGTCCCACCTCTGGTGGTTGTTTGGGGCTGGGTCGTCCCAACAGGCTGCCTCCAATGCTCTCTCACCTCTCCCAGGCTGATTCCCTGCAAACAGGGGACCAGGAGGAAAAGATCAATGTGGTGTTTATCCTCGGAGCAGAGCATCTGCTACTTTGTGAGGGTTTGCTTTTGAGCGATCAATGAAAAGTGTTTATCAGGAAAGCCATGTTTGCTGAAACACATGGGTATCGGGAAAAACTATTTCCCCAGGCGGGTGGTGAAGCACTGGAATGCGTTACCTACAGAGGTGGTGGGATCTCCATCCCCCTGAGGTTTTTAAGTCCCGGCTTGACAAAGCTCTGGCTGGGATGATTTAGTTGGGGTTGGTCCTACCGCCTGAGGTCCCTTCCAGCCCTAGGATTCTGGGTCAAAGTCTGCCGGCCAGGCAGTAGGGAGGAGGAGACAAGGTGAGGTGAGAGGACAGAACCCCATCAGTACAAAGGAACGTGAGCGGAGGAGGTGGCAGGGGAAGAGCTCCAGATGCTCCGAAGAGAGAGCCAAGCGAACGTTTATACAGTGCCGGAGAAGCATGCAACTCTGTGGTAGCGCTAGGGGTTGCTGTTGCAGTCTGAGATAGAAGAGAGGAGAAAGGAGGGAAAGTGAAAGGGAGGTGGAGGGAAGAATGCAAAGGATGGGAGGGGAGTTTAAAAGGGGAGGTGTGGACCCTGTCCACACGGACGCTTTGTACTGCTCTACCTACCCTGGTAGTGCAGGCACGGTTCTAGCAGTCTAAAGACGGTCACTTCCCACACCGAGCCCACTCCTGTGCCTCTCATCCGTCCCCCTAACTTTTGATCGCGGTTTCCTGTGGGCTGCTGCTGAGAGGTGGAAGGAGCTGAATGGCGGACACCATCCGCTGTGCAGGCAGTTCTCGTAAACCCGAAAACAAGACGCCACTTCGCCGTGTGCCCTCTCCAGGTGCGCTAGCTCCAAACGCTCTCCAGGTACACAGGCCGCTCTGCTGCAGGTCACGTGGGCTCTCCTCCGTAGCCTGGAGGTGAGCTCGGCCAGCGCCTTCCTCTCTGTGCCTCACGGCTCACAGCCTACGTCTGCACGAGAAGATACACTCAAATTGATTGAAACCGATTTTATACCACTGGGTTGTATAAATTCGAATTTGAGTGTCCTCACCTCCCCACAAATCCGACTTGGTGCTGCCACACGCAATCGCCAAACATCAAGTGTTGCAGCAGTGCATTGTGGGAACCTAGCCCACAGTTCCGTCAGCCCTGTAGCATTCTGGGTATTTTTGCTGGTGCAGCATGGGAGAAAAAAATGCCCATTTTTCCGGGAGGAAGGAAGGAAAAGTTGTGTGTGGCTTCAGCAAAGAGCACCAAATTCACTGAAATCTCTTGCTCCTGTAAGTGAATTGCTTTTCTATAACTGGGGGGAGGGATAGCTCAGTGGTTTGCATATTGGCCTGCTAAACCCTGGGTGATGACCTCAGTCCTTGAGGTGGTTGTGTATGGAGCAGAGACAAATAGTTTTTGTTTAGTTTTTTTTCAAATCTGTCTGGGGTGGTGATAGGTCCTGCTGGGAGCACAGGGGACTGGACTCAGTGACCTCTGAAGGTCCCTTCCAGTTCTATGACACAGGCAGATCTCCATGTAAAATTGTTGGTGTAACTGAATTCTCAAAGATTTTACAAAAAGTAGCAGGTGTCTTCAATGGGCAGCAAGGTGTCTGTAGTCTTCTCAACTGGCCTTTCACCCACTGTTCGCTGTGTTTATGGTGGGGAGGGGCAAAGCAAGAAGAAAGAGGATAGGACAGGTTAGGAAAAAGATTTTGGGCTTCCCATTGCGTTATGTCTTTCCAAAAATGTGCTGGCAGTGAAATCCCTTACCCTAAACTTATAATGGACGCAGGAATCTCAACTGGCCCTCCATCCACTGTTCCCTGTGTTTTCAGGGGTCCAAAGCATGAAGAAAGATGATAGGAAATGTGAGGGAAAAGATTTTATAACTGAAATATCATTTTGCAAAAAGGAGCAGGTGTCTGCAATGGGCAGCAAGCCCCCGAAAATATGTCTGGGGGCGGGGTCAGGGTCTGTGGCTGCAGATCCAGTTGAAACATTCCCCCATGCCCTGAAAATCTTAGGTGCTGGGGGAGACTTCTCCCTTGAATATATATTTAGAGCAGGAGGTTCTGGAGTCTGTAACTGCAGAGCTAGGTGAAGAGATCCCCGTGGCATCTGCACAGTATTGCAAGTCTTGACCGCCGGGGGGAGACTTCTTCCACCAGTGGTAGCAAGCCCCCAGATACGTATTTTGGGCAGGTGAGTGAGTGCGGAGCCAGTTGAAGAGATCCCCCAGGTGGCAGCAAGATGCCAAAAATCTTTCCCACCCTTGGAGCCCTCACCTCGTGCAAGCCACGGTCAGTCCTGAACAGCCAGCACATCCTTTTATTGGGTAGCCATGTGATGCAGCTGGATGCAGGAAAGACCCTGACTTTGTGGGCCTGTTCCTGAGGGGGGGGACCCTGCACAAATGTAAAGTGTGAAAAAGAAGTTTCTCAGCCTCTCCTACAAGCATGACCCCCGCACCCAACAGCTAAGCTGCCGTGTGGTGTGGCGGAGCAGGGAACGGCGCCAGTGCAGGAAAAAAAACACCCCCAAAACGCTCAGCTTACAGAGATAGACGTAGAACCAGCGCTGAGCTAATAGCAAAGAAAGAAAGACGTTTCTCAGCCTCTCACACAAGCATGATCCACATCCACCGGCTTCCTGGTGCCAAGCTCAAATTCGTGGGCTTCCTGTGACCTGATTCCTGGGCCCCTGAAGAGCAGCGGAGATGGAAACAGAGAGAGGGGAGCACTGTGGGGCATTGTGGGATACATACAGGCCAGACACCTCTTGAGGCTAATAAATTTGATTCAGACATGGCACTTCCATGCTAGCTTTTATTCGAACTTTCAAATTCGAACATGATGCTACACCCAGCCAGTTCCGACGGTGTTAGGGTGTCAGTATTAGTGGTTCCTAATTGGAGCTAATGGTATTTACAGTGACGACAGTGACGTTTTAATATCGAGCTAACCGCCTTAAATTCAAATTTATCTCGTAGTGGAGACATAGCCACAGTGGTACTCTCCTGTAACCCCTCTGACCCTAAACTTCCCCCTCTCTGCATTTTTGTCTCCCCACTGGATCAGCCCTGATCTGCTTTGGGTCCCTCCTTTTCGTTGTCTCTCTCACGGGCTGATTCTCCCCACCGACGGTTAAATAGCCGGGTGCCTTTTGCAGTGTCTGCAGGTGTGTCCAAGTGTGAGTGGAAGGGTGTGCGTCTGGAGAGAGCAAGAATCGTCTCGTGCACTAGGATCCGTTTCACAAGGAAGTTCCTTTTGGGATCACAGCTGTAGGCTTCCTTGTGCTGGGGAGCACCGTGTCTGAGCCCGCCCCTCTAGCACACTGGGCATTCTCTCTGTTCTCTGAGGCACAGTTTAGGGAAGGCAGGAGTGTGTCCTGAGAGAGGCCTGCGGGGCCCAGTTCATCCCTGCTGAGGTCAGCTGTCCTGATAGCAGGCGTCAGTTTCACCCACTGTGTTGTCAGACTGCAATCTTTTACTCCCTGCCTTCAATTTTGCTCGAGCTAATTTCTCCCCTCTCTTCCCGCGCATGTCTATCAAATCCTCAGCAGAGCGGAATAGGCTATGGCCTCTCTCTGCAGGGACCAGGCCTTGCAGAAGCCCTGTAATCAGTTCTCCCTTGCAAGGTGCAAAGACCTAATGATCCCTTTGTGGTTGTCCTACCCTCTAAGGTTGCTCTGTGATTGTGTCACCTGAAGACTCGTGATCAGCGGACCTGCTTGTCTTCGTGGTGTTAGCTACTTTTTAGGTTATTTCCTGACCTTTTGGGGTAGCTGTTTTCATGCCAGGCACTTTTTAGTTATGGATTTTTTTTTTTTTTTACTGTCTCATATCTGACATCATTTACCGGTAAGGGATCCCACTGAAATTTACAATGAAACATACAGAAATTCTCATTCCACACCGAAAGGCATCCACCGCTCTAAAAGCTCAGAACAACACCACACATCAGCGGAAGGCACAAGGAAGAGAAGTGCTCTCCACCCATTTAAACCACCAAGGGAATTCAGCTAGACTGAGAATGTAGCTCTTCCGACAGGAATGCCATCTGTTCAACAGGCCTGCCCTCTGCAAAAGGAACTTGGAACCTTGCACACTGGTCTAGCATGTTATCCAGAGGACTGAGGGTGAAGTCCCAGCTCAGTTAAAGTCAACTGGAATTAACTAAAGCTTGGCACCCAAATCCAGGTCAAGGCTCTGATCTTTCACAGCTCTTATGAACTCACCTGCCCCTGGCTTCCAGTTAGCCCCCGAAGCATGCAGCCAGCCAGGGTTCATCTGGAGTCCATCTTTCCAGGAGTCAAGGAGATTTGAAGCCAGAATTCCAGTAAGGGCTCCATGGAAAGGAAAGCAACTGATCCACAAAGTTTGGGTCCAGATCCAGACTTTCCCAAAATTTCTGGCAATTTGGCTCAGAAATTAGAACCCTAAATACCTTTGTGCATATGGGCCTTGGCACCTCATTTTTTGGTGAGTTCTTGCTCCCTAAGCAGTTAACCAGCGTAGCAAGATGTACAGCCTGGTGAAACCGGATCTCAGCCACATGAGACGTCTGCAAACCTTTGTCCCTCAACGGCAATAGAAAGCACCTAGGCTGGGTCTACATGGAGTTCTGCTCAGCGCTGCTGCGGGCAGAGCTATGCAAAGGGAGCTTCTCGGGGTTGCAAATGGCTACTTATTTGCATGCTCCCGAAGCTCATTACTGTAGCCCCGCGAGAGTTCAGTGCCTGCAGAAACGGGTGCCGGCACTGCAGGACCCGTGGAGACGTGCGTCTCCTGATTGAACGTTTCAGGCATAAGGGACGGGTGACGGGGAGGCGTTAGCCAGCAGAGGCACATCCACATGTCCTCTGCAGTGCTGACACCCCCTCTGCCAGCACTGAACTCTCACCTGGTTATGGTAATGAGCTTCAGGAGTATGCAAATAAGTAGCCATTTGCAAGCCCGAGAAGCTCACTTTGCATAGCTCAGCCAGCAGCCGGGCTGAGCAGGACTCCATGTAGATACAGCCCTAATGGAGCTGGGGCAAGCCCAAGCAGTAAACCAAACTATGCAGTTAAGCAAACAGGCATTTCAGTAGTGAGCGCACTAGGGGCTATTGGCTTGACTGGAGCTACGTGGATTTTCACTAGCTGAGGATCTGCCTGCATGGCCAACGGGCTTGGGCAAACACAGGGTTTCCTTGCCCCACATAGGTTTGATGTCTGATATGTAGAAGGGCTAATATGATCGGGCTCCAACAGTCCCATAACCAGACAGCCCTGCTTGCCATCTGCACGGCTGTCAGAGCGTTTAATGCCAACAGCTGCTGATTTGTTGAATGACACCAGCGCTGCAGCTTGGAGGTGCCAACAGCTGCCTGGCTAGCACAAAGCCAGGACCAACTAATGCTGTTGCACACATCTGTTCTGCTGAGCTCCTCGCCTGGAGATGCTGTGTGTGTTCTGTCTCCTCCTGGCAGGTGGCCTGAGTCAGCCCAAACTTGGAGGATCCCAACTCTGATGTTGTGACGTCAGGAGTGGTAGAGCTGAGCGGGTCAATGCTGGCGCCTTTCACTTCTGGGCAGCTCGTCTCAAGGTGACTCAAGTTGTAGTTGGCTTGAGTCTGGTTTATTTTGGAGGTTTGTCTGCCTCACAACACGACCAAGCAATTTGATGCAGCTGGTTGGTCTTTATCTAGGAGTGCCCCAGGCTGGGAACAAAATGGGATCCTGCAAACAAGCCCTGGGAGACACAAGCATGGGTGAGTGTGGACTGGGTGTGAAGGAGCTGAGTTTGTTCATGTTTCTCACAGCTCCCTGCTAATGTAAGTCATTCCTGAAGTGGGAGAGCCCCTTGCTGCAGCACATTCATCTTTTAACCAAGATTGCAGAAACTACCAGTGACTTTTGGAGGCCCATCATGACACACCTTGAATGGGCCCGAGGTCCAGCAACCAAAGAGCCTAAGAACTAAAGCACTCAAAAATCACTTTGTTTTGGAACATCTTGGCGTCCTTTCAATCCTTGTCCTCGGTGGTAATCAACCCTAGACCATGGCACAGATTTGATCCAATGATGTAGAGTTAAAGTGTGCTGTATCTCCCAGCTGCTGCTAGTCTTCAGAGTTACCCAGTCTGTAGCTGTCACATGTGTCCTGCTGGGATTGGTGTATCATCTTTGTTTTGTATTGTTGGTGACTGTCTGTTGCTATTTAATGCGTCCTCTATGTCTGCTAAACAATACTAGATTTATTGGAGATGGCGAGTCATTGCAGCGAGAGGTCTCCAGTGTCAATAAGAACTTGTCTTCGATGTGTTCTTCCCAGTGAAATAAAGAGCTCATTATTGGAAGGGTCCATATGTCCAGTGTCTCCCATCAACACAGTTATCTGAGTTGTGGCTGAATCTTAAGGAGTACATGTACACTTGCGATGTAGATGGGGAGACCTGGGGTATGGCTAAGTTATGTGGAAGATCGACCAGGTCAATCTTCCAGAGTTCAATTTCACACGTCTGGTATAGACACATGAAATCAAACTAGGTGGGATTGGCAGTCGACCCCTGTAGTCCTCGATGTCACAAGGAGTAAGGGAGGTCAACAGGAGAGTTTCTCCCATCAACCTCCCTCTGTGAAGATGCCCTGGTAAGTTGATTGCAGATACACACTTCTAGCTATGATAATTGCGTAGCTAGAATTGACTTATCTTCAGTTGACTTACCTGCCTAGCATAGACCAAGCTTTGGTAGACTTCTCAATTCTCAGCCTGCAAAGACCCAAAGGTGGGGCAGAGCTGCATGAAGATCACCATGCGGCAAGATTCCTTTCTTTAATGTAATTGATTCTGTCGATAGCCCCAGCTTCTTGATTCTTTGCTTCTGGAATAAACCATCCTCAACAACTGAAGTGAGGGGGTTGGAGAATTTTAGTAGCAAAAAGGGGGATGCCCCTCAGAACGAGACATTTGAAAGGGGAAGCTTGATGTGTCTTACAGAAATCTGCCACTCACTCCTAATCCAACAGAAATTTTTCCTCCAGCCATGGAGAGATGTGCTTGACTTGCATTTGTTGGCTGTTTCTCATTGCTTTGTGGCTGCAGTGGGATTGACTATGTAGATCACCAGGAAAGGGGAGAGAAGAGGGCCTCCGATTAGTTGGGCCTTAATTCAGTCTGTGACCTTGGGAAAGTCATCACTTTGTTCCTCAGTTTCCTCATACTGCTCGCATGGATGTTGAGACGTAGTTTGCTAATATGTGTAAAGAGTTGTCATCATTTATCATCATTAACCTTGTACTCTGGGCAGAGCGTAGATCATCTACGCATCTCCTCCCCTTAATGCTGTCTCAGGACAAAACTTCTAGCTGGGCCCAGGAGTACCCCACTTGTTCTTCAGTCTCAATAGATCTTCTCCACGTTGTCCGACGTCTTCCTCTTTTGTGTTTTCCTTGGGGGTTCCATGTGAGAGCTTGACGGACTTTGCTGGAAGGTGGTTTTTTAAGAGCGTGGCCTGGCCATCCCCACTTTCTTCTGTTGATTTGAACGCCAAGTGGTTCTTGTCCTGCCCTGTTCTGTAAAGACCTGTGAAGGTGCATAAAGAAAGGGGTAGAAATAATACAGAAAATATCAGAAAGCCATTATGTAACTCAGTGGAATTTCTTGAAATACTGCATGCCAGTCAAAAGATACTTAGCAGAAATGGAGCAGGGCCAGCAACAGATGGTTTGAGATGTGGGTGACTTCCATATGAGGAGAGAGTGAAAAGTTCCAAAGCATTTACTTTGACAAGAGGTTGAAGAAGTGAATGAGAACAGCCATACTGGGTCAGACCAAAGGTCCATCTAGCCCAGTATCCTGTCTGCCGACAGTGGCCAGTGCCAGGTGCCCTCAAGGCAATGAAGAGAACAGAAAACCATTAAGTGATCCCTCACCTATTCCTAGCATCTGGGGAAAAAAAAAAACTAGGGACACCATTCCTTCCCTCCTTGGCTAAGGGCCATAGATGGATCTATCCTCCATGAATTTACCTAGTTCTTTTTTGAACCTTGTTGTGAAGGCCAAGACAATAATTTTCTCCAGCTGGGAGTTCCACAGGTTGATTGTGCACTGTGTGAAGAAAATACGTCCTTTTGTTTCTTTTAAACCCTCTGCCTATCCTAGCTCCTAACACAAGAACGAACTGATGATGAAATTGAAAGGTAGTGCAGGTAAAACTGATACATGGAAACATTTCTTATTTAATATTATCATTTCTTAAACCATTCACTGTTCACCTGGAGAGCATTCTGCCCAGGCCTGCCAATAAGGAGGGAAGGGGGCAGTTGTCCCAGAGCCTAGTGATTCAAAGGGGTCCTGGGCTCCCAGCCACCACCACTGCTACTGTGGTGGCTGAAGCCATGGGCGCTTTTGAATTGCCAGTGGAGATCCAAAAGCAGGTCTTTGCAAGGGTCTGAGGACTGGGGGGAGGGCACGCCGCTATCCAGGTGGCGCTGAGGACTGGCAATCCCCAGCCCCGCCCCTTCCACCTGAGGCCCCACCCCTTCCGGGGTCATAGAGCCTCCCACACACACCTTTCCCCAAAGCGCATGGTGGATGCCAGCCCCACTGACTCTGCCACAAGGTATCTTTTGAGGCCAAGAGAATTCTTCCTGAAGCTAAGAGTAGGATTTGAGAAAGGATTCGTAATTGGTATGATTAATGATGCTGTTCAGAGCTGTAGCCAACAGAATAAAAAAGGAATTAGGAGAGGTTATAAACCTTCATGCCTCAGGGCATAAATGAACCTCTAACTACTTTTAGTTAGGAAGTAACTTTTCCTATGGGGCAACTTACTCCATAATTGTTCAATGTAGGGTTTTCTTCTTCTTCTGAAACACTTAGTAATGCTCACCATTGGAGATACTATATCAGACTAATATTTCCTGTTCTTAAATGGAACGACTGCTCCTGTACTCAGATGTGTGGGAGACCTTCAAAAAACCAGGACTGTACTGAATTCATATGTTTTTATCCAATGCGTCACAAATACATATAATGTACGGTCTGACTCTCTGTCCGTAAATCTGTCCATGCATCTATATTGTAGTCACTTACAGCATCTACTAGTTATGGCTGCTAAAACATTTTTCCAAACCTGTTTTAAATAGCATGCAACATCTTGCATTTGAATGTCCTTGGGTTCCTGCCTGAAACTTTTTTTTTTTTGACAGCCTGAGCAAAATTTCTTCTTCCATTGCTCAGTTCCAGATTGATTTTATTTTTAAAGGCCATTTTTCCTGCTTAAAAACAAATTCTAACCCAGTCATTTTGAATGGGAATACGTACAAAATTGCTGCTGTTAGAAAGTGCAAATTTAGCACGGTAAATTTAACAAGGAATAGATCTCTTGCTAGATTTACAAACTAATGGTTTGATTTTTAGCAAAGTTAGGAAAACCTGAAAACAGCGTATTTTTCGTCTAGGTCCCAATTTAGCAAATCTTTGAGCTCATGCTTAAGTGCGTTCCTATTCAGCACAACATTTCAGCATCTGTTTGACTTCAGCGCGTTCTTGGAGTTAATGTCTCGCTCGGTAGGCACAAGCAGCTCTGTTATCACCTTATGTAGGGGCCTCCATGACCCTTCTCACTGTAATATGTAAGTACCTTTAAATATGATTGGATAAGCCTTGTTTAGAGCCCCGGTGAGGCAGGAGAGTCTGATTTTTGGAAGTGGGGAATGAAGGCTTCTGTGATGGAGCCAACAGATGAACTCAGCTCCTGAACCTGTGCAGCGTCTCACCTACTAGATGGGGGCAAATGACAGATGAAATTGACATGGGGGTGAGACTGGATAACTGCGCTGGATTAACACACCACGCTCTTGGCTTGGGTTCCTGGGCCGTGGCTTGGAAGGCAGCCATCCCAGCCGACAGCAGGGGAGCCTGCCGGGCATTGTCTTTATAGTTTGTTTCTGGCCTGCAGTGTGGAAGCACCTCCTGCAGCGACCTGCTTAGCTCTTGTAAAGCACGGGGGCTGCTCTGGAGGGGTCAGGGCTTCCGTAGGGGGTGGCTGGGCGTGGCTGGTCCTTCAGGAGGCGAAGCCTCTTTCTCCCGGCACAAGGCCCCAGCCTGATGCTAGGGGGTGCTGAGCTGCTGCCTGCACCATGGATCTAATCAACAACATTGCAAGAGTCTTGAGAGCGCAAGGCCCACCTGTGCAGCATTGCCATCTTTTGGCCCGTCCAGAGCCAGTCTTGCATGGACACCAGAAGCTCCAACCTTCAAATGTTGGGCCTGGCCGGGTGAAAACTTCCTCTGTCTGGCTGGGTTCCCCACTCCTCTGCCCCCTGAGGGGAACAGCCCCCCCACAATGGCTGCAGGAGGCAGGCAAAGCTCTCCCTGATCCTTGGGAGCTGTAGATGTTTTTGCATGGAGAAGAGAAAGCAGCTAATACCACTGTCCATAAGAAGGAGCAGAATGGGCCGACAGCCCAGGGCAGCTCTGACCCTTTCTCTTTCACCCCTTCCTGTTCACAGCTCCTTCCCTTCTGTTCTCCTGCTCGCTAAGGCCTGGAAAGCAGGAGAGGAGACCTTTGGAGCTGCCTCACCCGGCCTAGCATGTGGGCAGCAGCAAGAATAGCCTCAGGGGACCAGAGGCAGGTGTGGCGCTGGGGACCAAAGAAGAGAGCAGGGTTGTGGTGAGGTCAGGTGGACGGAATGGATACGGGGCTGAGAGCTGTGAGGATCTGGAGGCACAGAGGGAATTGGTGGAGGGCTGGGAGGCAGAGTTAGTGCGTGGGACATAAGTACCAAATAGGCTGACACAGAAGCACCACATCCAAAAGAGTATTTCTCGCTTTAACCCGGCCGGGCTAATAGTCACACACATTGGCAGGAGGGCAAGGACGGGGTTTAAAAATCAGAAGACTGCTCCGAAAACAGTTGTTGGTTTTGAGCTTTACTCACAATTTTTGGGACAATCTCATTCATTTCGAGGGCACAGGGTGTCGGTCTGACTCCTGGTTTGTGGACGCGCCCTGGCTTCTCCCCTCGAGGCTGGTGTGGTGTGTTGGTGAAATTCTACCTGCATTCTGCCTGCTTGCAACGCTTCCTGTTATTTCAGTCGAATAGGGTGTGCCTCCCTTCCGGGCCCAAATGGGTGTGATGTATTCCTGCTGATTTAAATCACACAATGCCTTTCAGTTCAGAGACGGGCGTATTTCTGAGGTGGGCGGTGTGATCCTTATCTCTCTCTGAACTGAATCTGATGAGGTTGAACAGCTTCACTAATTGACATTCGTAAAGTGCTTTGAGATTCACAAACGTAAGTGCTGGCAAAGGGCACTCTGTTGTATTTGCATCCCTCTCTTTTGCTCGGATGAAATCACTTGCTTCCGTTGCCCTGAAGCTGTCGGGGTTGGTGGGTAAGCAAAATGTAAGTATCACACTAACCAGAGCCTTGCATGTTGAATAATTTCGACACACTAACATGTGGTTTGAACCGGGATGGGAATTTTCTGAGTCACTATAGGGGTTCGTTTGCATACTTGGCTTAATCTAATTCTTGACCTTCCCCCCCCCCCGACCTTCTACCCCTCCACTCTCTGATTTGCTCACCTTGATCATTTTTTTCTGATTTGTCTGCCTTGATTACTGTTTTTGGTTCTCTGTGCCTTAAATATTGAGTCTGTTCTGGTCTGGCTATGGTCTGAAGAAGTGGGTCTGTCCCGCAAAAGCTCATCACCTAATAAATTATTTTGTTAGTCTTTAAAGTGCTACTGGACTGCTTTTTTGTTTTAATACCGACAGCCTTTTTGCAGGCAGGGAGAAACGCTGTATCTAAGGGTGACTTAACGGAGCAGGTGGAAAAAAAATACTTTGAGGCGCTAGGGAGCTCATCATACTGCAGGAGATGTGTAAAGATTCAGAGCAAGGTGTAATTCCACTCACTGAATACCCTTCCCAGACGGGGAGCTCCTTTCTCACCCAGGGCAGTTAGTCCTGGACTTGGGCCCCGACACATAAGGGCTTTTGTTCTTTTTACGTTTTTTTTCCTCCCTTTAACAAAGCTGAGATGTTCTTCTGATCTGCATCCATGTCTCATCCTTCTTGGAGTCCACCGAGCTCCTGCAAGAGATGTTCGCAGCCTCTGATATTGGTACACAGATAACTTCCTATTCGATGCTGAGCGATTCAGAGCTGCTCATAAGCGTCCTGAGTGCTCCGCTGGTCAGATCAGAATGCAGCTGGGCAGGGGCCTCAGAGCGGTAGCGTGGCTGGGTGGAAGGGTTTAATAGCGGGACCCCACCCCGTCCGTTCCCCGCACCCTGTTCCGCCTCCCTGCACCTTTGTCTGGAATCTTGTGCCCCGCGGCTGTCAATGGACGCAGAGAGGGGGCCACAGCCCTTTCCAAAAGAACAGTGCGCAGTGCGGAGGGTGAGTTTGTCTGGCAATATGGACCCGTGAATTCAGCAGGGCCTGTTTTCCGAGGCGTCCTGCAGACAATTACCTCCTCTGGGGATGGCTGGGGATGCAACGTACTTGCGCTAGATTTTCCTCTGTGTCGTTCACATTACACTAGTGCCTAGAGGCCCCAGCTGGGCCGGGGTCCTGTTCTGACACATGGTGTAAGATACAGACAAGAGTGGGGGACCAGAGCTGTTACTCCAGTTTCCAGAGGAGGAACTGAGACATGGAGCAATTAAATCACCTGCCCATAGAATCATAGAACACTAGGACTGGAAGGGACCTCGAGAGGCCATCGAGTCCAGCCTCCTGCCCCAATGGCAGGACCAAGTACTGTCTCTAAACCATCCCTGCTAGACATCTATCTAACCTGTTCTTAAATATCTCCACCGATGGAGATTCCACAACCTCCCTAGGCAATTTACTCCACTGTTTGACCACCCTGACAGTTAGGAACTTTTTCCTAATGTCCAACCTAAACCTCCCTTGCTGCAGTTTAAGTCCATTGACTCTTGTTCTATCCTCAGAGGCCAAGAAGAACAAGTTTTCTCCCTCTTCCTTATGACTCCCTTTTAGATACCTGAAAACCGCTATCATGTCCCCCCTCAATCTTCTCTTTTCCAAACGAAACAAGCCCAATTCTTTCAGCCTTTCTTCATAGGTCACATTCTCTAGCCCTTTGGTCATTCTTGTCACTCTTTTCTGGACCCTCTCTAATTTCTCCACATCTTTCTTGAACTGCGGTGCCCAGAACTGGACACAATACTCCAGCTGAGGCCTAACCAGTGCAGAGTAGAGCGGAAGAATGACTTCTCGTGTCTTGTTCACAACACACCTGTTAATGCATCCCAGAATCATGTTTGCTTTTTTCGCAACAGCATCACACTGTTGACTCATATTTAGCTTGTGGTCCACTATAATCCCTAGATCCCTTTCTGCTGTAATCATTCCTAGACAGTCTCTCCCCATTCTGTATGTGTGACACTGATTGTTCCTTCCCAAGTGGAGCACTTTGCATTTGTCCTCATTAAACTTCATCCTGTTAACCTCAGACCATTTCTCCCATTTATCCAGATCATTTTGAATTATGACCCTGTCCTCCAAAGCAGTTGCAACCCCTCCCCAGGTCACACGGAGTGTGCATGGTCATGCCAGGCACTCATGTCTAGAGCTCCTAAAACTGAACCTCTCCCTTCCAGAATCCACCAGGGCAAAGAGTCTGTCCCCGTCCCAGTCTGCTCAAGTGCTCAGCTTACAGGGCACAGCGCAGCTGAGCAGCCGAGTGCAAACTGCAACACCCGCTTGTTGAAGTTCTGCCCTGGCGCCCAGCTCAGGTCCTGCTGGACTGCGAGTTGGGCTCCACTGTCTCTCCAATCACCTCCAGGAGATCCTGCACCTCCGCATTGCACCAACCAGCGGTAACCAACTGCCGTTCCCCATCTCCAGGCTTTGCACCAACGTGCAGGTAAGTTACTTGCCGCTGTGAGACAGCTGACCCTTACATGGAGGCTTCACTGCTTCTTCCTGGGGGCTGCCCAGTTCTACAGCCAGCCAGGGCAGCAGCTGTTCCTGCCCCTGCCTGCTCCTTTCTTTTCACGCCAGCCAGGTTTGTTCCAAACGTGCAGGGCGAGAAGATCCCCTTTGGAGCGTTTCTCATTTTTATACCCCGCGTGATCAAATCAACTCTGCAACTGCAGGGAAGCCCTGGTAATTAAATGATTTGGGCTACAGAATATTTAATGAATGGTAATTACTCAAGTCACCTGGCAAGCCTCCCATGGAGCGCTGGCTGGATCGCAGCACCCGGGTGCATTTTTCTTCCTCGCGTGGCAGAGATGATGGAGAGCTGCGTTCCCTGCAAGCTGAGTGTTCGGCCCAGGAGAGAGTCAGGCGCTGCCCAGCTGATCAGCCACCATCCGCAGCCTGGGTTTCTGTTGGTGGTGCTCATCCATGCGTACCTTGGTGTGCGTGAAATTTATTCCCCACGCAGGTGGCAAGAATGAGAGGGAACATTGACGGAGAGGGTCGTGATGAAGCCAGCAGCTGAGTTTTGGAAACTGCAGGCAGACCTCGCCAGAAGGAAAGTGATTTTGAATGCAGGGTGGTTCCCCTTAACCTCAAAGGGAAGCAGGGTCAGAGCACAGGTGGCTGGGTGCAGGGTCCTGCCGCGCAGAGACGTGCGGCTACTCAGGGTCTCGTGGGCAGGAATGGGGGAGGGCCTCTCTTTGTTTTCCCAGGACCTAGTACCCGTGTGTGTCACAGCAACCTCTGGCACCTAGGGCCAGGCCCGGGCAGAGCCAGGAGTCTGCCCTGGTGCCTAGCGGGGGACTGGTCTGTGTCTAGCGCCCGCCCTGGCACAGGGCTGCTGCTCATTGTAGTGGTGGTAATGTTCCCTCTGACTTTTCCCATCCAGGGGCAGAATAAATTTTATATGCACAACATGCGCGAAAGTGCAGCACCTCTAGAGACACACCTGCAGCCGTGGGCGCTCTGCTCAGCAGCTGGGCAGCCCCTGAATCTCCTCCCCACCCCGGCTTTCCTTCATCACGCACCACGAGGAGGCCAAGTCCCTACCAAGCCCAGGCCTGCCAGGCGCTCAGTCCCTCCCTGGTGAGCTGGGCCTGGCCTCGCCGGCGTGCCCAGGGTTCGCGCTCCCCCAGCTCAGAAGGCCTCGCAGGTGAGCGCTGCTGCCCGTTGTGGTGCGTACAGCGGGGCATGGAGCTGCCTGTGCATCTTCACAGCACCGGCCCCTCGCTGCCCCCGGGCTGCCAAATGGCTCTGCCAGGCCCCCGGCTGCCTGGTCTCTCGTCCCACCCATTGACGGGGGGTCTGAGCCTCGGCTGCGCCTGCCGGGGCCCCCCACACCGAGGCTGGGTGCTGCTGGGATGTGGGAAGCCCCCGCTGCCAAGGAGCATGTGGTGCGCAGCAGGTGAGGGTGGCAGAGATCAGCCGCGGAGCCAGAGCTGGAGGCGAACCGCACACCCCGAGCCACACGTTCCCCGGCGATCTTTGGCTGACCTTTGGCTGCCTCCTTCCCTGGCACCCTGCGCTTGTAGGGGGAACTCCCACTGGCCGGGAGCCTCCCACAGGCATTGCCTGCTGCATTCCAGGAGGCTCTGGCACGTCCCCCTGCCAGGGGGTTCCGGAGGTCCCCCTCCATTCCCCCCATCCTAGGGCCCCCCCACCGGTGGCTACAGAGCCCCCAGCCCTGGCACCTCAGCCTGCGGCAGCAGCAGGCCCCATGGCTGTATTTGCCATAGGGCAGCGTGGTCGCCCTGCCTCCCATCCCTCCCTTCGGTGGTCCCCAGCTGTGCCCCCGCCGCCCACCAGCTGCGTTGCCACCGGCCGCTCAGCCTAGCGCTCCGGGTAGGTCTCCGGTGAGCGGCCCCTCAGCTGCTGTGGCTCCTCTGCCTTTGCGGCGAATTCTCTTGGGCTCCCCAGGTTCTTCCTCTGAGTTTGGAGCGAGCCCCGGGGCGCGGACAGAGCGCGGCCAGCTGGGGGCGACGCCTCCTCCTTTGTGGGCTGCTGGGGCCGAGGGCTGAGAACCGAGCTTGCTGCGTAATGCGGGGTCGCCTTTCCCTGGCACCAGGCCAGCCAGGAGAAGCGGGGAAACGGCCCCCTGGGACCCGCCCGCCAGAGCAGATCCCACTGCGCATTCTGAAGGGGGCACAATGAACCCCGAGAGGAGCAGAGCTCTCTTCTCCTGCCCTCGTCCGGCGGGATGGATTGGCCTTGACGAAAGCCCGGTGCCGGGCCCAAAGCAGAGCAGCTGCACAAATGAACTTACTGGGCTACCTTGGCTCAGTTCCTGGGCCTCGGGGACTGCTGCGGTGGGGAGCCGGCTAGCTTGGCTAGAGCTTCTTTTTACAGGGCATCTCCGGGGTGCAGTGGGACAGGGCCTCCTAACCTGGGCCCCACAGCGCCTCCTGCTGGCAGAGACTGGGGCTGCAGGCAGCCTGAGCCGCCCCCACCCTTGGTCCCACGGAGGAGCTGATACCCTTGACCTCCTGTAAGGGCATAAGACCGGCCAGAGGGAAGCTCGAGCTAGTCCAGTATCCTGCCATCCCACAGCAGCCCAGGCCAGGTGCCCCAGGAGGAGCAAACAGAACAGGGCAAATATTGAGTGAGCCACTCCATTGCCTGTTCCCCGTGGCCGGCCGTCAGGCACTCGGGACCCCCAGAGCGAGGCTGGGCCTCTGATCGTCATGGCTCTTTGCCATAGATCAGGGCTTCTTAACCTTTTTGCTCTCACCCCTCCCCTGAAAGTGAACTTAAAGTTTACCCCTTCCCCAAATAAATCAACGAACCAATCAAGCCCTAATTAAGATGACAAAGGGATTTTATCTTCAGCCAATGCCTCACATGCACAAAAAATATAAACATGAATAAATTAAAAAGTTCTTCAGGGGCACATTAATGAGATGGCTGTTGCTGCTTTGGGTGAGTGAGGACCGAAATTCGAGCGGCAGTCTTGGACAAGGCAAGGCGCATGTCCAGCCGATTCCTAGCCTTTGTCTTCACAGTGATGGATGTTGAAAATCCAGATTCGCAGAGGTGGGTTGTAGCAAATGGGATCAAGGCTGAAGGAGCTTTCTTGGACCAAACTGGGTAGGCAGCTATTTGAGAGCACCGAAATTCATCAAGATATTGATTGGAGAATCCTTGCTTCAGCAAAGCTTTGCTCTGCAACCCCTTGAGGTCCTCCTGCATGTCAGCCTCATCCACCGAGTTCATCGTTTTAATTCATAATATTAATGATCAAGCATTCTAAACCTTAGAATTGTATACAGTGAGAGAGCAATCGGGATGCATTTTCTGGGAGTCACCTCACCCCGCCCCGTATCCCCTCTGCACCCCCCTGGGGAGGTGCGCCCCACAGGATGAGAACCCCTGCCAGAGATGCTGTGAATAGGCAGAAGTAAAAACAGGTTTCGACCTTCCTCATGAGATGGACGAGCCTGAGACCCAGCAGCCAATGGCGCTGCGCCCCCTTATGACACTTCCCCCAGTCGCCCCCCACTTCGTGCACCCTGCCCTGCAGCTCCCAGCCAAGGACAAGGCTTTCTGGTGCTCCAAGCAGCGAGCTGCAGCCAAGATTTCACCCAGATCAGAAATCCAGCCCACCTGGGCCTGCAATCCCCCTCCAGCGGGGGAGCGCGCTCGGCAGGGGGGCAGGGAGTCACTTCTTTAAACGCACAACCCAGCAGCTCTTTCCCAGCCCTCCCTGGGAAGGAGGTGGCGGGGCACAGCAAGCCAGCTTCCATTAACTGTGTTTCCCTAGGCCTCTCTGCGTATCATCCCTGGGAAGCAGGTACATCTCCCCCCATCTACTGACAGCCTGGCCCCGTGTTCCGCAGCGGTAAATTGAAACGGGAGGAGGGGTGACGCGCTTGGGAGTTCACCGAGATCATTCCCGGGGAAGCTATGGAGGGAACAACCTGATACTTGAGCAAAGTGGAATGTGCCTCTGGGAGGCTTTCTAGGCACCCCGGGGCAGTGCATGGGATGAGACGGGCCCAGTAGTATGCAGGGGCAGGCAGGAGGTCTGCTGGCAGCGTTTGAATAAGGGGAGCTCTGCTCAGACCCCTGCCACACAGGGCTAATTCCCTGGCTTTGCGCTCTACAGCAGACAACGGCTCCGGTATTCGGCACTATGGCCCGTTCCAATAGCAGAGGCAGATCCGCAGAGAATGGGGAGGTCGGTGCGGAGCTGGTCTGCGGGAATGAAGCCACTCCACGCTGGACAGGCAGAGATGGAAGGAAATAGCGAGAGAGGCATCGGACACCGAGGGGCGCTGAGCCCACGGTTATTGATGATGATGCCGCCAAGCTCCCTGAACACCAGGTTGGGGTTGGTGGGAACAAGTTCTGCTAGACAATCCCCTGCCCAGTCCTGGGCGCTCGGCTCAAACCCCTGTATCTGTCCCTGCTTTCATAGGTGCACAGCCTCCCTCGCAAGGGAAGGGGAGGAGAGGCGAGGCACAGCCAGGGCTATTAGCCATGAATAGCTCCCTTCTCCCCCAGTGACAGGTAACTTCCTTTCTTGGCTGCGATAACACAAACTGAGTGCTGTCACTTCCACTCCACCCCATCTGAGGAAGTGGGTTTTACTCCTGGCAGCTCACAACCTACTTAACTTGTTAGTCTCTCTGGGGGGGTGCAGGACTTGTTGTTTTTTACATATCACCGTGTTTTAAGTTCTTGCTTCCCCATGCTGAGCTGGGTTCCTCTCTTGTTTTTCTGAGCGCTAAGAGCCTGTCCGGACAGCTGTGCTCTGTGAGTTGCCAAATGCAGCTGTGTAACACCTGTCTCGTTACTGGAGAAGAGGTTTGGCTGGAGGCGTAGGAAGACTTCCAAGCTCGCCTGTCCTTTCTATCCAGAGAACAGAGCTGGTGAAGCAGGTTGGGTCGAAGTCTGAAAGCACCCTCCCTCCCCGTGCAATGGATACGCTCACTGGGAAGTTAAATTGGCCTCTCCCCATGCTGTGCTGAGTGCTGGGGCTGAGATCCAGGCCGTGGCTCTCCGTTTGAACTGACAGAGGTAATCATCCATTAACTACCCACCCCCAGCGGGCCGTGCGAACCTGCCATCTCGCTCCATCTCTTTGCTCCGTGTGGGAGCAGTGGGAGAGTGGGCGAGCCAAATGCCAGTTAAAGGCCTGATAGAGGCTAAGCAAACGTCTCTGTCCGCACGAGAAGTGGTGCCCCCAGCGAAGGGTGATTTATTTGACAGCAGAGCTCAGCGGCCCTGGTGGAGATGTGGGCTCCCAGGTGTTAGCACTGCCAAGACCGTGAGGGAGAGGCCCTGCTCCCAAGAGGCTCATAGACTAGGCAAAGGACAGTGCACCCAACCCATTTTACAGATGGGGAACTGAGGCACAGGGACACAACACAGCCACGGATGAAGCCATAGTGCCTGAGTCCCATCCAGTGCCTTAACCCACACCCCGGTAGTGCTGGACTTGTCCAGTGCGGCAGGGAGGGGGGCCTCAGCCCACAGGAAGAGTCACTGGGGGAGTGGGGTTGAATTTGCCATTAGCTCCCTGTAGTTTGGCCAGTCTTGGCTGCTCCTCTCTGACCTCTTTTTTCCTGGCCTCTCCCCACAGGAGAGGGGAACACGGAGGTTGGCTTTCTCTTGTTCAGTTTGGAAAAAAGAAGGTTGAGGGGCACATGATAGCGGTTTTCAGGTATCTAAAAGGGAGTCATAAGGAGGAGGGAGAAAACTTGTTCTTCTTGGCCTCTGAGGATAGAACAAGAAGCAACGGGCTTAAACTGCAGCAAGGGAGGTTTAGGTTGGACATTAGGAAAAAGTTCCTAACTGTCAGGGTGGTCAAACAGTGGAATAAATCACCTAGGGAGGCTGTGGAATCTCCATCTCTGGAGATATTTAAGAACAGGTTAGATAAGTGTCTAGCAGGGATGGTCTAGACAGTACTTGGTCCTGCCATGAGGGCAGAGGGCTGGACTCGATGGCCTCTCGAGGTCCCTTCCAGTCCTAGTGTTCTGTGATTCTATGACTCTTCCTGGCCTGCTTTCCCCCGGCATGTGCGTGCGGAATAAATCAAGTTAGATGTGCCTCTCCAGGAGGCGGGGGATGGTACTGAACACTCAGGCTCTGGGACATACTCTGGGGCCTTTCTGCCACAAGGGTAGCATGCAGGAGGGTGGAGAGGGCCCCCTCCCGAGAATGCCCGGGTGCAGGGGCTCTCCTGGGCTGGGGTAAGGTCTCTATCCCAGCCCTGCTCGCGGTCCCTGGCACGCGAGGTGGGGAGAGGATGTGGATAACAGCTCTGCTCTGTGGCTGCTCTGCTGCCCAGAGCCAGCAGGGGGTGTGGGAAAGAGACCAGAACGTAGAGCAGGCCCGAGGCTGCTCTAGCAGCTGCTGGGAACTACGCTGACGGCTGGTTCTCCCTACACATCGGGGGCTCTAAGAGCTGCCCTCGTGCTGTGGCAATAACAGACCGCCCCTCCCCCTGTGTTGGTGGCCTCTGGGCGAGGGGTGCCTCGTGCGGTGTCCCTCCCGTGCCCATCACTCCCTGGGCGGCAACGTGGTGGCAGAAGAGCTGGGAGCGGCATAGCGCGTGCAGTTAGGAACGGAGAGTGGGACCTGAACGTACGTTTCCCCAGAGCGCCGAGCAGTGGCCAAAGCTGACAGGCTAAGCGGACACCTCAGCCGGCGGAGCCCAAGGCTGCTGCACCATTACTTGCTGAGTGACTCTTCTTTAGCGGGGGGCTCCAATGAGCCTTTTAGCAGAGCCACAGCTTGGAGTTTCCTTCCCCTCAGCCTGCCTGTGGCCAGGCTCCCAGTGGGAAATGCTTCTCAGAGGGGCTATAAAAGGAGCAGACGCTCCACCCTGCTGACCTCATGCTCTGCACCTGCACACGCAGGAGGCAGCTGTTGAGTTCAGGGAGAGGACGGGAGTTTGGTGCGTCTACACTTGCATTCCTCTTTTGAAAGAGATATGCAAATGAGGTAAAACAAAAATGCAAATAAGGCATGCATTTGCATATTAGACACCTCATTTACATGTTATAATTTTGAAAGCTCTTCTTTCAAAAGAAGGCGGCCAGTGTAGATGCTGCCTTTTCAAAAGTAAACCCCATCTTCGAAAGAATTCTTCTTCCCATTAAATAAAGGGAAGAAGGAGTCTTTCAAAGATGGGTTTACTTTCAAAAGAGCAGCATCTACACTGGCTTTCTTCTTTCAAAAGAAGCTCTTTTGAAATTAGAATATGAAAATGAGGTGCCACACATGCAAATTTATGCCTCATTTGCATTTTTGATTTACCTCATTTGCATACCTCTTTCGAAAGAGGAATGCAAGTGTAGACACACCCAGAGTGCTGACAGCCTTTGGTGAGAAGCTTCGCTTGAATCTAACAGTTTGCCATTAGTAAACATGTTCTCTTTATTTTCCTAGCAACCATTTTGGACTTTTATGCCTCGTGAAAGGTGAGGGGCAGAGCAGTACAGGACAGCCCATTCTCGGGGAAAGCTAGGTCTAGGAACGTGCTGGGGTCACCCTGTGGGCTCTTGAGGGCTCGGGAGAAGCAAGGTGTGCCTGGCTGGCTGGCTGCAGCTCACGCAGACGTGGCTGGGAGTGACTTGTGAGCATCCCATACTGGAGGCTACAGGAGCAAGACGCTGTAAGGGGCACCTCAGGTTACAGGGTAGGTGCGACTCACCTGCTCATCCATCTGGATTGCACCTTTGTATGTCACACCTGTCCACTCCACATGTGACCCAACCACAGGCATGGAGCACCTGAGTCTGGGGGTCCAGGAGAGGGAAACCTTTTTGGTTCTGACTGGGTGCAGCACTGGGATTAGTGGTTACTCCATGAAGGGGGCAGGTGCAGATACCATCACTTTAAATTGCAGGGTACGAGTTCTAAACAGCCATAGTTACTCTTTAATTACACAGTAACTACAAAGTTCGTGTGCTCAGAACCCCTCCTTGCTGCATGCTGATCACAGGTGCCTCTTGTTATTCAATAACGAGCGCACTTAAAACGAGTCCAAAAACAATTTCCTGTAATTTGCTCTGCGGTAGGGGAGACAGAGCGAAAACCATGCTGGCTTTGTTATTGCAGGGCTAGTTACCCTCTAATTACCCTCTGGTTTCTCCTGTCTGAGGGACCTGCCATCTGATTAGGCAGTAAGCAGTTACCTGGCAAGGAAAGAGCTACCCTGAGACAGCCATGTCCTGCAATTTCCAGGGAAGCCACTGACTGATGTGCTTGGCGAGCAATGCAAAATAAGCCCCCGTCCTGCAGCCTTGGCATCAGCAAAAAGTCCCATCAAATGGCTAATGCTGCAGGATCAAGCCCATCATGTGCTCCCTGGAGGTTTCTCCTCCATTCTGCCGCATCTGTTTAGCTCCCTGCCAGGAACAGGTTTGTGTGTTGCAGAGCCAATAACTGCTGGGGAAGGACACTGAGCTGCATCCTGCGCTCTGAGTCTGGGATAGCGACTGGGCTAATGTGCAAATCTGGGAGGACGTTTGATTTGCAGATACTGGGGTGGAGCCGGCAGGGCTGGAGGGCACAGACAACCCCCTCTTGCTTCCCCCTGCAAGCGGAGCAGCTCTGATGTGGGAGCCAGGTCTGCAGGATGAATGGGGCCTTTGCAATTCCTTATTTATTCAGCAAGAGAAAGTTCGGTGAGGGGTGACCAGCACTAGGTGGAGACAGGCAGCGTGGGCGCCAGTTTCCTTTGTGGTATTCCACCAAGCCCACTTGATCTTCACCTCCAGCGTCCACCGTGCTCCCAGCCTCCCTCCCTGCCCTGCACGTGCTGCGCCAGGGAGTGGTGTTACACCTCAATCATGACAGGCAGCCCCTGGGCTCTTCTGGTCCTCTCGCCTCACGGCACAGACTTGTGCTCCATAGGGAGCAGCACCTGACAACGGGCTCTTTGGTCAAGCAGACAAAGGTGTCACAAGATGCAGGAGCTGGAGGCTAACTCTAAACAAACTCAGCCTGGGCACGGATGCAGCTGTTTAACTGGGAGCAGCATTCGCCATGGGAACGGTGCACCGAGGCTTGTGGGAGATTCCATTTTCCATCCACAGAGGCTGGTTTCTTTGTTTCTCCCCCCCCTCCCCCAAAGACAGCTCTGATTCACACAGGAGATAATCCAGGGAGGGCCTGTGGCCTGTGTTACAGCAGGATTCAGACTAGCTGATCCCAGGGGGGTCTCTTCTATGTTGGTGCCAATGCTCCATGCTCCTGGGCTGGTGCTCTCCTGTGATATGCTCTAGTGCCACCGGAGTCCTTCAAGCCTCTCCTTCCGCTCTCAGGGGCTACTGCCAAGTGTTCTTCACCTCACTTCAGGCCTGGACTCCTCCTACCTTGCCAGCATAGTGCCACCCTAAACCACGAACAGCATGCAGTCCTTGAGCGCAGACTGCCAGCCAGACCCTGGGATCCTAAGGTGGAGGAGCATTTTCCCGGCACCGTTGACTCCAGCGTTGAGCCTGGGCCTCTCGAATCAGCTTGTGAGAATCTTCTTCCCGGGCAGAGCCGCAGCTAGGAAATGCTTCTAATGCCAGGCTGCAGAGGGGCTCTCGTAACTCACACTGGACACGAGGCTTGTGGTTGCAGAGTGAATTTTTTTTTTTTTTTTTTTTTTTGCATTCCCTCTGCGCCTCTGTCTGCGGTAAAATGTCGACGGCAATCAGCAAAGAGTTAGTGGAGTTTCTCTGACGAGGGGATCTGCAGCAGGTGGCTGCACTGATACTGATTGGCACGAATTGCATTTTCAGGCTAGAGCAGAACTGATTCCAGGGCCCACAACCGGACAGCCAAGCCACTAGGGTGATGCCTGCGCTCCCCCACACACACGTGCCGGCTCACCGGTCTAATGCAACTCTGAAGCAGAACAGGCATCTTCTCTTTTGCTTCCCTGTGTCTCTTTAGCCCTCTGGGCCCTATGCTCTGCTGATGCGAATAGATATAGCCCCGCTGAAGTCAGCGGAGCTGCGGGGCCAGCCCAGCTCTGCATCTGTTGCTGTGTTCAACAGCATCCCCAGCAGCTCAGGAAGGTTGTCCCAGGGATGCAGCTTCTGGCTTTTTTCCCTCGCGAGCATTGGAAAAAACACTGGCAGCGCCAGGAGTCTGGGCGTAGGTCGGAGCAGGAAGAAAGCCTTTCAAATACCCGATTAAAAGCGCAAGGCATTAGAGACACTGGCCAGCCAATTGTTACTTAATGAATTTATTAAGGCTGAAAAGGTGCCGCAGACACAGTGCTGAAGACCTCTCCAGAGCCACCGAGACAGGCATTAACAGAAGCAGTGTCAGCTTCTCCTGTACAGCACTTCAGAGCAGATACAGGGGTGGCGGGGGCCGTTCTCAGGCAGTGAGGGGGGAATTTGGTCTTCACGGCCCCTGGCTGGGAGTTAAGTTGGCCTTAGTAGTGGAAACTTGGGGATAGAGATACCTGTCCTCGTGGAACTTGCCTGAGACCCACCAAACTCATTTCACACACCCGCTTCCTGCCTTTCTGCTGGTCCTGCCCTTTTGTAGGGCGAAGGGGCTGGGAGCCGGTCATATCTATGGCCCCATTGTAGCTGTGTCCCTGCCGGCATCCTGCCGTCAGAATGGGGGTGTGCCCCAGGGAAAGTCCCAGATCCAAAGACTCCCAGACTTCGAGCAGACTTAGATCCAGTACTGAATACTTTGGCTCAGGCCTGTCTCGAGATAAGACTCAGACCGGCTGGGCAGCACCTTCTAGCCAAAGGAGGTCACCCACATTAACAGCTGATTAGCTTCATAACCCCACCGTGTGGGAGAGGTGAGTAACGGGCTTCCCATTGTTCTGCTGGGGAAACCAAGGCACGGAGCAACCATGGGCCAGAGTGTGTGATGTACACCGCATCTTCCATCAGGAGACACCGGGCAGCACCACCTGAGAACAGGAGACCTCCCCGGAGCACACGGTGCTCAGACTGCATAGTTCAGATTTTAAAATAAGCTTCCCATTCACTGGGAGGCACAGAGCCATACGAATTCCCTTCTGTCGTGTTGAGGGCTTACCTGCAATCCTCACATGGCGCAGGCGGTCTGGAGGAACATCAGCAAGAGATGGGGCAGCTGCTGATAAACTGGTGCCGTGATGCTCACCCTAACCAGCTCTTCCTAGGCTTGCCAAGTGTGGTTGGATGTATTCCTGGAGGTTTCTTCACAGGATAACCTTTAATTCTTCAACGTTATTCTTTAAGCTCCTGGAAGCTCCAGGACCAGCCTGCAGCGTTGGCAAATCCAGCTGCTCCCTGAGCACAGCCCACAACAAGTTTGTCCCTGGGGGAGAGAAATCGCAGCCACGGTGATATGGAAGTGATGGAAGGTTTAAAAATTTTCACAGGGGTGGTCGGTCTTAAGCTCCCTGTTCTCTCTCAAGAGGAAGACTCTGGAGCCAAAACTGCTGGACCAAGAGCCCAGTGTTAAGATAGGAAGAGCAGTGTGTGTAAAGTGCTGTGTTTGTGAGCAGAATAGTGGCGCTGAGAAGAAGGTGTCTGAATGTGTTTTCCGTGTTGCTGAGGGAGGAGTGCGATTATTTGAAGCTTGGGTCTATTTCTCAATCAGATGGTTTAATGAGATTTATTTTTCTTGTTGGATTTTCCATTCGCTGGTGGTTCCCTCTGAAGGCTGCCTCTGAGCAAGCAGCGTGGCCCTGGGGCAGGGTGGGGTTGAGGGGAGGCAGCAGGACATGGCCTTCACAAATGTTTGCTTCCCCCAGGATGCTAACAGCCCCTGTTCTTCCGCCCACACCCAGGGAGTTTTGATGGTGCCTGCCCCTTGCATGGGGACACGTGGCTTCTTCCCACCCCGCCCTCCAAACTCAGTCCCCCAGGCACTGTCCAGCTCTCAGGGATTTGCACAAGGTTACAGCCTGAGAGAATAACAGCACTGCATTTAGATCCTCCCCCACCTAGCTCTTCCCATTAGGCCACAGGGCTGTAAGTGAAGACCTGAACGTCCAGAAGCCCGGTAATACCGTGCCATGGTTGTCCTTTCTGGCCCTGGAAGTCCCAGGGCTCACGCAGGCCTAAAGGGGCTATCTTTATTGCCTGGCTTGGGGAAAAGCATTTGGACAGGCACAATGAGGCATCGGTGTGTTTCATCCAGAAATACAGAGAGAATGTGTCGTTTCTCCTCCCCACTCATGAGCAATGGGGGATTTTGAGAGACCAGCTAGAGGATTACAGCATGCTGGCGAAGCAGCCAGGTCATCAGGACTCCTAATCCAATTGTAAATGTCAATGTAGTTCTTTGTCTCCCAAAGGTTTCTTTGCAAAGCAGTGTGGAAAGCCCAGGAGCTGCGGAAATCAATGGGACTGACGAGCCTAACGACCTCTGTGTACTAATGAACTATCTACAAAACGGAGATAACGACCCTTCCTTTTGCTCACCCTGCATTGAGGTTCAAAGCTCTTCAGGAGCAGGCTCTTGCCAGGGTTTTGGAAAGCAGCATGTGGCCCGGGATTTGGTTGGCACTTCTAGGCTATTTTTTTTTAAAGATGTCAGTAGCCCCCAGGACCTATCGGCAGACAAGGGAACAGAAGGTTTTTGCTGAAGTTGCTTAGTTATTGAGCAGGACAAACTGAATTGGTGCGACTTGTTCATTTCTAAAATGTAGCTTCATCCCACTGGTCACTTCCAGTGGCATGGAATGTGCAAGCACACAAGGGGCATTCCTGCTGCAGCCTGATGGTCCATCAAGTATTTGCATAGCCTGTGAGGTAGGACGGTGGGCAGGGGACTCCCCTGCTAAGTCTGCGCAGTGCAGCTGAAAGATGAATGCGGCAGGTACCATGAGGCAGAGCAGGAACTCTGGAGATGACACATTTTGACAGATCCTTAGTGCCAAAAGCCTCTCATTTCCTGAGCGATGCAATAAACAGCAACCCCCCTCCAGTGCATTATTGTCTATTCTAGGCCACGTCTACGCTTGGAGACGGGTAGGTGATTCCCTGCTGGTGGAGACAAGCTGCTGCTAGCTCAGTGAGGGCTGGTTCACTCAAAGAGCAGGGTAGGCAGGGTGATGAGGACAAAGATTAGCTGTGTTGAGACAACTGCCCCTGCCCCAGACCAAGTGAGTATGTCTTCAGGGCCCCTAGCGGATGCCCTCACAATCCACTGCCTGTGTTTCATATGCACCTGTTTTTACTGAGAGTGCGCAAAGGTGTCTGCTCGCAGTGGGGTTCACCTCCCGCCCAGCTCCGAGTGTGAACGGAGCCTAAAAAAGTGAAATCAGATCATCAGAAAACAGCAGAGCCTCCCCTCTCTTCTCGCTCACTCCTAGTGCCCGACTCACTGCTGCTGCGGGAGTCAGGCCAGCCGGCACTTGAGGAGAGTGACTTTGAGCAGTACTGAGGGCTTTGGCGGGAAGGAGAGGGGAGCGGGAGGAAATTGACTTGGCATTTAGTAGCAGGAGAAGACTGACTGATGGGGTTACCATAGCAACGTGGAATTATCAGGTGGGATAACCGATCAATCAGTCAAACCAGCTGGTAAATTCCTTCAGGGCCAGGTGCTGTGAACTCTGTTTGCAGTGACTGCCCGGGGGAGTAGAGAAAATCAGATGGCGAGCAGAGAAGGTCAAAGACCGCTCTACTGGAAGCCATCTGGATGTGTTTAATTGGTCGCTTAAGCCAGGGAGGCTGGCGGGGAGGGACAGCTCTCACTCACGGAAAGTCAAGGGCATGAAATGCTACTGCAAAGTTTGCAAGGACCCTTTTAGCATGAGGAGACAGACAGTGCGGGTAACTGCAAACAGGCAGCCTGTCGGAAATAGACCCATCTGGCACAATTAACAAGGGTGTCATGAGCAAGATACCAGAAGTGATTCTTCCTCTGCTCTGCGCTGACGAGGCCTCAGTTGGAGTATTTTGTCCCATTCTGGGCACCACATTTCGAAAAAGAGGTGGGGAAACTGGAGACAGTCCAGAGGAGAACAACAAGAACGATTCAAGGTCTAGAGAACAAGAGCTATGAGGGAAGACTGAAAGAACTGGGCCTGTTTAGTTTAGAAAAGGGAAGACTGAGAGAGCAAGTCACAGTGGTTTACAAGTACCTGAAAGAGTGTTACTAGGAGGAGGGAGAAAAATTGTTCTCCTTGGCCTCTGAGGATAGCACAAGGAGCAATGGGCTTAAACTGCAGCAAGGGAGGTTTAGGTTGGACATTAGGAAAAACTTCCCACCTGTCAGGGTGCTTAGGCACTGGAATAAATTGCCCAGGGAGGTTGTGGAATCTCCACCGCTAGAGATATTTAAGAGCAGGTTAGACAGACAGCGATCAGGGATGGTCAGATAGTGCTTGGTCCTGCCATGAGGCCTTGAGGTCCCTTCCAGTTCTAGTGTTCTAGAATTCAGAAAAACCCAACGTTCCAGGTATCGGAATCAGAGGCTTCATTTGGGCCTGTGTGAGAGCACGGGGCCGGCTGGGAGATGCAACTCTGAGCTCATATTCAAGTCCCAACCCCCACAGCAAGGGAATCTCTGGCTTTGACGCTTGGGCTCAGTCTACGATCAAGACAGGGGCCAGCTGTGAACTTTGGCACCAGCCTTCAAGGTTTTGAGGCTGGTTCTGGGTGTTTGGACCAGGCTCTGACGCTGGTCTGCAGTGATCTGATGACATGTCCTTGTTCTGCCAGAGCCTCCTCGAGTGAGTCGTGGAGGGGCAAAGGTTCGCCGGTGCCCAGTGTTGGCCTGACTTTGCTCTGACTCCCACAGACAGTGGGAGCACAGTCAGGCCAATGCTCAGTGTCCCATTTATAAAAATGATGGTAGGACGCCCTGTCTCCTGGCGGTGGGAGTTACTGGGAGGATGCTGGAAGCGCAGGGGAGCTCTCGTGACAAAACCCAGAGAAGTACATAGGCAGGGTGCAGATTGCTGTATGAACATGTATCTCGGCGTGTGGGGTCCCCAGGCCCTGCACCCCATCCGCAGTCAGATGTGACTCTCACTCAGCAGGGAGAGCGGAAGGTTTATGAGGCGACAGGGACACAGCAGAGAACAGATTTACCAGCACAGAAGCCATCAGCACAATCCATTTTGGGGAGAGGGGCCCGGAGGGGATCCCCTAAGCAGGGCCCAGGCCCCACTTCCTCCCTCCCCAGCCAGATGAGACTGCCCCACTCAACAGCTCAGTTCCCATTCAAACCAGCCAGGCCCCTCCTCCCGCCTCTGTCCTGTTTCCTGGGGAAGAAAGGTGTCACCCGGTTGCCTCGGTTACAAACAGCCTGGAGGGCCATTGCCTGCGTGTGAGAAGTCATCACACCAAAACTCCCATCATGCATTGATGCTGTGCCTAGGGAAACTGAGGCACCCACCTCAGGTTACTGCAGGGCATCAGGAAACACATGCCACTTAACCAGGGGAATAAAATCCTCCCACACTCTACTTCATCACAATGTGCCACAGTGACCACAGACCACCCTGGCACATGCCCATGGGGCTCTGCGTAACTTCTCCGTTAGCCCCAGGTGGGTGGGAAGGTGGCCTACCACCAGCTCCATCCACACCTGTGAGTGAGCCAAGTGGGAACCAGGGGCCTGCACCTGAGCAGCAGGTGTTTGAGGGTTCATCCACCTCCCCTGCTCCCGGGGAGGAGAGGGGCTTTCCCAGCAGCTGGCGCGCCTGTCTGCTGGAGCCACCGCCTCTCCCTGGGTGGGAAGCATGGATGCTGCCCTGATTGTCCCCTGCTGCTGTGGAGAGAGAGAACCACCAGCCCTGTGAATCCAATATTCGCACTCAGTAGGAGTGAGAGAGAATCAGCCAAGGTGCTGGGCTCCTGCTTGCCGGCAAGACAGAGGGAGAGGCGAGTGTTAGCTAATCCCTCCTTAAGCCCCCCGGGTTTCAGTGAGAAAATTCCTCACAGGCTTCACCCTTGCACAGCCCGCAAGGCCTTCATGGGCCAGTAGCGGCTATTTCTGTGCTCTCTCCTCTGCCACCGGTGGAGGCCACGGGTCTGGCCACAGAGTGCTTGGAGGCCAGCCGGCCGTTTAACTCGCTTGATGGCCACACCCACCCACCAACCCCATTCTCTGTCAGGGACGGCGGGCGCCCAGCAGAGTGGGGTGGCTTTCCACTTCCGCGAAGAAACAGGAAAGGAACCCCCATGGCAGCCGCAGGATGGGTGCACGGTGAGAGGAGAAGGACTTTGGTGGGTCCCTGGGCTGAGCGAACCGCAAGCACTCCAGCAGGGGGAGAGGGTTTCACAGCAGCAGTGTGGGGCATAAGGGTCACCTCATAACCCAGTTAGATTGTGAACTCCGTGGGGCAGGGGCTGTTTTTTCATCCTGTGGTACAGCGCCTAGCACAGCGGGGTCCTTCTTTCGCCATACCCCTACTGACTCATTTCCTCTTCAGTAGAGGCATCAATTTGCATGAGGCAAATGAAGCCTATACCCAGTAGGCAAAGTTGGAGATTTTCAAAACTTCCTAAGGGAATTAGGTGCCCAACTCCCATTGGAGTTAGGCTTCTTTGAAAATCCCAGCTGGGAGCCAGTAGATATCCCTAGTTCCATCTTTTAGCACGTCCCTCCCCAGAACCTGCCTAGCCTCAGTTACCCCGAGCCAGAGCTATTACCGTGTTCCCTGCAGAGTAGTAACGGCGAGCTCGCCGTGCTCGTCTGTATTCTAGCAAAACAAACCAGCTGTCAAGCAGCACTTTAAAGACAAACTAGATGATTTATTAGGTGATGAGCTTGAGCTGAAGAAGTGGGTCTGTCCCATGAAAGCTCATTGCCTAATCAATCATTTAGTTCCTCTTTGAAGTGCCACGTGACTGATGTTCCCTGTAAGGAGAGCAGGTGGGCGGCCACCCAGGAGAGATTCACGCGCCACCCAGCCAATTAGCGGAGTGGCCCCAGCCGGCAGCATGTGTGTCTACTGAGGGTGCACATCTGAGCATGTTGGGGTGCACGTAATAAAATTTATTCTGCCCAAGGATGGAAAAAATTAGAGGGAACCTTGCAAGGGACTCTCTCAGCCAACAGGAGGGAGCATCCCTTCCCCTTCCCAGTGTCACGAGATGCTGCAGAGATGCCCGTGTGAGCTGAGAACTCCTCCTTTGGGAATCACAGAAGAAGAAGGAACAGGACCTAGGAAGTCACCTGCCCCATCTTCTGCCAGGGCCGGATTCTACCCTGTAATTTGCCCTCTAGTCTTTTAAACATCCCAGGCAGTGGGGCTTCCGTCACTTCCCCATGGAGGCTGAATATATTTCACCCTGTCGGGAAGGTTTCTCTTATCTTCAGCCTGCTTTGCCTGGCCTTCCCCTCTTCCATACCCCACTTCCCCTCTTGGTGTTCCAGCTGTTCAGACAGTTGTAGGCTGCTAACAAGCTCTCTAGTTTTCCATCATTTTTCCTTCTCCACACCGCCCTCTGATTTGTCAACATCTTCCTGGTCATATGGTGACTGTGGTGTTGACAGAGCACCTATTGGTGCCTCTGGAAATGTCATGCTCAGTCCAAGGCAGCCTGTGGCCAACGGGCTGTGTGTCTTTATTGGCACCCATCACTGTAGTATGCAAATGCTGCAGAGTCCCTTCGAGCAGAGGAGGGAGGGGCCTCTGGAAGGAGTAGAAAGGGGATCCTTGACCGAGGCTGCCCGCTGCAGACAAGCGCGGGTCAATTGTCATTCACGGCACAGCATGTTCTGAACCCTTGTTGGTTGGAAGGAGGGTTTGCATCATCCCTGTCCAGGTGGTGATGGATTCAGGAACTTGTGCCAAGTCTCTGCATGAAGAGGCCTGCGCTTCATGTCATGCACAAAGAGAAAGCACAGGGCCAGGCTGGCACCAGGAGCTGAAAGAAAGACTCTTCTGTGGCTGAGCAACAACCGAGGCCTTTCTCTCCCCTGCAACAAAGGGCTGTGCTACCTTTCTGGTCCACACTTAACTATCTCAGATCCAGGGCCTCTTTGCCCCTTGGATCAGAGTGACGGGATCCATGAAAGGGGATTGGAGCGGGCTTATAACCCCAACCTCTGTCACATGGCAGCGGCCAGGAAATCAAGGTCTCAGCACTCCCATGTCACAGACCTTCACGACATCTTCCTCCTTCCCTCCCTGTGTCCTGAATGACTAGAAAGGCGACAGTCAGTGTTTCCCCTTCAGCTGAACGCTCGGGCAGCTGCCCAGGAGAGATTTAGGTTCCACCCAGCTGATTAGCGGAGCGCCCATCACGGCTCACAATGGGCAGCAGGTGTATCTATGCGCGGTACATCATCAACAGCCGATGATGGGCCTATCTGCCATGCTTTTGTCTCACTCTTTTCTGAACCTGTTAAAGTTCTGGCCTTCGCAACGTCCTGTGGCAAGGAGTTCCGCAGGTTGAATGTACACGGTGTGAAGAAGTAATTCCTCTTGTTGGTTTTAAATATGCTGCTTAGTAATTTCATGTGTGGGCCCCTAGTTCTTGTCTACTGGGAAACAAGTAACTTTTCTTATTTATGATTTTGCCCTCCAGGCCAGCGTCAAACCAAAGGCTGTGAAAATCTTGCTTCAGGGCATGGGAGACAGGTGGAAAAAATCCACTTTACACCCTAGCAGCTCGGAAGAGACCACAAGGGAGGATATGGCCCTGCCAATGACATGCATAGACACTTCATGGTCTGAAAGGGTGGGTGTTGCTTTTATTGTAGCTAATAGGGATTGCTCTCACACAACCCGAATGCCAAAAAACCTCCTAATGACCCTTCCCCCAGCAGCCGCTGTAATTTGGGTGAATTATCCATTATCCTTTGCAATGTCTTATGCCAAGGGCCTGATTCTGTTACTATGGCAACTCTTTGCAATGCTCTGCTGAGCCCTGTACTACCTGAGGAAACCATATGCCGTGGGGCATGTGGGAGGGTTTTTTATTTTTAATTCCAGGTGACTATTTATCCTGCTGAAAATAAGCGACTGTAACAGGTTGACTGTGTTTGCCTGACGCCCCCCCTCCTCCTAAGCAGCTGTCGAGCCATCTGGGAAAGGGTTAAGTGGCTTCTGCTGACTCACAGAGGCAGGTGACTCAGAGCCCCAGTTGGTATGAAAGAAGTGGGAATGGCTCAGCGGGGGAGAAAGGATTGAGGGTGTGGGCTGGACAGTTTGGAAAGAGGAACCTTGGGAACAGCTGAGCCGCTCTCTCTGTAGTAATTGAGTCACACTGGTTGGGTTTGGCCTTTTACACATAGCAGGGGTTGTGTGCTGGGTGTGGCTCCTGCTTGCCTTCTCAGGGCCAGGAGCCAGCCAGAGACCAACACAATCTTCTCTGTCCCCAGTTCCTTGCTCCAGCTGAGCTACGGAAAATGCCCGCTCGGTCCTTCCCAGGCACTGAAGCAAACTGTTTCTGGCACCAACAGCACCCGTGTAAGGGAAACAGATGAAGCAACAGGGATGTCACCAGGGAAGAGGACAGGTCCTCCGGTGTCAGGAAGGGAGCCCTGGGAAGGAGATCACATCCAAACCTGCGCAGGGGCAGCCCCTTCCGAGCTCTGCTCGGCAGCTTTAGGGTGGGTAATTAAGAGTTGGTGTCAGTACAGTTGCTCAACCACCAGTGTGGAATATCCCACCGCTCGAGCGGTCTGCTGGGGTCTGGTTATACACCCCAAAGGAGCCGTTTGTTCTCTTGGTTATGGGATAGCAAATGGCTCTTCCCACCCAGGCCGCCCCTGACAGTCGCCCTCTCGGTCCTGATGCATGAGCTGCGGTTGTTGGTTTTCCTTCCTGGGAAGGGACTGAAGATCAGTAACCCCACCTCCACATCCCGATAGGCTTTCTATCTGCCCCCCCCCCCCCCCCCCGGCCTTCCTGCTCTTTCTTTACACTTCTGTCTCTGTAATGGGGATTGTGAAGAAATTTGTGCAAACAAAGCAGGAAAACTCCGGTGAGCTCTGCACACAAGCTGAAGGAGGCTCAATATAGAAATAGGCACAAACTCACCAGTTACTCGGCAATGCGTTTTAACCCCACTTGCAGAGCCCTGGCTACCTTCCTTCCGTGCAGCCTTCGGTCCTCAGCATCCTGCTGAAATCAATGCAACGCTAAACACCAAGGTCGGGAATCCCACCTGCGTGCACCTGGGCATTCAGAAATAAGGGAAGTGAGCTCCATCTGGGGGTACCTGGAATACACAGAATCAAGGAGGGTGAGCCCCACCTGCTTGCACCCGGAAGCAAGGCAGGAGTGCGCCCTGTGTGTGAACCCAGCGTGTTTAGAAGCAAGGCACGCATGCTCCACCTCAGCTGTAATTAGGATGCTCAGCAGCAGCACCATGCTTAATACGTCCAGCTGTGGATTGCTGCTATTTATCCACGAACCTCTTGCGCTCCCCTTCACCTTGCAATGAGATAATGCTCACAAATCCTGCATGCTAATCCTATGGTGCAAAGTTCATGCACTGCAGATACGCAGGGTCTCAAGCTGCACCCTGAAAGAGGAGAGATTCTCAGGGAAATCTCCAGCAAGATCTCTGGCCCCCTCAGCTCCCTGAACATTTCATCCAACTTGTACTTGGTCAGTGGCACTTTGACAGCAGGGTGTCCGGTGTGCTCCACACTGGGTCTGATAGGAGCAGGGTTTCCTGTAGGATGGGCACTTGGGTGGCCAGCCATGAGATCCAGAGGCTGCCCAGCTGATTAGCAGAGCACCCACAGTGCCCAGCATGTGTTTCTATTGGTGGTGCACAGAATAAAATTTATTCCACACATGACTGCAAAAAAAAAATTAGCACAATGGCTATAACTGCAAGGTGGGAGACACTTAAATCTTCTGCAGTGTATTCCCTGGGGGCAAGAAGATTTCCCGAGCCGCAGCAGAGTCTGATCATCAGAATCCAGTCGAGAAGCAACGCAAACCCAAGGGCTGCGATGGGAGCTAACAGCTGCCCTATTGTAACTGACTAGGGAACATTTGCTGCAAACTGCTCCAGGATTAACCAATGTAAACTTGATCAATGCTAATTAAGGAGACTATATATTACTGCCCATTGATCTGGCAAAGCTCACTGCGGCATACCCCACAGTCTGTGAAGCTGGCAGGGCCCCAGCTCAAGCCCTTGGAAATGGGGATGCTGAAGCCAGCTAAAACCTATTACTGCCTGTCAAGCACAGATGGGGATCTTGGCAAGCAGGTTCGGTGTGGTTCTGTGCTGGCGATGTGACGTGTCCGAGGCAGGTGGTGACGTCCCCGAGACCCAGATCCAGGTGGTGGTACAGAGGATGCACCAGGGTACTGGAAATCAGGCCCAGCAGCAACACAGTGACAGGGAAAGTGGAAGTCTGCCTCAGCCAGCTGTTGCCAGACAGAGGTCTCTGATCCACAGCAAATTTGCCAAGCACTTGCGCAGGACTGTGGTGAACACTTCAAGCAGAGACACGCTCTGCTCTTTACAGCCTAGTGCAGGAGTTTCATCAGGTTTCCACAGGCCTGACTGACCAGCTGAGGCAGAAAAGCCAAGCCCAGCTCTGGCCCAGACTAACCCCCAACCCCAGCCCCACTCCCCCAGGGCCTGCGTCACAGCTCTCTGTCAGGTGAGCAGGGAAGGGGTAGTGATTTAGCATGAAGCATTGGTCTGCTCAATCCCTTGAGGGGGCCATTTAGGGATCTGGGGCAAGCAGGTTTAAAAAAAAATGTGGGGAAATTTCCAGCTGGCACCAAAATAAGAGGGGCCAAGGCTGCAAAAGCCAAACTGCAGAGCAGCCTGGAGATCTCACAGCAGGGGGTGGGGAGGGAAATTTGATACCATTGAATGGAGCTCTGGGCAGCAGGAAGAGGAATAGCAACCCCCAGATCTTTCATGTCTGAGGGTGTATCTGAGCCCCTCTTGCACAGAAGGGTGTTTGTTTCCCTCTGGCTGACAGTGTGCTGATCATTAAGCGTGGCCCACGGCAAGGTGGTGGTTGAAGAGGTCAGGAACACAGCCGTCCGCAGAAGTGCCTTCAGCTTGCGAGCGGCACCGTGGCCTGATCTCAGAGTCACTGACTCTCACCGGATGCCACGATAATCCCCCACCCCATGTGTTGACCCTTGGCAAAGCCCCTCCAAGGCTGTGGAACCCTGGAGCTGCTTTAAAGGAGTCCAGAGCTGCCGCGGAGCCCTGGGCTGCCCCGGCTTCCCAGGGGCTCCTATGGCTTCTGGAGGGCTCCCACGGGTGGGAGGGTGCGTGGGGACTCTGTGGAGTTTGCGCCACGTAAGGCTCCTCCAGGAGACGTTAGTCGGCAGGTGAAGGAGGGTCGGAAGAGGTCGTGTGTGGCAGTCCGTCATGGCCTCATTGTCCCTCTATGGCCGTGAATGGTTAGCGTGCGTGCCCCTGTTGCAAAGAGGGCATTTCTGGCAGGCAGCAAGGCTTCCTGGACAGTAAAACTCTGGTGTTTGCCCTTCATGGGAGCGCCTTTGGGTGTGGCTCCCCTGCTGCCGTTCCATACGGATGCGGGGGGGGGGGCGGGCAAGACCCCTGGGCTCTTCCGACAACATGCTGCCAGGGGGTAGGACAAAGCCTTGGACTCCCCAGCGGTGCCACCTGCCTGAATTCAGGCCAGGTTCACGCCACCCACAGAGCCCTTCCAACGGCCCTCTTCTGAGGTGCCAGGGTGTGCCGCCCCCCGCTGAGCTTTCTCCTCCAGGGCACAGTCCTGGTGCGTTAGTAGCTCTCATGGTTCTGCTCCCCTGGGAGCAGGGCATTGTCCGCCCCAAGACAGCTGCTCCTAAGAAAGAACCCGGACCGCGCCGAACACTAGCCACCTGGCAATCCTGGAAATAGGAGGCTGCTGCAGCCGGGGCCCTCCCCAGTTCTCCTCCACAGCTGTGCACAGCCAGTAGTAATTGCTCCGTGCAATCTGGTTAATGCTCAGCACAGGGGAAGGGAAGTGCGGGGAGGTAGAGATATTCATCAAGAGCAGCAGCCCGCCCCTGCTCCCGGGTTTGTCTGAGCAGCAATGAGCGTTACAAGCCAGGAGCTCCCATGCCTGCAGTCGCTCCTGTGGGGGTAATCGCTCCTGTGCAGCTGTGTAACCGGGCGTGAGTCACCATTGGGGCATCTGCTGCTGGCCACACTGGGCATTGGCTTGGTCCTCAGCAGGGTGCCCTCACTTCCCTGTGAGCCGGTCCTGCACACTCCCAGGTCAGGAGGTCAATACAGTCTGTGCCCAGCTGATGCCCCTTTGCTGAGCAGCTCCTTATATACAGGACTACCCCAGCAAGGTGCCGCTTATAAGCCTTTTCTGGATTGGCCGGGGCTCTGCACAGGCTCCTTCCAGCCTGATTTAACCCCTTTTGCCTCATTCTTCTGGAGTGCACTGGTACGGCTCAGCAAGACAGCTCCGGCCTACCTTTGGTGCTGGCTGCACGGGGTAGATCTCTTAGAAAGCAATAATTTCCCCTTCGGTGCAACATACGTCTGCTCTGGGTCATGGCTACACATGGAGATGAGGGAAGATGAAGCCACCTGAGCTCACTGGATGATGTAAGCAAGGTGATGGAGGGGATAAATGTGATTAACACCTGGACTAATGAGACAGAGCTCAGCAAAGGTTCAGAACAGAGGCAGGACAATCCAGAGAGGTGGGTAGGAAATAGCAGGAAACAGAGGCAGGAAAAACAAAGGGCTGCCGTAGCCGGAGGGTAGGTAGACCTAGCATATGAAAGTGACAGTGTGTGTAGAGAAAATACAAGGTGGATAAATAAGCAGCAAGAGAAATGGAGAACATAACCGGGCAGACAGGACCCTGGAGAGACTTATAGGAAGAGGAGGAAGCAGGGTGAGGACACTAAAGACAGACACTGAACAGGAGAAAAGCATCAGGCTTAGAACTGTTAGTTAACAATTTTTGGCTAGCAGAATCCAGTTCCTAATGGCTCTGGCAATGTGGTTCTAATGATGAGATCCCCAGGGCAGAACTGAACACACATGGAAGCCCTGCTGAGAGCTGGGTACCTTCCCTGGGCTCGTCACTGGGAGGAATTTCAATCAGAAGCCCCGTGGCAATTAGTATTTCATCCTGCGGCTCGCTGACCAGAATCTAGGATTCCCAGTGCTCCCGGCTAGGCCCTGTGAAACATGCACAGAGAAGGAGGGAGCTAAGAGGCAGTCCTGGGGACCCATTGTGTGGGGCAGCAGGGAGCAGGAAATCGGGGGGTAGAGCACTGTGATCCCTCTGATCTCAGGTGTCGCCAATGGGGCAAATCGGCAGACATGGCATTGGAGCTGGTGTTGCCAGGACTGTCGCTCCAGGACCTCAGGCAAGTCATGGCACTGCTTTGTGTGTCAGTTTTCCTATCTGTGAATTGGGAATACTTACTTAAATAAACCCTTGTAGTCCGGGGGGAGCCTAAGTCATCCGTAAGGCTCCTCTGTCTTGAGACGAAACTTCTAGCTGACCCCAGGAGTACCCTTCGGTCTCAATAGACCTTCTCCACGTTGTCTGAGGTCTTCCTCTTCTGCATTTTCCTTGTCGGTTTCATCTGAGAGCTTGATGGACTTTGCCGAATGATGGTTTTTATGAGCGTGTGACCTAGCCACCCCTAGTCTTTCTTCTCTTGATTTGAATGTCAAGTGCTTCTAGTCCTGTTCTGTTCCAAAGCTCCTCATTTATGACCATGTCTGGCCATTTGATGTGCAGGATGCTCCTCAGGCATCTGTTTATGAATGTCTGTAGCTTGTAATAAGAAGACTTTTTAGTACGCCAGGTCTCACATCCATGCAAGAGCACACTCCTCACATGCATAGTACTTGTTCACGGGGAACCCTCTTGAGTGAGTGTAAGGAGGCTGAATTACTCCAGAGGTTTGGCTTGCTGAGCTGAATGGAGCTGTAGATGTGATCTGGGCATTCTCCATCCCTGGGCGACTGAACCTGTGGGATGGCACAATTATGGAGGGAACACGGTTGTGCTCTTCTGATTGTGCCACAACAACGCTCGTTTGGTTCCAAAGAATTAGGGTGACCTCATCACAAAGTGTCTCAACTGGCTTGGGCTACAGGGACCCCTGTGGGTTGAAGATTATCACTGAACATCTCTTCCCCAGAGCCTGGGACTCAGAGCACTCACAAAGACCTGGTGGCCTCTGGAATGGTTCACTGAGGGAAGATTCAGATCCATTGAAATCAAACCCTTTTACAGAGGTGGGTAAGTCAGGGTCTGAGGGAACCCAGCCGTGGCTCCCACTGAGCCTCCCCTGGCTGCTCTGCAGCCCAGCTTTCGGGTTCTTCAGCACCACCCCCAGCAGGGTAACGGGAAGCCAAGAGACTCAGTCCTGGTGCTCCCAGGTCCTCTTCTGCCCACCGGGGAGATTTCTCACTGGGAAATTATCCAAGCAGCACGCTGGGGGCTCGTACTGCATTTCAGGTTGTGTCTGTGGGAGAATTTAGAGGACTTTCACCCCAAAACGGAATCAAACCGCACCTGGCCATTCCAAAGCTCTCCACGAAATGCCCTTCCCCTTCTCTGCTTCCATGCATTCCAGGAGAGGCGCCCGGACTTCTTTCTGTGCCTGGACTGCCCTATCTCCTCTGTCACCGTCCAGATTCACTGCTGTCCCATGTTCTGCACCCACTCCTCACTCATCAGGCCTGTCAGTTCAATCCCACCTGAGCCGATTGGTGCGGCGAGATCTACACATGTCAGCAAAGGATTGGAAAGAGACACCCCCCGACCCCAGCATCCCTCCGTATGGGGCAGCACTGTGCATCTGGGGCTTGATAGCAATATTCCTTGGTCCTGACCCGGGGGCAGGTTGCTAGAGAGAACGACGCCTCTCTCCCAGTGCTAGGGGCAGCTTTTCGCTCTCAGTCTTGGCAGTCGTTGCAGGGAGCAGGGGTGAAAAAAGTCCTATTCCCTGGCCAAGCTCAGAGTTACACCCCGCTGCCTTGAGCTCTGCAGCCCACATGCCAAACTCTCCGCCTCAGAAAAACAAGCTTTGTGTAGGCCCTTGTTTCCCGCAGGGGAAAGACACCATAAACAAATACCAGGAAACTAATGAGGCCTCCCACGGCTCTCTGCGCCTGCAAAGAGGCCTGCCTATTCATTGCACTGCCTTTCAGAGGCCAGGAGTCACTGCCGATTCCCAGGGCCAGCCAGGGCTGCTTTTGCTCAATGGCAGCTGACCAGACGCTCGTTTATGGCTCTCGCCGCAGAGGCTTCGGAGGGGCAAAGCTGCCATCCCTCAGGGAGCTGCTCTTCCCACTTGCAGTGGGAGCAGACGCCTCAACGGATCTGCTAGCTGGGCTCAGGCATAAATAAGGGAAGCGTTAAACCCTCCCACAGCTTCACGGGGGAATACTAAGGCAGAAGTGAGCCCACTAAAGTTGTTAGCCCACAGGAGTCTCGCTGTGCAATTGAACTAGCAGAAAATGCCTCTCTTGCGCTAGTCCTTTATGACCAATCATAGAATATGAGGACTGGAAGGGACCTCAAGAGGCCATCAAGTCCAGCCCCCTGCCCCAATGGCAGGACCAAGTACTGTCTCTAAACAATCGTGCTAGACATCTATCTGACCCGTTCTTAAATATCTCCAGCGATAGAGATTCCACAGCCTCCCTTGGCAATTTATTCCACTGTTCGACCTAACAGTTAAGAACGTCTTCCTAATGTCCAACCTAAACCTCCCTTGCTGCAGTTTAAGCCCATTGCCTCTTGTTCTATCCTCAGAGGCCAAGAAGAACAAGTTTTCTCCCTCCTCCTTATGACACCCTTTCAGATACTTGAAAACCACTATCATGTCCCCCCTCAATCTTCTCTTTTCCAAACTAAACAAGCCCAATTCTTTCAGCCTTTTTTCATAGGTCACATTCTCTAGACCTTTAATCATTCTTGTCGCTCTTTTCTGGACCCTCTCTAGTTTCTCCACATCTTTTTTGAAGTGCGGTGCCCAGAACTGGACACAATACTCCAGCTGAGGCCTAACCAGCGCAGAGTGGAGCGGGAGAATGACTTCTCGTGTCTTGTTCACAACACACCTGTTAATGCAGCCCAGAATCATGTTTGCTTTTTTTGCAGCAGCATAACACTGTTGACTCATATTTAGCTTGTGGTCCACTATAATCCCTAGATCCCTTTCTGCTGTAGTCGTTCCTAGACAGTCTCTCCCCATTCTGTATGTGTGAACCTGATTGTTCCTTCCCAAGTGGAGCACTTTGCATTTGTCCTCATTAAACTTCATCCTGTTAACCTCAGACCATTTCTCCAGTTTATCCAGATCATTCTGAATTATGACCCTGTCCTCCAAAGGATCCTTTAGTGTGTCCCACAGCATGGGGACCAGCTGGGTCTGTAAAGCACCTGGGAGAGTGTATCAGGTACTGAGTGGGCGCTGCTCCACCAGGGGGTCCCCGCCCCAAAAATGCACCTTTCCCCATAGAGGGAGGAGGCCCCAACCAAGGGAGACATTCTCTCTTCTTTCTGCCCCATGGGGAGAGGGAACGTGTGCGTTCCCAGTGAATACAGCAATGCCGGTTTGCCACACGCAGCCCCGTTCTGGCATTGAGAGGTCCTGTTGCCATTATACCAGGGAGCAGCCGGGTTGGGCTAAGGCTGTGAGGCCAGGTGCCAGTCGTGGTAATACTGGGAGACCGGCTGGTGGGATGCAGGGATATCAGAGGCTCTGTCTCCGGCGTACGGCAGTGTTGGGAAGCTAAACCCAGAGCCGGCTGGCCAGCGTGTACCCTGCTTTCCAGGACGCCTGGCGGTGAGCTGTGCTGACTGCATTGTGCCCCAGCTCCTGGGAGCAAAAGCTTTGGGCTGTGGGACGTGGCCCCAGTGTGCTGCATGAAAGGCCAAGTTGTGGTGAGCAGCGGGAGGAGAGCGAAAACATGGGCACCAGCGGGACAGGGGAGTTTGAGGGAGTTGTCTGGGAACCCACAAGGAGGGCAGGAGCAAAAGGCGAGTTTGGCAGCAGAGAGGTGTGTGCTTGGGACAGGGGAAGGTCAGTCATGGTCTGAAGATATTGGGGGGTGTGACCCCAAATTCCAGGCTCAGGTAGAGGTCTGGAGGTGTTGGGGTGCATGACCCCCAAATTCCGGGCTGAGGTAAAGGTCTGGAGGTGTTGGGATGTGTGACCCCCAAATTCCAGGTCTGGAGATGTTGGGGTGTTAGAACCCTCCCCTCACACTCCAGGGCTGAGGTGAATAGTTGGAGGTGTTGGAATCTGAGCCCCCTCCACACCCCACCGACTCCAGAGCTAACAATCCAGAGGTGGTGAGGTGTGAGCCTACCCGCTGTCAGGGAAGGTAAAGACACGGAGGTGCTGACTGTAGAGACAGTGCGGTGCCGTGGTTAAGGAACTGGCCTGCGACGAAGACGACCTTGCTCCCATTCTTGGCTCTGTCACTGATATGCTATGTGACCTTGGGCACGTCTCTTTTCTGGCCCATGCCTCAGTTTCCTCTTCTATCCATTGTCTGACTTGACTAGTTAGTTTGTAATCTGCTCAGGGCAGAGATCAGCCATTAGTATCTGCATGTACAGGGCCTAGGAGAATGAGTCCTCTGTGTGCTGCTCTAAGCATGGACATGTTTGTGTTTCCTTGTGGTTTGGAGATGTCCCCTCCGAAGCCGCTCAGCCGGCTCACTACTGTCCTCAGCTCTGGGGAGGAGGAGCCGAGTGGGGATTTCCTGCCTCCTCTGTGAAGCTTTGAGGGTGTCCCTGTCTCCCCTTCTCTCTCAGCCCAGTGGGCTGCTCTCACAGGCTGTCCCGTTACCTCAGGTGCGTGTGACTTAGGGAGGTAGCAACAGAACCACTTTCTGTCCTGCCCTTCAGGCGAGAGCACCAACCCCCAGGCCAGCCTCAGGCCTCTCCCTCAACAGGCCTTTGAGAATGGCTGTTGACCCAGCTCTGCAGAGGAGCTCCCTGTGGCTTCCAGGCTGTCCCCCCGCCCCCGGATGCCTGGGTCACTTTTCAGTCCCACACTCACCAACCAGGAGATGGGACCCTGCCCCTCTCACAGCATTTCTCAGATATGGCGTTGGAGAGGTATCATTCTGCCCCAGCTGCACATCGAGCTGGCTGCCCCTACACTGTCACCTTCCGGCCTTCCTTCTCCCCAGGCATCACCCGCATTTCTGCTGGGGGAAACAGAGCCAGGTGTGACTTTTGTTCAAAGGGAGTTTGGTGCTGAGGAAACAGGAGGGCGAGGAGATATCCTCTCCCCTCAGGGAAGCAGCCTCGCCCACTGCACTGTATTCACAGGCTTCCTCTGAAGACTGCATTTGGAATGGAGCTCCAGAGAGACGTGGACCACTGGACCATGTCTTGGGCATGGAGACAGTTCTGGGCACCCTGGGAACGTCCTCTGTCAAGCCAGTTCGCTACTTGCTTTACACCACGGAAGCTGCGCAAAGGGGACAAAATCTGCCTCTCAGACTTTGTATCGGAGATTATCACCACTGCCGGGAAGATCTGGCTGCCAAACCCCAGCTGAACGAGGCGGCTCGGAGCCATGTATTTTTTAAAAGTTTCAGGGGTGTCAAAATCCAGCACCACCTACCGAGAACTTCACTGGCAACAGCATTTGCAGCTGCCTGCTGTTCTCCAGCGTTGAAGTGCTGAGTTGCATTTTCAGCATCTTAAAATAGCCTGTCATTAAAGTGTCAAGACGGCTGCTCACCCGTTGACTGTTAATGATTCTTTTTTTATTATGATATTTGAGGCACTAAAAAAAGACAGGGTGATTTACTCCCCTTTGTAATTCGACGTAGTGATTAGAAGCTCTCCCATGTGCCACTGCAGCTTTTCCTTTGGAGAAGCGTTGCCGTAATGAATTTTCCTGGCGGGTACACAGTGCGGCGTGCGAATTTACTGTCGCTCCGGTAGACCTGCAAACAAGCAGATTTTCTTATACAGCAAGGTGCGCTGGCTGCCAGCTGAGCTCTGGTTGAGAGCACAAGGAGGGCGCATCATCTTCTAGCCAGGCAAAAACGGGGGTTCATCTCGGAGAAGCACTTAGTGGGGTTGACAGTCAAGGTGGCAGGGGCAGCTCCATGCCCCAGGAAGGGGCGGAGCCTTAGGTAGAAGGGGTGGGAACAGCAGCCCTTGGCACTGCCCCTACCCAGCCCTCAGGCATCACATGGAGCAGTGAAGTGATGCTCCTGCAGCATTTCAAAGGGGCCCCTATGCAGTTATGCTCCTTATGTCTCCCCAGCCCGGTTGGCAGGCCCAGTAGCACTCAGCCCTTGACTCACAGCTTTTAAGGCTGGAAGAGACCATTATCCTTATCCAGTCTGACCCAAGAAATGCACATTAGAAAACATAATCCCAACTATATGTACAAAATGATGGGGACCAAATTAGCTGCTACCAGTCGAGAGGGCTCTTGAAGTCATTGTGAATAGTTCTCTGAAAACATCCCCTCAGTGTGCAGCAGCTGTAAAAAAACAGACACACAGAATGTCAGGAATCATTTAAAAAGGAGTAGAGTATATAGCGACACTAAGATATTCCCTGTCTTAGTCTCTACTCGGTTGATGCAGAGAAAATAAATATGGAAAAGTTATTTACTTGTTCCCATGACCCAAGAACTAGGGGTCATCAAATGAAATGAATAGGCAGCAGGTTGAAAACAAAGAGAAAGAAGCCTTTCTTCACACACACACACACACACACACACACATACTCTCTACACTGTTAACCTGTGGAACTCCTTGCCAGAGGGTGTTGTGATGTCCAAGACTATAACAGGTTTCAAGAAAGAGCTAGATAAATTCATGGAGGCTAGATCCATCAATGGCTATTAGCCAGGAGGAGAAGGAATGATGCCCCAGCCTCTGCTTGTCAAACGCTGGAAATGGATGACGGCGGATCGATCACTTGGTGTTCACTTGTTCTGTTGGTTCCCTCTGGGGCACCTAGCATGGGCTGCTGTCAGAAGTCAGGCTACTGGGCTAGATGGACCCTTGGTCGGACGCAGTGTGGCTGTTCTTGTAACACAGGGCATAAAACCTCACACACTAATTAATTAAGCTGGGGACCCAGCTAAGGCAGCCAGTTGAGATCAGTGTCCCCATTGGAGCAGGATCCGATGAGCTGGGTGCATGACAAGGTCCCCAGAGTCTTTGCCACATTGTCGCTGGGTAGGGCCCTTTCTTGGAGCAGAGGTATTAGCATCGGGTTATTCTGGAAGCACCGGGAGGTGTCCGTCAAGGTCAGCTTTCTTGCACTGGACTGTTTGTGAACCCACAGGCCTTGTCTACCCAGCCACTTCCCTGTACTGTAACTTTCTCACTCAGGGTTGTGAAAAAACAACCCCCTGGTAAAGCATGGGTGTGAACAGCTCCCTGTTCTGGGAGCTCTGCTCCTGGGGGAGGGAGTTTCCCTAGAGTGCTGCGAGAGCTGTCTCCCAGGGCTTTGGTCATGCTGCCAAGGTAAATTGCCACAGTAAAAAACAGTGCCCGCCACACAGAATTTGCCACCTAAGTGATGATGACAGTCCCTCTGGGACTTAAAATCTCTTGAATGCGTGTGTGATGGGGTGGACTAAGCCCCACTGACCCCTACAGGAGATCTGAGGCCTTGCCACACCCCAGCCCAGGGAAAGAAGCAGAATAGAGGTCCTCCAGGAAAGACAGAGCGGCTGTCTCAGCCGCAGCCCATGAGGACCCAGCAGGGCTGGTATAAAAGAAGCTGCTGGGCTAAGGTCTGGCAGTTCTTCTACCCAGGCAGATCTCAGTGCTGCCTGGGGTGGGGGACCAGCAGCACTTTGGACAGCTCTGAGTGCCAGCTGAACTCAGACCTGGGCAAGGCCCAGGCCCCATGGCGGAACACTGGCTGCAAACCTGACCCAAAGAGCTGAGAGCACCATGGACAGGAGAAGGCAGATCCTCGCCCCAGAGCTTTGGAGATGATCAGGCAAGGACCTTGTGCAGCCCCCCTTGCTACAGAGGGGCGCTCCCAAGTGGTGGCCTTGTTGCACTATGATAAATGAGTGCTGCTGAGGCATCATTAACAATACCAGAGTTGTTATGAGTGGCAAGTATAGGTGTGAGTAGAAGGGGGCCCTCAGAGTGCAAAGTTGCCAGAACACCCAGTGTAGGCACTTTCCAGCCATGTTCATGCAGTTGCCTGAACGCCGCGTGGGGAAACAAGATTTCACAAGCTCTTCTCCCCCTACCCCCGACGTCATTCAGCTGTCAAGGAAAGGGGAAATTTAATACTTCCCGTTCGCTTTAAACCCTTCCAGCACCTCCCAACCCAACATTTCTCTGCTGAGTTGTATCAGTACTTCCAAATTTGGCATTCTGTCTGTCAGGGAGATGAAAATGCCTCCCCTCAAGGAATGGACCAGAAAGCTTCCTGCTTACGGCCCCAACACACCTCCCTTGGTTACTCGTGCGCCCGTGCAATTAGCGAGATAATGGTTAAGAGAATTGGAATCCCCAAAATGTGCCAGAAACCTAAAGGAGAACTTTTCCATTAGACGGGAGCAAAACAGGGAGAAATAAGCATTAACACTGAGCAATTAAGAGGGAACTTGATTGATTTATCGACTTCAACATGCCCCAACTGCCAGGACCGGGTATTACAGCTCAACAGTTGCTGGAGCTGTATAGAGAATGCTGGTTTCATACATATTTTATGGGATTCTCTAAAGCTACTAAGGGGAAATATACGACTACTCAAGCGTGATGAAAGTTCGTCACTGGAACCTGGGCTGGTTCTGCTGGGACTCCCTGGGAAAACGATGAGTTTGCTGCTTCTCCCAAACAGACAGCGCTAGGAGTTCTTTAATTTGGTAGGATTGCATTTATTATGCAGCAGGAGACATCCGCGGGGGCCCCGGTGGGGCAGGAGAGACACCCATACAGATAAAGGACAACAAAAACAAAACCGGAAACTGGTTCCATTCAATGGTCTTTCTTTCCTGGGCTTCCTTTCGGTTCAGTGGCCCTGGCCAATGTCCTGCTCCCACAGCTGGATGCAGGGGCGGTGGGCTGCTGCCTCGGGCTGCAGAAACCTCCAGGGTAGTGGCTGAAGCAGCTACACACGCTCCTCACACGCCCCCCACCCCTGGGTAGAGGACTAGAGAACCGCTGCAGGAGAGGATTCCCTCTCTTCTTTAATCTAGCCCACCTGCCCCGAGCTAGCCCAGAATGGGGTTCGAGCTCCCAGAGAGGCCCAAAGCAAATCCAGGAGAGCAGCTACTAAAAGCCTGGCAGCACAGCAGCGCTAAGGCAGGTTCTCTGCCTGCCCTGGCCCTGTGCTGCTCCCAGAAGCAGCCAGCATCCTTCCCTGCAACCCCTAGGTGAAGCAGGGGGTGTGCTGGAGGTCTGCGTATGCTGCTCCTGCCCTGGAAATGGCAGCCAAGGGCTACGTCTACACGTGCAGCCAACATCGAAATAGCTTATTTCGATGAATAACGTCTACACGTCCTCCAGGGCCGGCAATGTCGATGTTCAACTTCGACGTTGCTCAGCCCAACATCGAAATAGGCGCAGCGAGGGAACGTCTACACGTCAAAGTAGCACACATCGAAATAGGGATGCCAGGCACAGCTGCAGACAGGGTCACAGGGCGGACTCAACAGCAAGCCGCTCCCTTAAAGGGCCCCTCCCAGACACAGTTGCACTAAACAACACAAGATCCACAGAGCTGACAACTGGTTGCAGACCCTGTGCCTGCAGCATAGATCCCCAGCTGCCGCAGAAGCAGCCAGAAGCCCTGGGCTAAGGGCTGCTGCCCACGGTGACCATAGAGCCCCGCAGGGGCTGGAGAGAGAGCATCTCTCAACCCCCTAGCTGATGGCCGCCATGGAGGACCCAGCAATTTCGACGTTGCGGGACGCGGATCGTCTACACGGTCCCTACTTCGACGTTGAACGTCGAAGTAGGGCGCTATTCCTATCTCCTCATGAGGTTAGCGACTTCGACGTCTCGCCGCCTAACGTCGAAGTTAACTTTGAAATAGCGCCCGACGCGTGTAGACGCGACGGGCGCTATTTCGAAGTTGGTGCCGCTACTTCGAAGTAGCGTGCACGTGTAGACGCAGCTAATGAGAGCTGTAAAGGTGGTGTCTGCAGGCAGGTGCAGCATGTGGAGCCACCCAGTCCCACCCCCCGGGGCTGCAGGGACATGCTGGCCACTTCTGGGAGCAGAACAGGGCTCGGGCAGGCAGGGACCCTGCCGTATAGCCCCGCTGCATTGCGGATCAAGGCTCAGAGCCTCTCAGGGTAAGCACTGCCCATGTGGAACCTGCACCCCACATGCCAGCGACCTGCCCCAGCCTCGAGCTCCTTCCCCAGTTGCCTGCCCCAGCCCGGAACCCCCTGCCGCACCCAACTGCCTCCCAGAGACCACCTCCCAAGCACCCTAACCTGCTGCCCCCCTACTCTCCAAACCCACTGCCCCAAGCCAGCGCCGCCTCCCCAGCTGACCTTGACTGCCTGCCCCTTCCTGCTGCAAGTGGACAAAGACGGGGCACCCCCTACCCATGAGCACAGCCAGCCAGCGAGAGCCCCTTGCAGGGGCACGTTCGCCCTGGGCAGCGCTCCCCGATTGCTGCCCTTCCTGCAGAGAGGCGATGCACACATTCCTCTGCCAGGGACCCTCCCTAGGCCTGGACTCGCCCTGTGTTTGTAACAGAGCCTATGACCCACTCTTACAGAGTGATGTTCTCTGATGCCCGCTAGTGGCCGGACAGCATGGGGAGGAGGCATCTTTGGCTAGGGGAGCTGAGCAAGTTCATGGACCTCGATTCCCCCAGCTCTGCCTTCCCTGCCGCTTCGAGTTCAGTGGTAGAGAATCAAAGCAGCAGTGACTGGCACTGAGAATGATCCTTTCCGACTGTGGCGCTTTCATCCCGGCTCCCAGACACAATATGTCAGTGATGCATGCTGGCTAAATAAAATATAATAGATTAGATTAGATGCAACGACCCTTCAGGTATTGCCTTGCTGCTTGCTAAGCAGACTCTGGCTGTTAAACTCTATGCATTTTTCTTTAAGCACTTTTTTAAACTGGCAGTTAAAAAATAGGCTCATAAAGAGGGGGCAGCTCCTAATTGCTCCAAACAGTTCAGCCCAATCTTGTGCAAACTGCCTTGTCCCCTGTGCAGTGAGAGTTAATATCCCCAGGAAACACTACAACCAGCTCAGCGGGGGAAATTAGAAGCGAGTAAACAGGATTCAGATTTGCCCCCGCGGTCCTAGCCAGCCTTCCCTGGAAGCTGAACACTTGGGCGACCATCTAGTAAAGCGTCAGATGCCATCTAGCTGGTTCGCAGAGCACCCACAGCCGGCAGCCTGTGTTTCTATTGGTGGTGCACCTCTGCACATGCCTTGGTGCACATGACAAAATTTATTCTGCACATGGATGGAAAAAAATTAGCAGGAGCATTGATCCTAGCTTGCTTTATCAGGCCACCTGCTTTGCAAGCTCTCTCTCTAGAAGACAGCCCTGCTTTCTGGACTCAGTGGCTCAATACTGTACACGTACTTAATGAATTTCAGTTTGTTTCCATTATCATATCTCACTCCTTCCCATCCATAGTGCCACAGGCCCTGCTTAGTTCTAGGGTCATTGGCTGTGTCTCAGGTTTCAACCCAAGCATGGGAATGTGCCTGAGTTGCAACCATGTGATGGAGTCTGGATCTGGAGCCTAACTCAGAGGTAGTTGAATTCTCGAGGGTATTACAAGGAGGAGGGAATAAAATTGTTCTCCTTGGCCTCTGAGGCTAGGGCAAGGAGCAATGGGCTTAAACTGCAGCAAGGGAGGGTGAAGGTGGCCATTAGGAAAAATTTCTTTAACCATCAGGGTGATTAAACACAGGAATAAATTGCAGAGAGTAGCTGTAGTGTCTCCTTCATTGGAGATATTTAAGGACAGATTGGACAGATACCTATCATGGATGATCCAGACGGTGCTTGGTCCTGCCGTGAGGGCAGGGGGCTGGATTTGATGAACTCTCGAGTTCCTTCCAGTTCTAATATTCAGTGATTCCAGTTCGTACCTGGGACAGTGACGGCCAAACAGGGAAGTCCAGGTGGGCAGCCAAAAGGGTTGACTGCATGACTCTGCTTTCCACCCTGGGCAGACCCCGTGCCTGGCATAGGCAGCCCCTGCTCCAGGGGGTATTCTCAGCGGACAGATCTTACACCTGCCCTGCAGATCTGAGGGGCTGGCTTAGCCACTATGTGCTACTGGAGCAGGGAACTGGTACAAATGAAACCCTACTCTTGAGAAGCTGCATTTCCCTGCCCTCCTCTGGGGGGGAAGTACAGTGGATTCCAGAAGTCCATCAAGGAAAGTGCGTGGACTTATCCTGCTTGTGAAACCCTGACATCTGTACCGAGTCCGTTTGCAGAGGCTGACTCGGCCTAATCTCAGCTGCAGCTTTTTTTTCCTTCAGAGGGAGGTTTCAGCTCCAAACGCCTTCCAAAGAGCTGTGAACTCCAGCTCAGCTTCTGCTTTAATTAATACCGAAACCCTGCTAATTAGAAACAAGGGGAAAGAGTGCTGGGGATTTGTTGGCAGATCAAAGACAGAGCATTATTTTGCATCAGTGGTTAGCAGCAAGTCAGCAACTTGCAGCGGAGGATAAGAAGATCCTGCAGGATTATTACACTTGTACATTTTTGTCGACACTTATCAAAAGGGCTGAAAGGAAATTAGATACCTGGGAGTACAGTTTCTAATAAGATGTCAGAAGGATGCCTGCAGCCACCGTGTCTTGTGCTGTGATCCCTTGCCTAGTGCAGGCAGGCGGGGGTCTCCCAGCAGAACCCAGGGAGGAATAACAGCGTATGATGTGTTCTTTCAGCTCTCAGGCTGGTGCCAGGGGCTTTGAGTCCCTCCCTGTTTATCTGGCGGGGGCCAGGTGCCCCCTGGGAGCAAGGAGTCACTCTGCCCTCTGGAGCTTTGGTGCTACTGAGCCATTTGGCTCTTGTCCAGGCGATGGGAAGGGGGAGAAGGCTCCTTTATGCACTCACTCCCAGCCCTGCTGCACAAATGCAGAAGGGCCAGAGAGACGCCAGCCTTTGTGGCTGATTCGCAGAACCCCAAATGGGTCGTCAAAGAGCTTACGGCATAAGGGAGAGACCCTAAAGCTTCAGGGCCTGATCCTCTGAGACACAGGCACAGAGACGAAAGCTTCAGGGGGAGCTCTGGCACCCCCAGACTGTACAGGGGGCTTTGCTGCTGGTCCCCATGTGGTGTCCCAGCTGCTGGCCCTAAGGTCAGGCTCTGCTCCTAGCTTGGCAAACAGGATACTGGCCCTGTCTTGCGGGGCTGCTTATGGCCCACTATGCAGGCTGCTGGCCCTGCTCCCAGGGCTCTGCTCCTGGACCCAAACAGGAGCTCCCAGAGCAAGACCCGGAGCTCCATTGTCTCCTCTCTGCTCCCAGGTGTGACCCAAGCCTCCCCATTTCAGAGTAGTCCATTTCTCCCCTTTCCCTTTCAATGGGCACTGCCCTGAACCTCTTAATATCAGGTATAGCTCTTGGGGTTTCTGGGCTAGTGACTCTGGAGCGACTGTTACCCCAGCCCTGACGTCAATTTCCCTTACATGCACACGGCATTTCATGGTAGTTCGTTGTGCGTTTCTCCTGTGGCTCCGAGGTGCCCACTCTCGGTATCACTGAGGTCTTCTGGAACGAGGGCCTTTCGACCAGGAGACTGCTGCCAACTACCCTCTCGCTCAGCTTGTTTGTGCAGGTGATGTTCTTTACTGCACGTGTGATGGTGATCGGTCACAGCCTGGGCACTCCTGTTCTGCTTCTTTGCTCCAGGCGCTCTCCAGATCCCTTTGTCAGCGCTGGCCTGAAGGAGAATTGTTTCTGGGGATCACCATCACCACCGCCAATAACCGGGGGCTCAGCGCCCCTTGGTGTCTGATGACTCTCTCTCTAGTTCCTTCCATCTTTGCCTGTCCAGTGCGGAGTGGTTTAGTTTCTGCCGAGTAGCTCCGCACCCATCTGCTATATCATCTACGCATTCTCTGTGGGGTCTGCCTCTGCTATTCGAACCGTCCATTTTGCCGAATACCAGGGTCTTGATTTTCCGTTCGTCGTTCATTCTGCAGATATGTGCAAATCGTTGTAGCTTCCGTTTTATAACCTTCTGCAGCAGGTTCTCTTTCGGCTGTGTCTTCCTATCTAATACCTCATTGGTGACCTTCTGCATCCGTCCTATTCTCAGCGTCTTTCTATAACAACTCCTGTTGAACGCCAGTAGTCTTCTCTTTGAGTCCTTCGTTATCACCCATGTCTCACGTCCGTACAACATGCTGCTGAACACACACGTTTTCAAGACGCCCAGCTTCGTTCTGCAGCTAATCTCTTTGCTTTTCCAGATCTTATCCTTTGCCTTCAAACTCACTCTTGCTTTCGCTATTCTAGTCGCTATTTCCTTCTTACAGTCTAGATCATATGTTACGTTGCTCACCAGATATGTGAACTTCTGGGTATCCCGAGTTATATTTCTCCCTGTATCCATAGTTTCTACACTGGGCCCTCCCTTTCCGTACTCCTGAGGAAGGGCTGTGCTCCTTCACACAGTGGCTATGAAGGCGATCTCTAGAGGGATTATTTTAGCGTCTGTCAAACAGTCAGCAGTTCCCCAGCCCTCCAACACCTGTCTCTGATCAATTCTTCGCTCATATCCCCATGTCTGGACTAGGATGGACAGGGTCACAGGCTCCTCCTCCTGCTTTTGCAGCTAGGAACCACGTGCTCTCAAAAAATCCCATAGCAGCGTGGCATGAAATGCTTGCCCTGTTCTTCTTTAACTGTGTGGAGCTGCTGCATCTGGGTGGCTGTGAGGACTCTGAAAAGGACAATGTCCTCTGCTGAAGGTCCCATTGCGCTGAGCCAGGGATTAACTTGTTTCCTCTGCGTGCTGATCTCAACCAGAAGCTGGACAAAAAATCTCTGGAAGCAGCTTACCCAGAATGGCCATCCCTCAGTGTGCTTAAGAGGGGAAAAAGCAGGTTGGGCTTCTCTTCAATATTTCATATTCTCTTATCACTCCCTGTTACAGCTTTGGGCTCTCTGTGATTTTCAGCATCATCTCGGATTGATTTGCAGCGTGCTAACTCTGCTGCTTTCCTGGCTGGGCTGGAGGATTGCATGGCTTTTCCTCTCTCCCTCCCTCCTTTTTGCAGGGATGCCGCCTGATCTTTCGGGGCCCCATTCTTGCCTGTTCTGACATGAGGTGGATGTTACAGAAACTTAGTGGAAGGGACTGCCTTTGTCTCCCGTTTATGCAGGCTCTGTGCGGCCCAGCAGCTCTGTCTCATTACAGCTAAGCTGCAGGCCTTAGAAAGGGGACGGGCAGATTTTGGAACGCTCGCAGAGGACGCAGGCATGGAGCAGAATGCTAGTGACGGGTATGGAAAGGACACCGGCGCACTGTGGGACAGGGCCAGGCCTGAGGGCTAGCATAGAAGGGGAGAGAGACAGCACCAAACAAGTAGAGATGGCCTGGCTGATTAGCTGAGGGTTACTTGGGGGCAGCGGGGAGCTGCTGACCTGTGGAAGCAGCCGAGCAGGGGGCTGCTATAAATTAGGGCCAGCTGAGCTCACTTAAAGCTGCCAGGGGAGTGTTTAAAAAGCCTCCCCTGTCGGGGAAGGGCAGAGAGCAGAAGTGGGAGTCAGACTGAGGTGCGGGAGAGGAGAACCGAGAAGCTGAGAGCTGGAGAGCTGGGCAGAAGACACCAGCATTGCCAGAGGCAGCAGGAGAGGTGAAGAGTTCCCACAGGAAGCGTCTGGGCTCCCCCAAGGTGAACCCGTGGCGAGCCAGTGGCTGGGGAGGATGCTTACCCCACCCAGGCAGGCCAGGGGGCCCTACCCCAGCCTCCTTCAGCCAAGGGACAGAAGCCCAAACCACCTCTCAGGCACGTGGGGCTGAGACCGCAGCACCCAGATTACCTGCGGGCCCATGAGCCGAGCAAGGGGTTGAGGCCCAGGAGCAAGAGTGACTGCCACAGCGAGTAGAGCTGGTAATGTTGGCAGAGAAAGGAGCAGACAGAGCAGGGTTAGGAGTAAGAGGAGAAGCTGTTTGGGGAAAGCCAAGTCTGAGACGGTGGGACGCCCACTGGAGATGTCTAAGGGCTTAGCTGCACTACAGAAAGAAATCAGGCCAGCCACAGCCACTGCAGTAACTATCCCAGTAAATCCACTGTCCCAGTCCGCACGACGCTGCCTCTGTCGGTGGGGCGCGGCCACACCAGCAGCACTTGCACTGCCTTAAGCAAGGCTCCAGCTGGCGGCCTCGGGGTGATCGCGCACCAGCTGGCGGCCTGGGGTGCCAAGGTCAGCCTGGGCGGTGTCTGCACCAAACTGTGCTGGCCTAATGCAGTGCAGCTCTCGGGGAGGTGGAGTTATTGGGTAGCGGGAACAGCACTGCAGCATGGGCACGTACAAAGTTAGGTCCCCGTAAGCGGACCTTCCCCTGTGACGCCGACCGGGCCTGAGAGAGAGCAGGAGTCATGCAAAGAGATGCAGATTGCAGGACAAAGGTTGGACAGTCGTCTGCAGACGGGTGGCGGAGGGATACTCAGAGCATACACACGGAGACGGAAAGGAGCTAAGGACAGGACCTTGAAGGCTGTCAACCGCTCCGAGGAAGTGGGAGATGAGGACGAATGACCAGTCATCATTACAAAATGGTTTTAGACGTTCTGTGTGCAGCCGGGTGAAACAGACTCAATATTTTATAGTTCATCAGACTAATGGCTCATCTGACCTTTACTACCAAATGGTTCCGGCGTCCCAGATGTGCCTACCAAATGCCACCGCGGCCCGACTGCTTTTTTTATCGCGTTTCCAAGACCTTCGCTTGGGGTCAGAGAAAGACCAGGCACCAAGAAGCCTGTGTTGCCATCATTCTCGTGGGCAGCCCTTGTGTTCCCAGATGGGGCTTTGTCTCTGGCAGCCCGGCAGCTCTTCCTGCTTCATCCTGCAGCAACGTCATAAATTCTGATTCAACATTACCGTCTGCTGCTGCACCACTGCTGTGACTCTCCTGCCTTATGCCTTGGCTTTTAACTGAAGAGGCGCAGCAGACAGAGGGTGGCCTAGGAAGCGGAAAGCTACAAATAATTAGCAAGTGTAGCAAAAAAGGTGGAGGCATGCTTCCTTGGGGTCTCCTGATGCCTAGGGAGGTGAGGTTAGCAATACGCAAGGAGGAAGAGAAAAAGACTTAAGGGGAGAGAAGACGGAGTGTGGTTCCTTTTTGTAGCTGAGCTCCAAGAATCATCATGTGAATTCCAAAGCTGCTTGGATTCCTCTTTATATCTGGCTGCATGGATTCTGCGTTCTGTGAGCTTGCCCGCCCAGGCACTTTGCTTGTGCAAAGCCCAACCCAGCACAAATGACTTTGAATCTTCAGTCATCACCCAACATGAATTGTGCATATGGGCCTGTGAGAGAATGGAAGCCCTGCTGAAGAGAGCCTGGCCGGAGCACAGCTTGACTCTCCCAAACTTTCTCATCTGCTCTCTGATTTGCTCATCTTGATCATTTTTTTTCTGATTTGTCCACCTTGCTTACTGTTTTTGGTTCTCTGTGCCTTAAATATTGAGTCTGTTCTGGTCTGGCTATGGTCTGAAGAAGTGGGTCTTTCTGTCCCATGAAAGCTCATCACCTAATAAATTATTTTGTCAATCTTTAAAGTGCTACTTGACTGCTTTTTTGTTTTCATCCCATGACAGTTTGACAGCTGCAGAGATGTTGCGAACAGCGTATCCCAGAGATACAAGGAAAAAAAATACTCACTGAGGTTATTCTGAAATAACTTTGCGAGCGTCTACGTGACACACAACCACTATTTCAAAATGACTTTGAAATAGCGGATGTCTTATTTCAAAATAGGTAAGCCTCGTTTTAAAAGGAATAGCGCCTATTTTGAACGAGGGGCTGTGTAGATATGGAACAGAGACTTTTTTGAAATCAGCCACAGTGCTTCCAATGGCTCTGTTTTGAAATAGCTCTATTCTGTCTAGACGCACTATTTCAAAGTAGCTGAATCTTGTTTTGAAATGCATGTTGTGCGCATGATTTTGAAATAAGATCTCTTCGGGAATAGCTTATTTCGAAATAACTCAACTGTGGAGCTATACCCTATGGAATCAGACTGGAATTAACGAGATTTGGAGGGATCTATTCTTCAGGCTGCTGCTAGGTGACCTTGAACAAGTCACTTCCCATACCTCAGTTTTCCCATCTGTGAACTGGGTATAATGAAACTGCACTCCTTTGTAAAGAGCTTTGAGATCTCCTGAGCTCTCACCATAGCTGTTTCATTGCTTGTATTCATCTGTGTTCTCATGCACCGGTGAGTTCATTGGGGAATTGTAGGCTTACATTGTGTAGTAACTTGCATTTGTGTGCTCTCTTTAATACTATCGAGGGTTTTTGTGTGCTGAATTTCCCAGACGAGGCAGTGTTCCGAACGAATTAATTCCGTTTTAATCCATTGAGTGCAATGGTGTGTTAAAAACGCTTGCTGAGCAGAGGTTAACTAGCACTGGCACACCCTTTTCGCACCCTGTTATTTAGAGGGGGGATTTTTTTTTTTACAGAAATGCTGTTCAGAGACCTTCTTGCAGCACGTATTTGTTTTCCTTGCACGCACAGTTTTCAATGGGCATCCCAGAAAGTAATGCCAAGGCATTTTATTTATTTGTGGCTGTTTGTGGCAACGTGAGGCCGGCTGAAAGGTACCAGATTGGTAGACTTGGAAGCTGCGGCAATCAGTTCATACCATCTGGGTTCAGTGACAGAGGACTAATGCAGCCCAGTGTAAATTAAAAGGGAGGCGCTGTTGTTCATTCCAGTAGCCTCTGGGCTCCCTCTTCTCAGCAGTCTCAGCATTCTACAGGGTGGCAATTCTACAGTTAGGTGGGGGGTCCAGAAGCTCAGCAGAAGTAAACTGGTATTGCTCCATTGTTTTCCAGCTGAAGCACTGTCTTTTAAACCTGTCCCTGACACAGGGGTGATATGCCCCTAGTTGGCACGTGTGTTTGTAGCACTAGACATACCACTGTACACCCCCTAACTCCTATCAAACTAGCTTGGGTAGGGGGTCAGGGTGCCCTCTAATTTTTAATCATCCATGGGCAGAATAAATTTTGTTATGTGCACCAAGGCATGCATGGCTGTGCACCACCAGTACAAGCACAAAGCCTGCCAGCTGTGGGCGCTCTGCTGCTCAAGTGGGCAACACCTGCCTCTCTCTCCTGGGTGGCCGCCAAGTGAACACTGGCCCCCACCAAGTTCAGAGGTGCCCTGCAAAACCATAGTGAGAGGCAGTCCCTGCAGCAAAGAGCTTAACCCTGAATGTATGTATATTTCGAGCACACCAGGCAATGCAGCCAAAGGCTGCAGCCTCCCCATGTCCTAGGGAAATGGCACAACATGCCCCAACTGTATTCATTTCAGGGGTTTGACTCATTTGAGCGAGCAAAGCATATGTCTCCAGATGCTAAATTACCCCCTCGACTGGTGTGTAACTAATCTAATTAAGCTCCATTTAAGAGCTCTCCGACGTGCGCCCTTTCCAATGCAGCAGTTCACATTTTGGTCTCGCTTAACCATTATCCACCAGAGGTCTTTCTGCAGGAGGAGGCTTCAAAAAATCAGAAGGCATTACAACCAAGTTTCCATTGAAATCCCCGTTGCCAGGCACCCGTGATGGAGCGTGTGGGATTTTTTTTTTGCTGAGGGGTTGTTCCCCCTGGACAACAGATGGACAGCGTAATAGCCTGGTTTAACAGCGGCCCCGGAGCAGCCATCAAGCCAGCAGTGGTCCACTGCTGAAAAGTCAGGGGCCTGTGCCTAGCGGACCAGCAAGGTTTGACAGGTTTGGGCATTTGTAGCCCACTGAACCTCCCCCATAGAAGGGAATGAAGGAATTGCATTCTGCAGGCATTGGTGCGGCATGGAAGTTGTCCACTCATAGCGCAGGCCAACAGGATCCCAGCCAGACACAGAGGAGGGTAGACAGGCATCCAACTCATCCCTGGGTACTGCGTGACCATTCGTTCGCTATTAGTTGTTTGAGTGATGGTGAGGCCTAGAGGCCCCACCCAGCGCGCACGTGGCCCCTTTGTGCTAGAGAGCGCATGCGCATGGGGAAAAGGTGGTGCCTGTCCCCAAGGAGCTTGCTAAGTGTCTGACAAGCAGGTTCAATGCGCGGCCAGGGAGAGTGCGAGGCATGACTGTGTTTGGTCGAGCAAGCAGCCGGGATGTGAGCCCAGACCAGGGTTCTACTTTTTTTTCCTCCCCATCCAGGGGCAGAATAAATTTTGTTATGTGCACCAAGGCACGTGTTCTGTGCACCACCAATGGAAACCCATGTTGCTGCCTGTGGGTACTCTACTGATCAGGTAGGAACCATCTGACTCTCTCCTGGATGCCCATTTAGCTTCAGTGGGGCCAACAGGTGCCGTGGGCCCTGGGGCATGATGGGGGGGGGGGGGCATCTGTCTTGTCATAAGAAGGGGTGGGGCCAAGAGCAGAAGAGGTGGGGCTTAGCACTCCCAGGACCACAGCACTGCCTCCCCTGCCTCACAGCCAGGGCCCAGCGCCCAGCTGTTGTGGCTGCCAAGGTATCAGTGGCAACGGCCAGCGCTCTGGGCCCTTTGAAGTGCCAGGCCCTGAGGTAACTGCCCTCCCCACCCCCATCAGTGGGCTTGGACCTGCCTAAAGTGAGTTAGGACAGGACCCGAAATTGCGAAGGGGCTCCTTGAGGTTAAAGTCCCTTTTGACGTGCAGTACGACAGCTCGGTGCCTAAATCACTTTTGAAAAGGGGACTTGGGCACTTTTGAATAGGCTACCTTTTGGCTCCAGCCCGTTGCATGGTTTCAAAACATCGGTCCAAATGTTACAGCGCTGCCCCGTCTACAACATGGTTTACATCACAGTTCTGAAATGCAGCCGCCTCTGAAGCAGCGCCCAGACTTGTTGCAGCAGCCCTCTAGAACCATCAGCCTACCTCCACGTAGAGACACCCAGGCTGAGAGGCCACCTCAGACAGACAGCCCGTTCCCATCAGTCCCCCGGCGTGAGTCTTTCAGACGGCTTCAACTGTGTTTTATTTTTAAAGCCCATTCCAGGCACCCGTACAGAAAGCCCGACATTAAAATTAATTATCTTTTTAATGGATTGCCAAAGGAGCGCATGAAAGAAATGTGACGGCTGTGAAATGTATTTAGAACTCAGTAAAGCCTCGCACAAGAGCCCTTGAATAATTCATTCCTGAGCGCTGCAGAGGCGTGTGCGCCCCGGCCAGAAAAAGTGGGCTTGGAGGGGAAGGTGGTGTCGGGGGTGGCCGGTGGGTTCCCACCACCGGGCCACATGGGCAGGCCGAGTTGCATTTAACATTGCCGTTAAGGAGCGGGCGGCGGGGTGGTGACTGGAGCGTTTCCAAGGCAGAGTGCCAAAATTTGACCTTTTTGTCCTCTGTGTACAGGTCCAACGTGGTGATACTTTTTAAAGTCACTCAGTCTTACTCACAACAAGTAACTAAAGAGGCAGAAATTTACCGCGTAGGGGGTGGTTGGTAACATTAGCTGCTCTTTTGTTAATCCTCAGGGGTGCTGGATGCTTCTGTTTTTATCTTTGATTTTGTAAGCAAGTTGGTTTCAAGTGAGCTGTAACTTGGGGGTGCCCAAGCCAGATCAGACATCGGAAAGGGGTACAGTAATCAGGGAAGGCTAAGAGCCACCAACCTAGTCCTGTTTTGAGACCAATGGGAGGTGATTAACACAATGAAAATCAGAACCTTACTTTAATGTACTTCCCCCCACCGGAGCGCTGTAGCAGCTGGCTGCAGGCTGACTTTTACAGCCTTCTCTTTGACGCTAAACTGCCATGGGCTGGTGTATCACTGCAGAGGACAATGCACTGACCTCCCACAGGTGGATGGGAGCTGTAAGGGGGGAAACAGGCTTGACAGGTGTGCATCACAGGAAGCTGACCTCTGCCACACGCGCATGTTGCTGAGATGCACCTACCTTTCTCTCTACAGGCGGCTACAGCATCTTTCCTTGGTAAACGGGCTGCTGCCATTTGAGATCTGGATCCAGGAGAGGACACAGAGGAGGGAAGAACCAAACCACCTACTCCAGCAGGTACCAGACCTTCTTTCTTCATGTTTTCCCCTCCTGCTCAAATGGGTGGGGTTCATTGTCCCTCACTGCTTTTGCTGAGCATCCAGACAGAACTTTCATGCCAGCTGCCGCAGCCGTAATGAAATGGCCCCAAAGGGTATTTTTTTTTCTTGGACACCTCACAAGCCAGAGCTCTGAATTGATGGGGCCGGTAGCAGCTAGTACTAACTTTGTTTTTAGTCATGTACTCAGGCAGTGAGTGATTATGTGGCTGGTAATAAAAGCGTGCGACCATGTTCAGCGATGCCAGGGATTTGTTCCTTACTCCTGCAATACCTGAGCGGAGAGCAGCCAGCGCAAATCATTTTTTTTTCTTTTGTAATTATTTACTCACCTAAACAAAAACTTCCAGCGCCTCACAGCCTGTCATAAAACATCTCTATGTCCCTTCAGCATTCACAGTAACTCTTCAAGGAGAATAAGAAAAAGCCTGTTTCCTTTTCATTCCAAAGCTCTCCAGATGGCCTCATTTTTCTGCCACGAAATGCATAAAGAATCAGTCAGTGAAAAACTTCTCAAAGAATGAGTTATTTATGCTGTTATTTCCATTTTCTTGGAATTTCCCGCTTTATGTACTTTCCAAAGGAGAGTCTTTGCTCATGTTTATCAAAGAATAAAGGGTCTGGGCCAGGTACCCAACCAGCAGGCCTGCTGACAGGGGTGGGATAGAGAGGGCGGTTGCCCCAGGGCTTGGCATTTCAAAGGGGCCCAGAGCTCTCTCTGCAGCACCAACAGGCAGAGCTCTTGTGCCCTTTAAAGCGATGCTGCTCCACGCAGCCGTGTGGGGAGGGTGTCCAGTGCCATGGGCCTGGATGCCGCTAAGGGATGATTGACCTAGGCCCGCCCCCTCTGCCTTTGGCCCCGTCCCTTCCAGGGAGCAAAGCCAGCACCCCCACCCCCACATCCCACTTTGCCTCGGGGCCTGTAGTAGCTGTCAGCCCTGCTGGCAACTGGTGTAAAACACTACCATGCTGCAGTGGGTGTAAATTGCTACAGCGCCAATGACTTCCATTCCAAGGCAAGCCACCTGAGCATCCGGGCCTTTGGGTTTTTTGAACGGACGCTGTGGGTCAAAACATTCCCGGAAAAAGCTGGCAAACTATTCCTTTTTTTTTTTTACATTTGTGAAAGAATTATTTTGCCGTTTTTCGTGAACATTTATTCGCTTCTCTAAAACAACAGCCTCAATGAACAGCGAACGGGGGAAAAAAAAAACCATAAAGCAGCACAACACATGCACAGGCTGCAGTAAGAAATGTGTTAAGGTGTGGGTGCAGCTGTCAAACCGATAAGCACAAGTACTGAGTAGCCAGAAGAACTTCTAATGGGGAGGAATCAATACAGCCAACACAGCCTCAGCATCCGAAAGCTGCCGGGGAAGTCAGAGGTATTTTGGTATGTAATCGCTGGTCTCTCTCTGGCATGCGCCATGTTCTGATGAGACGGTAATAGCACACTTCCTGGTTTCGTCGGGAAAGAGCTGTACCCGCTGCTGAAAAAAACATGCCAACTAGTAAGGGCTAAGCAGGTGGTAAACTAAGTTCCCCATAAGCTGAGTGCTTAGGCGGCCACCCAGGAGAGATTCAAATGCTACCTGGCTGTTTAGCAGAGTGCTCACTGCCTCTGTATGTTTCCATGGGTGGTGCACATCTGCATTTGCCTTGGTGCACTCAACAAAATTTATTCTGCCCATGGATGGACAAATTGGAGGGAACCCTGGTGGTATATAGTTTCTAGTACCAATCTGCTCAACTATCGCCATTGGAAAAAAAAAATAGCTTGTGCTTATGTACTGTGCACACAGCTCTTCTGTGCAAAAACCACATGCATGCCCTGCCCGTTGCTGGTTTTATCTTCCTGGTGCATCTTGTCTTAGGATATTGTTTTATTACAAATGAAAGCCACTGCACTGGGGTTGCCGGCTCTCTCCGTTTCACCTGAAGGCTCCTGGCGTTGGGCTCGATCACCCAGAGACACAAGGCTAAGGCAGTTTCCTGCCTGCCCGGGCCCCGAGCTGTTCCTTACTGTGGCTCCTAGGAAGGGGATTGGACCGCTGAGTGCTGCCTGCCTCCAGGCCGGGACGGGCAGTATCGTCAAGCAGGGGAGATGCTCAGAGTCTCTGTCCCGCCCCCCCGCAGGCCACAATGCTGGGCGGCTGCTTCTGGGAGTGGTGCACAGCCAGAACAGGCAGGGAGCCTGCCTTTGATCTGGTGTGTCACTGACAGGGAGCTGGACCGCCTGAGGTAAATGCACATTGGCCAGGGGGCCACACCTCGAACCCATCCTGCCCCACGACCCCCTGCCCCAGCCTGAGCCTGTGCTGCAGGCAAACGCGCTCGCAGCGCTCAGACGCCCTTCTGCACCCTCACCTAGAACCCCTCCTACATGCCAAGCCTCTGGGTCCCAGTGCAGAGGCTGCACCCACGCCCCCACACACCCCCTAACCCAGGGAAAGCAAGTGGCGGGTGGGGGGAGTGCAAGAAACAGAAGGAGGCAGGGGTGTGAGCAGAAGCAAGGCCTCAGGGTAAGGACCAGCAGCCACGCCCCTCCAGTGGAGGTGAGGAGCAGGCCAACATCTCCGCTCTGATACTGTGTACGGGAGGCAAGCCTTCCTCGAGGCTGGCTGATAGCCCTAGTCCTGGTCAGAGGAGGTCTGAGCTGCTGCCCAGCTCTGCCACTGGGAGATACTCTTGGGCAAGCCACATCAATGCCTCACGCTTCCACTTCCCCAGCTGTGAAATGGGCGCACGGCACACGCCGGGGCTAGCTCGTCTGTGGGGCAGGACTGTGCCTGGGTGTAGGCAGAATTTAGTGTCGCAGGCTCTCAGTTGGGGTCCTTAGATGCTACTCTATGACCAAGACATAATCCCATGAAGCTGCGTGCTGGCTTTAGCTTGGCTTTCTTTGGGGTTCGTTAAGCAAATCCAAGCTTAGGAACACCCGCAAAAGAACCACCCTGGTGTTCTGGCCATTGAACTTACAGCCTGGCTTCTATTTATCTTCCATGCGCATCTTGCTGTGCTGAATCGCATCAGTCCTTTGCGCTTTTCTCTCCAAATCTGGCTCATGCTTGCTTAGCTCCTTGGACCCAGCTGCTCACGCAGACACGGGCAAGCAGCTGCGTGTTGGCTGTCGGTGGGACAGGTGTCCCACCCCTTCGGGGGCGGGGCGGGGTGACTTCATGCACAAATGCGTTTGCAGGCAAGCTCTAGTTGCTACCAGTTGTCCCAGTGGCACGGGGAGGGTTAAGCAGGTAGGACTATTCTATGCATGCAGATTAGCACCCCCCTGCTTAAAAGCAGTGAAAGGGTCCATTTTTTTTCCAGCGTGAAACTCTGCAAGTGCTTCAGACAGCCCTTGCAATGGTCTGGCTGTTTTCCAGTACATCATTACGCAGCGCTTCAGGTCTGCAAGATGCCTTCTCTGAAAACAGGGCAGGTACAAGAGTCCCACACAACTGACACAGCGCTAGCTGTGTCTAGCGGCAGCTCAGTGGAGGGTGCCTGGCAGGCAGTGACGAGGGTGTGGAATACGCAGCATTTGCGAAGTGTGTGGCTTAGCTCCTTGTGCCAGGCTAGAGCTTATTGCAGGGTCCCCCCCACCCCCAGCAACAGGCTCCTTTGAATCCCCCCTCCGCCGGTCAATGAATTGTTTGCACAGTGTCAGTGTTGGTCTCCTATTGCTTTGTCTAGCAATCAGTCCGGCTTGGTGTGAAATGAGTCCTGGCCCAAATGGGGGACAGTCCCAGGGCATAGCACAGCTGGCTTGACCACAAACAGGTCTCAAGTATTTTCAGCTACCCTCTCCCCATTCTGACATGTAACAAGGTCTTGCAAACAAAAAAGCAACAGGGACTAGTTCTCCTTGCTCTCTGTGCACGCTGGCCCAGGGATATCTCTCAGCCATCACTTGAGGCATGAACTAGTTCTGTACAGCTGACACTGCAGAAGCAATCTGGTGAAGTAGATGAGGAAATATAAGATACAGGCAAATATTCGTTAGCAATGGGCCAGGCTGGAAAGGAACAGGGAACTTCTCACTTTGGCTGAGCCAATGACTTTCACTCGCAGCCAGAATCAAATTTGCTTTGAAATCCTGAAAAATCGACATAACGTGTCACAAAAGGGAAACGTGGCAAGTCTTCAACTATCTGAAGTATTATAAGAAGCTGGGTGATCAGTTGTTCTCCTTGTCCACCACGGGAATGACAAGGAGCAACTGCCTTAGCTTGCAGCAAAGGGAATTTAGGGTAGATTTTTAGGGAAAATGGTAAGACTGTTACAAGGAGGAGTGAGAAAAAATATTCTCCTTAATCTCTGAGGGTAGGACAATGTGCAATGGGCTTAACCAGCAACAAGGGAGGTTTAGGTTGGACCTCAGGAAAAACTTCCTAACTGTCAGGGTGGGGGGGTTAAACACTGGAATAAATTGCCTAGGGAGGTTGTGGAATCTCCATCATTGGAGATTTTGAAGAGCAGGTTAGACAAGCACCTGTCAGGAATGGTTTCCAGATGGTGCTTGGTCCTGCCAAGGGGCAGGGGACTGGACCTGACCTCTTGAGGTCCTTTCCATCCTATTTGTCTATGATCCTATAGCTGCCCAGTGAGTCAAATGATGTCGTTCTTCAGCCAGTTCACCTAGCGCAGACCACACCTTCTGCCTCAGCTGCCATCCCTTCCTGTATGATGCCTGAGGCAATGAGTACACACCCAGAATTTGCTGCACAAGTTTTCCCCTCCACCCTTCCATCGTGTTAGACCTGTGCCTTTCAGCACCTTCTATGTACACGCTATGGAAAGCAGACAAGGTGTGAACAGTTACAGCAGCACGTTCTACCCACAGGCACGTCCCAAGGGGGGAAGATGGTTCCATGCGATTGTGGTGGTGGTAAAGCATCCCTGCTAATTCCAGCAGTACCGTCAGCAACGACCAATGTGTGATTAGACTGTAATTGAGCCATTCTTGGAGACAACAGAATTATAATGTGTAGGTGAGCCTGTGCAAACTGCCTTAAACAAATTAATCAAAAAAGCAGCGCTGTAATCAAGGAGATAATGACAAGAACGGGGCCATAATGGAGGTCCTGGCTGCAGTAGAAATGACAATTAAGACAATTAAGATTTTAGCAGAGGCGATGCCGTGCTTCTCACCACACTAGAGAAGTGGCTGAGGGGACTGGATGGAACAGCCTTCAAGATGTTGCTAGATGGTGGAGGAGCCGGCCACAATGACTGTAATGTCTGCACTGGAGATAAATCTGAGGATAATGGCAGTGTAATGGAGATAATTACGACGGTAATAGAGGTGGTGACGATAGAATTGTAGTTGAGGGTGTTAGCAAAGATGGTGGCAGTGAACTGGAGAGGATGGGCTCTTTTACAAAGCTACCAGTGAAGGAGGTATCAGGCCAGGTCTTCAGCTAGTGTAAACTGGTACATGTCCATTGGCTTCAGTGTCAACTTACCTTCAGTTAATCATGTGGCCTGTGCCACTGTAGTGGGAAGAGAGGTTGACTGGTGAAGGGCCTGAAAATGACAGGCAATAAACATGTAATGGAAAAAACAAAGCCTGAAAAATGGGATGGAGACAAGTACAACTATCGTAAAAGGTGGTGACAGTGAAGCTGACTAAATTATCTAATGGGGCCAATGAAGATAACTAACTGGTGATGCCCTGCTGCTAACAGAGGTGAAGATGAGATGGCGTTGGATGGGTGGGGATGCAGCTATCAAAACTGGAAAGGGCATAATTATAACGCTAACAGGGGGAGTAATAACGATAATGGAATGGTAATTGAGGAGATGATGATTCTAAAGGGGGAGGTGCAGAGAACTACAATAAAGAAGAGAAGGAAGATAAGCATTTGGAATGGAGTTGTTGTTCAGGCTAATGGGATTCTAATGGAAATGCTACAGAAAGGGAGTGGAGGTGTAATGAGGTAATTGCTCCCATGGTGGAAAAGATTATTGGTGTAATGGAAGGAATAGGGGCTGTGATGCAGGTGGACATTATGCTGAGAAGTGGTGGTAGAGGCGACTGTAGGATAACGAAGAATGGATGCTCTGACACAGTCAGTTTCTGAAATAAAAGTAAAACTGGGCTAAAGACACAGGGAGTTGACTGTATTACTGGAAGCACAACAGAAGTCCAGACCACTGCCATGCTGTTCAGAGCTGTACAAGCAGAAGACGGGGGCATATGGTAGAGGTCTATAAAATCGTGACTAGTGTGGACAGAGTCGCAAAGGAAAAGATATTTAGTTGTTCCTATAACAAAAGAACTAGGGGGTCACCAAATGAAATTAATAGGTAGCAGGTTTAAAAGAAGACAAAAGGGAAGGATTTCCTTCACTCAGCGCAGCGTGGAGCTCCTGGCCAGAGGCTGTTATGAAGTCCAGGACTTTAACAGAGTTCAAAAACAAGCTAGATAAATTCCTGGAGGATAGTTGTTGTGTTCATTCCTCTGGGACCTCTGGCCTGGACCACTGTCAGAAGACAGGGGGCTGGGCTAGTTGAACTTTTCATCTGACCCAGTGTGGCTGTTCTTATGTTCTTGCAATAGGTGTGCAAACAGCTGTGACTGCATATTAAGTGACCCAGGTGGCTGTTGTTAAGCTTTATGCCCTACGGATACACTTCCCATGTGAGCCTGGAGCCCAACAAAGGTACAGTGCCGGGAAGGCTTTGCTAAGGACTGGGGAGGGAATGATGATGATGAGGGCTCTGGTGATGTGGCAGCAGAAATGCAAAGCATGATGGGAGCAGGGTGCAGGTGGCTGCCGTGAAGAGGTGGATACCTGTAACTACTCCATAATGGGGCGCAGATCGTTCCCTTGGAAGCAGCCATGATGTCAGGTGACAGGTTCATAATTTAGCCTTCCCAGAGTTGTTCAGTGACGGAGGGGGATGGGTAAAGACTTCAGGATTTCTGCTCTACGGTGGAAGAATATGTTACTCCGACTCAGTGGGAAACCTCATACCAAAATTAGCCTTCACGGTAGCAGTTGTAGATGTCTGAGTACACCCAGCCCACAGCATGGGGAATGCCACATGGCTCATGCATTGGGAGGCCGCTTCTGGCTTGGTTTACCCAAGGGCCCAGAGGTCACAGACGTACCAATACGAATAGGCTACATTTTTCAATAGCAGTAGTAGTATCTCTCGTGCTTCCTGTTAATGGGGATCTGGGAGAGACCGTCTGGTTCCCCCTGCTGGACAGAGGAAAGCAATACAGAGTTATTTGGGGGTTGAGCCATGAAGGGAAGTTAGGTGGAACAGCAGAATGACGACATCCTTCACAGGGAGAAATGGGTCACAGAACAAACTCGGGGGCCCTGAGTCCCACTGTTGTCAGAATGATTCACCGAGAAAAAAAAAACTAACCTCCAGCAGGGCTCTGCTCTACTCTGTACGACTCCTGATTGTGTCATCAGAACCCTTATTTCACGTGAACAGTAAATACACCCAAGCTATAGAAATGAACTGTTTTGTTGCTAGCTAGAATCGATATTACACTTAAGGAATAAACAGGAAGAGAGATGTGGGTTCCAGCATAGGAAATAAAGTCTTGCCATGATCTCCTGGCCCTTGTCTTTTGCATGGTCCCTAATCCAGCCTGTAACATATGTGTGCTGTGATTCCATAGCTTGCTTGGGAGGCTTTATTTATTCTCCCAGCACCAGCTCACACCACGTGAATTTTACTAAGATAAACGCGCTCTGTGCATAACTATTTCAGGCCAGCTACCTCAGCACCAAGAGTCTGAGGCAGAGCAAGGCTCCTCTTTCCCTTCTGAAGCCACTTCAATGCTTCGAGAGCGCTCCCCTCATCCGTGGGGCTAGTTTGGTGTTCCTCCCACCTGGATTAACTTTTTTCCTTGCTCGCTTGAGACAGCAGAACTGAAGATGCTGCCTCCAGCCCAGCTCTCCCACAACCCCACATGACTCACCATTGCCACTAGACACATTGGCCAACGTCTTCACATGTGAGGGACTTTCCGTTTCAGGCGCTGGATTCAGCTATTTAGCCATTTGACTAAACCGCTTGGTTTTTTTTGGCCAAAGGTGATGAGCACCTGCTTCTTGCACTGAAATCGCCGGTGGGGGGGGCGGGGTCAGAGGTGCCGGACCTCTTTGAGTATCTGAACCCTAGTAACAAACAGCCTTAAGAAGAGTGGGTCCAACACAGCTGTATTCCTCACTGCTCCTCAAGCACCACTGTTCCCTGGTTGAAGGGCGAGCTTGCAGATCATTTTGGCAACAGTAATTCATAGGGGCTTGATGAAGGTCACCAATACCCACCAGAAACCCGCAGGATCAGCTTTAGTTGGCGCTGATGTCCATGGAGGGACTCTCAGTGACTACAGGAGAGGTTGGATCAGGTCCTATGGCCCAATTCTACAAGGCTTCGTCATGTCCAAGGCCCATATGATCCAGCCTCCTACTTGTATAGCTAATCCACTGAAGGGGATGTAACCAGCAGCAGCCGGCTGCAGTCTGGGTTGGATGGTAGGGGTTGATCTGAACACCACTCTGGTCATTTCTCTGGAGCATTTCTATCTGCAGGGAGCTAATATTTGAATAGGCAGAGGTTTAAGGAGCTGGCTACACCTGTCTGAGGAGCAGCTGCATTGGCCTTTAATGCTCAGGCAACTGTGAAATAAAGAATAGGAGATAAGCGCTAACAAAATCAACGAAATGGAGAAAAAGTGGAAAGAGACGAATGCAGTAGATTGAATGTTCCTCTGAGATAACCCAGGAACGTCCTTTATCACCAAAAGCCTATTTGTAGCCACCGAAGGGACTTCGTTATTTTTAATCGGTTTCAAAACCAGAAAAAAAAAAAGGTGAAGTCAAAATAACCCAGCATACCAAAGGCCAAAGCTACTGGAACGTCAACTCTCCCACACACCGGGAAGTTAAACAACTTCAGTTTAGGCCAGGTCTATACTAGGGAAATAAGTCGATTGCATGGATGCAATTCTAGCTTGGCCAACTGCATAGCTAGAATTAACTGAGCTGCAATTGACTTACCTGGATGGCCCCACTGAGGGAAGTAGATGGGAGAAACAGTGGAACACCTGTATGCCCTTGTTTCAGGGTCAGATGGCCAATTCATGAGGAGCCTTGCCTCGGGCCCAGCTAGCTCCTGGCTGGCCTAGAAAAGGAACTAGGTTTTTTTATGCCCCCTGGCCTATACACACAGTGGGAGTATGTGAGATTCTGGCTTGAATCTTAGCTCAGTATAAAAGTTTCCAGCAGCTTGCACAGCAGAAGAGAATTGTGACCCTAGCTGTGCAATCAGAACACAGAAATCACTGCCTACAACATGTCTTGGGGCAGACATAGGTGTCATTCCATGCAGGGGGGGAAAAAGATCACTTTATAGTTCACAAAGCCCTTTAAGAGTCGCCACGGCTAGCGAGCAGAACCACACGGCCCCCCAGTCACATTACGTGGCTCAGCCCCCACCCTGCTGAAAAAGCAGCGGCCAAACTGGTGTAGCCGCCCAGCCCAGAGCTGAGGCTTCCTGTAGGCTCAGCAGCCATTGCCTTGCAAGCTGTGTGGCTCCAGCGTTCCTAAGTGAACCTGGGCAGGACGGATTTGGCTGGAGCGGCTGTGCAGACGGCCCAGCGGCAGGGAGTGACGACTCAGTGGGGCACAGCTGGAAGGGACCTTACCAATGTTGCTGCGCTTTTGTCATGCGGGGGCCAAAAGGCAGCATTCAAAGCCCAGTGGGGATCAGGCCATTGTGCCAATGCCAAGCATCTCTCCACCCCCAGAGGTAGTTATCACTGTCCTGCCTAAGCTGCTGCGTTGCCAAATAGCCACACAGCCCAGTCATGTTTGGTGAGCGCCGCACCACGGGCCAGGCCATCCATATCCACACCCCTGTACGCCAGCTGGAGTAACTCAGGCATGCAATCCATGGCGCCATGCCGACTTGCACCAACGGGGGTGAACCCTGGCCACGGCCCCTGGCTGAAGGGTGCGCTGCAAACGTTGCTATCAGGCATGGACAAGGACCTTCCTGGTGTCGTCATTGTAGACAAGCTCCACCAGGCCAGGCGAGGGTGCCCCACAGGTCAGGGGTTACAGGCCTCTCGTGCGAGGTGGGAAGGTGCCCTGGTCACGCTGTCTCTCCCCCTTGGGAGAGGGTGGACTTGAACCCAGGGTTCCCACACCCTGGGCGAATGCTCTGACCCCTGTGGGCCAGCCTCTAAAGGGAGGAGTTAAGCCAGCACCTCACTCCCTCCCGCCAACAGTGGCACAGGCAGCAAAGCCCCTGCACCAGTTCCTGTTTGGGCATCTCTTAGCACAGACCATAAGAACGGCCACCCTGGGCCAGCCCCCACAAGCCATCCAGCCCGGTGTCCTGTCTTCCAGCAGCGGCCAATGCCAGGTGCCCCAGAGGAAGGGCCCAGAACAGGGACTCATCGGGTGATTCCCTCCCCTGTCAGCCGTTGCCAGCCTCTGACAGCCGGAGACCATGCCCACCCACGCCGCACTGAGCGCCCTCTCCTCCAGGAAGTGAGCCTTCTTTTCTGAACCCTGAGCCAAAGAGTCACAGCAAGGGCTTGGCTGGGATTCGCACCCAGGACTTGGAGGGAGACGCCTACCCACCCCCAACCAACAACCAGGTAGCCACTGAGTGCTGAGGTGAAGGGGGGATGGATGGATGGATAGACAGTGTGTCTGTCTGTCTCTCTCTCCCCCCCCACCCCCACATTGGCGCCTTAGCCCATGAACCACAAAACATAGTCTGTTCGATGCCCCCCACCCCCCGCCCCATTCCCTGCCTCAGCAGCTAAGCCAGGCTATGTGGACTGCAGGGAGCCAGTAACACTTACAGGCATCTAACTGTTCAGGGCCTGTGCTGGAGCCCAGCCTCAGTCTGTCCGCTGCAGCTCTCGGGGCTCACGCTTTCAGAGCCAGAGGTCTGGGATTCAGTCGCTGCAGCACCCCGGGGTGTGTCTCATCAGACACGCACATGCGTGCCCATGCTAACGACTTAGAGGAAACGGCCAGTTCTCTAGGTCACCTGCTGCTGCTGCTGCTGCTGCTGCTGAGCCAACTACTGAATGGAGAAGTGAATGAAAAGCCCTGACACAAATGCCAGTGCAACGTTCCAGAGGCTGCCGGCTCTGCCTTCAGGTGCTGTGCCTAGGCCCCTGGTCCAGCTCCAGGAATGCCCAGACTAAAAATACTTGTGAGCTCCCACCGCCACAGCAGCGTGGCCTGGGAAATCCTGCTGCGTGCTGGCTGGCCTCCTTTGCAACCAGGCCCTGCGTGCTCGCCCCTGTGCACGTCGGCAATGAGAACACACACTTAGCAGCCGCTGTTCCGCTGGCTGGTTTGACAACCCTCATTTGGAAGCGCTTAGCAAGATTAAGGCCAAGCAGCCTCTCAGTCATTCATTCAGTCAGTCCCCCTGCCTGCGGAAGCCTGATAAATCCTTCAGCAGAAAGTTCTGGCGGGGTCAGCCTCCTCCCTGGCACGGAAGGGAAGGCAGGCAGCTGGCTGGCGGGACTGGAGGAATACAGAACGCCAGGCAGTGCAGAAGAAAGGAGAAGGCTGAAAGGACAGGGCCTTAGCTGAAAGATGAGCCCTGTCTGTGGCACTGATAGGGAGCAGGCTGATAAGCAAAGGGTGGCTTGCCATAGCCCCAGGAGGATAGTGAAGGCTCCTTTAATTGTTTCATTGGGCAGCAGAAGTTGGCACATGCTTAGAAATGAGCTGATGCCAGCTGGGCAGCAGGTTTAAACTCAATCAGCTTAATGTGCCGGCCTCCTGGGAGGTCAGCGTCACTTGATTGCTGTTCCTCGAGGCAGCGTCCCACCCCCCGCAGGGTGCTGCTGAGCGTTCTCTGCCCATGATGGGGTTAGGATGGGAACTTCCTGGCTTGGGATAGTCCATGCCTGGTTGGCACATCATGTGGATGTGATCAGCCAGACTCCAGTGATGGCCATGCTGGGGGAGCAGGGTTGGGTGCAGGTCCATGGACGAGCAAACACCAGGGCTCGCTTTTAGCCCAGGAGCAGGATTCTGTTCTCCAGTGCTAGCTTGGCTGCTCCTGTCTCCAAGCCTCCAGGACTGGAGACAGAACGGAGGATGGCTCTGCTCGTCACAGCCTCAGCTCCCTGGCCCCGCACAGCACGGGACTCATGCGTTTCCCAGAACACCGCCACCGAAGGCCGTGTGTGAATGGGGCTGGGCAGTAGGGTGGGGGGACAAGTATTCTCCTGCCATGATGGAGACCATCGTTCCCTCTCTGGAGCAGAGTTAGGCCCAAGCCACAACCCCAGCACCAAACACCTCTGAACGTGGCTGGAGACAAATGTGGATCTGAACGTGTTTCCTAGTGGGTAGAGCATCGCACCAGCTTCTGCTGTCTGCGCTGCCCTTTGCCTGCTGGGGGACCCTGAGCAAGTCATGTCATCTTACTTTGTGCCTCAGTTTCTCCTTCTGGAAGTGGTGGTGGGAGGGTTGGCACTGGGTTTTCTCTAAGTGTTTTAATATCTACCGATGAAAAGCACCGTGTAAGTGTGAGTTAGTACTATATACCAGGGCCAGGCTGACCGCTCCAGGGCCATTCAGATGTGGATGATCTGTCATGGACCTTGATAGCAGATGGGTCAAAGACTCTTCTGAAGAGCAGACTGCTGGCTTTTGGGATGCAGCTGCTCACGGGAGAAGGTGCGTATTTAAGCCCAAGTCTCAAGGAAACATCCACTTGGCCTATGCGTCCATGGTACGCCCCTATGTTGGATTCTGCATGCAGATGTGGGGGCCTTATTTCAAAATGACATGCTGGCATTGGAAAAGGGTCAGAAACAGGCAACAAAAATGATTTGGGGTTTGTTACAGCTGCCATACGAAGAGAGATTAAAAGACTGGGGCTTTCCCGCTGAGGAGAGAGGGGATTAAGGGGGGATATGATAGAGGTCCACAAAATTATGATTGGTATGGAAAGAGTGAAAAAAAGAAAAGTTATTTACTTGTTCACATAACATAAGAAAGAACTAGGAGGTCCCCAAATGAAATTAGTAGGTAGCCGGTTTAAAACAAAGGGAATTTTTTCTTCTCACAGTACACAGCCAACCTGCGGAACTCCTTGCCAGAGGATGTTGTGAAGACCATTTCTTTATCCGTGTTTCAAAAAAGATCTAGATAAATTCATGGATTCCTATTAGTGTTCAATAGTCCTATTAGCAGGATGGGTACAGATGGCATTGCTCACCTCTGTCAGAGGCTGGAAATGGATGACAGGAGAGGGACCCCTCCATGATTACCTGTTCTGGTCATTCCCTCTGAGGCACTGGCCACTGCCTGCAGACAGGACACTGAGATGGATGGACCTTGGGCTGATCCTGTATGGCAGTTCTTATGGTCTTAGGACCTTAACAGGGTGCAGATTTAATTTCATGGTTGGCTCCAAACTCAGTCCTGGACCAAAAGCCCAGAACCCAAAAGACATTTGGATCTGGATTTCACTGTTGTCATTCCCAGGCATCTCTTCACCAACTAGTCATCTACACTAGCTGTGCTCTGCGTTGCAGCGGGTGTGGCTATACACATCTTCTGGGTATACTGGGTGTAGATACATCGACCCATTAAAGAGACAAGCTATTGGCCAGCTGCTCAGGGAAGTGACGTTTCCTAGAGCAGCTCTACTTACCATTCAAACAGCCATCAGAAGAGCACATCAAGAAGGACGAAGGTGCTCTGAATTTCCAGGTAACAGGACACTTAATACTTGTCTTCGGCTGCAAAGTCCCTTTTCCACTACTGTAGCTCTCGGCTCTGATACGCTCTGCTGCTTTCCTGGTAGTCTTGCTTCACTCTGGAGAACAGTAGCTTTGGGTCATTTGTTTTCCCCTGCAAGTCCTCCGGTCACAGGCAGCATCTGGTTCCCTACAAAGGTTGCCTTGCTCTGTAAAATAAAGCCTACAGCAACATTCGGCCAAGCAAAGGCAGGTCTCTTCTGAGGCCTTCGGGGCAGAGAGCAATTAGTTACTCTCTCTTCTGCTCAGTGTGAGGTGTGCCCAGGGTCTTGCTGATTACGTAACACCGACAGGCAGAACTGAACCTGTATCCTCTGGACCTTAGCCGGTATTGCTCGAGCAAAAAGCCAGGTGGCTCTCAGCTAGAAGAGAGTGAATCTAGCTTTCTTTTATTGTGACCCATGAGTGTTCACAGTGTCACTAGGTAGGTTGGTAATTAGTTTAGCTTTCAAGGGTAGGGGGTAGACATCCTGACACAGCCATGCCAGAAGGAAACAGTTGCACAGACAACTACAAACACCCTTCATCCGCACACACCCGCAGGTACAAACACAGCTCCATGTACACCCAGAGACATGACAGACACACACACATCCCAAGCCCCACCAAGAAACAACCAGATGGGTGCATCCAGAGACCAGGCTTGTACACACACACAGTCCCAAGAGTGCAACAGGAGGAAGGGAGATAAAGAGGGCCCTGGAGAGAGAGAATGAATGGGATGGAGAAAAGATGGAGATCTGCAAAGCAGTTGTCTAGGTTCTATTGATTTTTCTTCCCTCTCTCACCCCCACAAAAGCTCCGGGTAACTGATCAAGTCAGTCTCATGAAGCTGTGTCTGGTGCCAGCTGCACTCTCAGAGCCAGGAAGAGATTAGAATGCTTAGCCCCTCGAAGGAGCTGTCGCCTCCTGACCCATTTCGCCCCACACAGGGATCACAGACTTGCCTGGCAGAGAAGCACAGCCCCTGCCAGATCTGAAAGTCAAACGCCAAGTTAAGCATCGTCTCGGCGTCTCCTGCTGGTGGCTGCAGAGGGGGATCAGCCCCGAGCCAGATGAGGGACCAGCTCCCGTCCTGGATCAAAATTCAGACAAAGTCCCTTCCTGCATTCATAAAATCTTGGCTGTTGATGATCAAAAGAACCTGCAGCTGCTGGCGCCACCTGTGTCCAGGAAATTCCAGCCTCAGTCATCTCCTCACCCGAGTTTCCAGCTGCAGAGCATGAAGGGCTGGCGACAGAGAGAGCGGGCGAGAATCCAACAGCAGCTGAGACTTGGAGGCAGCGCTGGGGAGCAGCGTGGATCTGGCGCAAGGTTGTATGTTAGCTCTGCTTTTGGACTGCCCAAAAGAGGGCCAGCAGGACCTGCCTCTGGACAGTTAGGGTTAATACCTACTACAGCTGCACGGGGACCAAGCTTATGTTCTGCTATTAAGCTCCGGAGTCAATCTGAATGAAGAACTTTTTTTCTGTTCACTGAAAAGTTGAAAAAAAGATTAATTTTTGGGTCAAGAAAATATATTTATTCCCCCCTTAAAAAAATCGAAGTAAAATTCAAGGAAAAAATGTTGTTGTAGGTTAAAAAAAAATCCAAACATGTCATTTCAACACTGTCAAAACTCAACTTTTTGCTTTTTTTCCTCCTGAATTTGTTTATGGCGTTTTCCCCAACCAAAACAATTTGGCAAATTTGACACAAACATTTCACGAATTTCAGCCAATTGAATCTACATCCTTGGCAAGAACAGCAGCAACAACAACATCAAAAAATGTCCAAAACCTGCACCCAGCTGTGCTCCAGAGAGCTGGCTCTAGCTCAGCAAATTTCTCTCTCCATCTAAGCCTCAGCATCATAGAACATGGACATGGCCTGTTTGCTCAACCGAGTCATTTCTCAGCCCTCGGAGGCTTGTGCTTTACAGTGGTTTCTTTAATAGAGTTTTAAATAGCCCAAGTTAATCAGAAGTGTTCGTCTTTGCCATTGGAAATCTAGCCCACAGCGTAGCCTGACACTCAGAAATACATTTCAGCCCACATTTCCCTTTAATGTTCACCTGTTTATACCCATTTATTTCCCCCGGGGCCTTCTCTAGAGCGGTTCCTCCTTAGCACAAAGTTTTTCTCCTGGTGAGACTATCCCTGTAAATCCCTGTACGTCACTTAAGATATCCTGCAGCTGTCACTATGTCACACACAGGCTAATTCAGCCTGTTGATACCTTCCTATACGTGTAGCGCAATTCTTTGTAATCAAATTCACTTCATCCACCGTCTTCCATTCTTTTTTCTCTCCTCACACTATTATCAAAATCCCCAGCTATCAAGATCTCGTTTTTCTCCCCCTCAGAAAGTTTGTGACTTGTGTAACTGCAGAATTTTTATGAGTATTTAAGCTTTGATTTATTGCCTTGCTAAGGGATGCAGGTAACAATTGGAGGTGATTTCCCATCACCCTCTCCACAAAAATCATCTTGCCAGCCGACAAGCTCATCATTAAACACCCTTGCCCAGATGTGGGCAGCTGTAGGTGTTTAATACTGCTGATCCAGCTACAGGCTGCCTTACAGGGATGAAAACTCAGTGTACTCAATGGGAATTGAACTATTTTGGTTTGTTGAACTGCCTTCCTTTTTTTTTAGTAGAGTCAGTTCAACATCAAACTGCATTTCACTATAGCGATTCATTGCCTGTTGGAGGCTGTAAGTTTAGGGTGCCTGATGTCTCCCCATTCTGCCCTATGGGCTCGTCTTCCCTGATTGGTGTCATGGGAAATGTAGTCAACACAACTTCCCCACCGCCACATGAGCAAAGTGCACCATGGGAGAGTCAAATGGTTGCAAGACCAAGGGCATTACAGGACTGTGGGGAGGGATAGCTCAGTGGTTTGAGCACTGGCCACCTAGGGCTGTGAGCTCAATCCTGGAGGGGACTGTTTAGGGTTCCAGGGCAAATACATTTTAAAAAAAAAAAAAAAAAGGGGATGCTGCTTGGTCTAGCCAAGGGACTGGACTCAGTGACCTCCTGAGGTCCCTTCCAGCTCTATGAGATGTGTCATCAATGATGTAAACAGCCCATGGCGCTTTACCCTCGGACATCTGAATGCAATATTCCACCACAGAGCAATGCAATTTATTGTTGATCTGACACAAAATAGTTTGGGCCAGATCAGTAAACACAGGTGAAAGATTTCAACTCAGGAGTCACATGCTGTTTTGTTGTGATTGGACATACTAAAATGACATATTTCACCATTTTGCAAGTTGCATTTTTGGGAAACTTTTTGTGCTGTGGAAAAAAAAAATTCAATGTTTTTCTCCTGATTTCGGGAAAGAAAAAAAAATCAGGAAACATCACAATTTCCTGCAAGCTAGAAATTCTGCTTTTTGCTCAGCGCTAAGAATTATGTCCTTTTAAATGAGGTTCTTGATGTGACGCATCACACACCGATCACATTCAAAAGCAACAGGCCAAATAAACTTCAAAGCGTAAACAAAAAATAACCCTTCTTTCTTTCGCCTGCCCTCTTGCCTTGGCTGCGTGAGCAGAAACCCAGAGCTGTTTGTTAAGCGGAATGAGAGCACCGTTGTCTCCCCTTGTTTAGTGCTCTCAAGCAATACTGCGCAAATCCAATAATGACTCTCCTTCGTTTGTCTGCAGAGCCTGCACGCATCCACCAATAAATCAATTTCAAGCTTTTTCAGAGCTGGAGTCATAATATTAAAATTCTATATTATATACAGTCTAGTGTTTTTCATGTCAAAGGTTCCCAAAATGCTTTATAAAAGAAACAATATAAGCTCGCTTGAAAAGCAAGCCCCCCTCTGGGGTGGAATCCATCAGCTGGATGATTGGAATGTTATCAAATGGCTTAATAAAGAAAGCGCCATGCTCTAGCCAATAAGGACCTATAGGGACCTTGTTAAATACGCAAAATGGCATTGCCCAAAAATCAGAGAGGGAGTCGTGTTAGTCTGCAGCTTTGAGAACAACAAAAGGTCTTGTGGCACCTTATAAACTAACAGATATTTTGGAGCATAAGCTTTCGTGGGCAAAGACCCACTTCATCAGATGCATGGCGGGGGCGGTTCAGAGGGGTATTTAAAGAGTGGAGTCCCAGTAAAGCGGGAGGTTCACAGCTGACAAGGTCTATTCAGCAAGGTGGAAATGGCCCAGTATCAACAGTACTTATCGAAAGAGGAAAACACAAGTCAGATCAGACGGGGATGTGAGCCATTGTCAGCGTCTAATTGTCAGCTCCCCATTAGACGCTGACAAAGGCTCACATCCCCTGTCTGATCTGACTTTTTTTTTTTTCCCCTCTTTTGATAAGTACTGTTGCTACTGGGCCATTTCCACCCTGCTGAATAGACCTTGTCAGCTCTGGGCCTCCCCCTTTACTGGGACCCCACTCTTTAAATACTCCTCTGAACCGCACCCACACACACTCATGCGGCTGATGAAGTGGGTCTTTGCCCATGAAAGCTTATGCGGGGTCTGTCCCACGAAAGCTCACCTAATTAAACTATTTTGCTAGTCTTTAAAGTGCTACTTGATGGCTTTTTGTTGCAAAATATCTGTTAGTCTATAAGGTGCCACAGGACTTTTTGTTGTTCTCATTGCCCCAAAAAGGGATTTGGAGAGTGAAAAGCACCACCATCTTTGTAACAGCCACGTCTGACGAAGACCTACGTTTTTGCCGCTTGTCAAAAAGGCAGCCCCTTCAGGAGAACAGTGTGTGCACTGCCCTTCATTTTTAGTGTTAGTGATTTGTTCTGGGGGGAAAAAAAAATCCATATACGCAATAATTTTTGTTCCATGCACCAGTAGAAACATATGTTGCTGGCTGTGGGCTCTGTGGACACTGGCTAATCTCCTGGGCGGCTGCGCAAACACTCAGCTTACAGAGAACACTGGTCAGTATTCCATCTTTTCCTGATGTTCACCTGAATTTGGCTTTTTTGGGGGAACCCAGGAATTTTTTGCAAAGGACGTGGACACAGCCACACTGCAGGGCTGGGACCAGCAAGGGGCTGTGTTGAGCAGGGGAAGGGGAGGCGACTTGGTGCCTTGGAAATCAAAACTGGCAGGGGGCTGGGTGGGGGTGGCCAGAATGCCTAGCAGAGAGCCCCATCCAATTCCCCTGATGTACAGAGCCTTTCCTGCACTCAACTCTTCCTCACAGGGCTGTGCAAAAGGGCTGGCGGGGGGGGGTGCAGAATCTGACCTGCGGGGGGACAGTACTCATGAGATGCGGCCTTCTGCTCCCCTGGGCTACGTCTACACGTGAACGCTACATCGAAATAGCTTATTTCGATGAATAACGTCTACACGTCCTCCAGGGCTGGCAACGTCGACGTTCAACATCGACGTTGCGCGGCACCACATCGAAATAGGCGCTGCGAGGGAACGTCTACATGCCAAAGTAGCACACATCGAAATAAGGGTGCCAGGCACAGCTGCAGACAGGGTCACAGGGCAGACTCAACAGCAAGCCGCTCCCTTAAAGGGCCCCTCCCAGACACAGTTGCACTAAACAACACAAGATCCACAGAGCCGACAACTGGTTGCAGACCCTGTGCCTGCAGCATAGATCCCCAGCTGCAGCAGCAGCAGCCAGAAGCCCTGGGCTAAGGGCTGCTGCACACGGTGACCATAGAGCCCTGCAGGGGCTGGAGAGAGAGCGTCTCTCAACCCCTCAGCTGATGGCCACCATGGCAGACCCCGCAATTTCGAAGATGCGGGATGCGCAACAACTACACGGTCCCTACTTCGACGTTGGTCAGGCTGGTTGGTCAGGATACAGCCTTACTCCGATGGCAGTGAGTTAAAAGACACCAAGCCCAGGTTACTGAAGAGCTGCACTTCAAAGGGAGTTCTACTGGAGATGCAATTACAGCAGGTCTGAGCCATGGCACCTTAAGGATTGGCGGCAGGATAGATACTTGGCAGTGTTTCCGTTGAGGACAGCTGGCCTCCTGTCCAATACCAACCACTGTTTGGAGGTCAGCAGGACGCTAGGTCCTGGCAGCCCAAGCCAGACCGAAGCTCTCCTGCGGGGTTGGTTCTGTTGGCCCTCACTGTTTTTACATGACTAGTCACCCAGCATGGCTATGCCCAGGGGAAAAAAGTCTCAGGGCCTCCTCTGCTTGACCTGATATTTCCAACACACCACACTCCTAACGCCGCACCCTCCTTGGGAACGCAACACTGAGCGCCTGCTGGAACCGGACTCTCCCCCCATCGATAAAAAGGGCAGTGCGGGGAAAGTCACATAGCTTACAGGTACTGCCCTATCACAACCTCCTCTCAGCCCCTGGAGGGATCGGAGGGGCAGGGTGAGGGGTTGTAAGAAATTGGTGTGTGGGGGGATCTCAGAGCAGGGCATGGGGGAGCTGAGGACAGGGGGTGCCATAGTCAGGGGAGCTCGGGGTGCAGCCACCATGCTGCCTGGCAGCTAGGTCCCTGGGGCAGCAGAGATTGTATTGCCTGGCTGCAGCTCAGGGTGCAAGCAGCATCCATAGCCCTGCTCCCAGCCAGCCAGTCTCTTACCAGCGTGCAGCACCAGCGCGCGCCGGTTGACCTGCCCCTTTGAGGGCAGCGCTCTCGTCCAAAATCTCTCCCAGCCTCTCCACTCCCCATGACACAAAGAGGCTTATTTCCCTCACACTCCGAGCCAGTTTTATGAACAGCTCCCCCCAGACCGATACCCCTTCTGGGCCAAGTTCTAACAGTCATTCCTCAGCCACTGAGGAACCTTCTAACTGAATGCTGCACTCGCTCCACCATTCCCGGAAGGGGCTGTGGAAGTATAACAGTTACACTGTAAAAAAAAATCACACTATGATACAATCAAAACAAAAAGCAGTCAAGTAGCACTTTAAAGACTAGCGAAATGTTGCTTCTGAGCTCAAGAAGGGTAAGTTCTGTTGATGTTGTGTGTAGGAATGTAGGGTGGGTTTGGATGGATGAGTGTGCCTGGGAAAGCAGGAACCAGAGCAGTAGGTGCTAGACAGTAATTAATTAAGGTAACCAGAGAGTCATAAACAGGAGACTGCTGAAGGTGATATGGAAATGAAGATACATGACTGGTCTCAGGGCCTATGTGGGGTGTGTGTGTGTGTCTGGTTTTTCTTTGTTTATTAACTTGCCTTCTTTTGTCTGTATAAATTGAGAGACCTGAGCCCTAGGTGGGGGGCTCATCTTTTTCTGAAAGTATTAGCAGAGCAGCTTTGCTAATAAACAGAGTGGTCTGACAAATTGTGAGTCTCGAGTCTAACTTTGACAGGGCGAAGGTCCCCAGAGCCTGGGATACAGATAACAATACCTAAGGGAGCAAGGAGGCCCGCACCAGGGCCAGCCACCTTGAACATGACGGATCAGAAACCTGTTTCTCCCCCTCCATGAGCCATACCGCACCTTGTCATTGAGGCTTGAAGCCTCGGCCTTCATAGTAATAGACAAGCACCTCTTAGTCTCTGCATCTCATTCCCAGCACTGGGGCATCGTTCTTCTGTTCTGCTCACAGAAAAATGTGCCAGATCCCCAGCTGGTGTAAGTCAGTGTTGTCATCAACTGAGCAGCTGATTTACTGCAGCTGAGGAGTCAGTCTGATACTTATGATTGCTGATTGGGTCTCATGCCTGTAAGAGCTAGCTGCATAGTATTTAAAAGAGGTGTCTGTTCCAAAGATGAATTTCAAAACTGTTATTAGAAATGCCTGTCGTTCTCATGGCACATCTCTAACAGTGAATGGCGAAAGGGTATCTAGGAAACTAAACCTCCTGCTGAGCTATCTAGTCGTATATTAGAATGATGATAATACTTTGTACTTAACACAGAGCCTTCCGTCAAAGGACCTCCACGTGCTTTGCAAGTATACATGAATTAAGCCTCATAATGCAGCTTGGAAGGATTCATTTTTTAATGGGTAAATGTTGGCAAACCTTGATTTCACTGCACATGCACAAAGCAACAAAGACATCCATCTATCTGTCATCGACATTTAAAGATGGGCAAAAGGAGAAAAATTCTGCTTGTGAATTTAGAGGCAAAAGCCAATAACGTAGGGCTGTTTCCACTAGGAATGGTCATCAGCTTAATTACATCTCCCAGGGATTTTTCCTGCCCAGAGAGACAGCTATGCCAGTCTAACCCCTAGTGTAGACAATGCTAGGTTGCCAGAAGAATTTCTCCATTCACCTAGCTACCACCTCTCTGGGAGGTGAATTGCTAGACCAATGTGAGACCACCCCCCCTCCGATCAGCACTGGTAGAGTCCACACTGAAGGGCTGTATTACCATAAGGGCCTAAACTTTTGAATTAGGCTTGTTACAAATGCACTAGTGAATTAACAACCAATATGATTTGCCAGTTTAAAGCTACTTACTTCGATATGGGAAATTGACAAGCTGTGCTTTAATGCTTAGAGGACATTAGCTTTTTGAATCTCAATATCTGGCATTAAATAATTTTCTGGCCCTGTCCCATGAATTCACCCAACGGTGAAAATGTAAGTAATAAAACTGCTTAAAATAAACATTGATCTTATCTGCCACCATTATAAAACACGAACATCAAATTCCGTCAAGCCTAGTCATAAACCTCATCAGGGAGGTGCCCCAGCCCAAGTCTTTTGTGGCCAGGGTATCGAGGTACCAAAGTAGTAAATGCCAACACCTTCTCGAGTATCCTTGTTTGGGTATCCAACTTGAGACACCTAGGCTGTGTCAACATGTAATCAGCCTGATCGGAGCATACTAATGAAGGCTAATTCTCTCCGTGGCAACTTGGAAGTGTCAGCGTGCCATGTAGCCATGAGGAATAACACTTGGATGTTGCGCCGGTACTTCGAAGTACCCGCGGCTACACAGCACGCCGGCACTTCGAAGTTGCCGTGGAGAGAGTTAGCCTAATGAAGTGCTGCATATTCATCGCAGCACTTCATTAGTATGCTCCGATCAGGCTAATTACCATGCTCCCTTCGAAGAAGGGGGCGAGTGTGGGGACAGTCCTGGTGGCCTATTTTCAAAGACGCTCAGCACTCACAACTCCATTTGAAGCCAATGGGCCTTGTGTGGGTCTGCACCTCTGAAAATGAGGTCTAGGAGTCCCTAGGGGCTCACAGGGACAACGGCTACTAATGGTAGACATTTTAGAATCAGCAAGCTCAGAGACCTAGCATCCAAGAGTCTTAAAAGAGCTGGTTGAACCATTTATGTTGATATTTCAGTAAGACTTGGAATATGGGTGGTATTCCAGGAAGTTAACATTGTACCACTATTTCAGGACAGTAAATGGGATGATCCAGGTAGTTATAACTTTTAATTAGAACTTAATTATATTTCTGTCGGTCTGACATCACTCCCAGACAAGATAATGGAGTGTTTGATATGATATTTAATATATTTAGAAATGTGCATATGTCTGTCCATCCATGAGTCCACTTGTTAAAGAATTCCTCCGAAATGATAATAGTTCAGACCACCAAATTTAGTATGCAGCATCCTAATGTCCTAACTTAAACCAAGGTCAGGGTTTGGTTGTGCCAGGAAAACAGGATGTGCCTGAACTGAGATTGTTTTCCCTAACTGAGAGGGAGGGGGCTGCTTGGAAGCACAGTTATACCATGTCATGGCCACGGGGGGCAGCAAGGAGCCAGAGATGGAGACCAGGACATCTATAAGGCATTGGGGCAGCAGGCGGGCAGGTAAACTTCCCCCTGCCACTCAAGGAAGTGAGGTCCCCACTGCAGCTAGCCCCATGGAGCCCCCCAGCCCAGCCCTCAGCTGCAGCCAGCCCCAGGGAGTCACCACCCTGGAAGTGCAGGCCCCACCGCAGCCAGACGCCACCTGGGAAGTGTACCCCTCACCTTCTCATTCACCCCCACATCCCAGCCCCCAGCTGTGAGCCCCTTGTCACTTCAGCCCCACTCCCCACACCAATCCCAGGCCCTGAGCCTCTCCTCACCCCCACCCCCCCAACACACACACACAGGCCCTGCCCTGAGCCCCTCCTCACCCCCAACCTGAGTCCTGCAACCCGCACACTCCAACGCCCTGTCCTAAGCCCCTGCTGACCCCTCCATGCTGAATTCTGCTCACCCCCACACCTCCAGCCTGCTGCCCTGAGCCTCTCCTTAACAGCCTGAGCAATGCCAGGTATCTGTGCTACTTAATAACTAATTAAACTAGGATAATACAATCCATGCTGAGCAACATGAATTTAAGAAAGACAAATGCAGCCAAATAAACTTGATATCTTTTTGGATAGGAAAGATGATAGGTTGATGTAATACACATTGACATGGTACTGCGTGACATTTTAATTAAAAAAAGCTAGAACAAGCTAAAATTAATGTGGTACATGTTGAGTGGATTAAAAGCTGGTTGATAGGTCTCCAAATGTGACTGTAGCTGGGGCGTGGGTGTGATCCCAGCAGCGTCTGTCGGGGACAGGTCCTTAGCTCGCTGTAAGTTGATGTTTTTAACCAATAACCCGGAAGACAACACAAAATTGTGAGAGACAAAGGTTGCAGATGACACGGTTTGGTGATAAATTTTGGAGTATTAAATAAATGAAGAGAAGAGGTCATGGACAGAGGGAGGCCTGGATCATACAGTAAGCTGAGCGCAAGCAAAATAATATGTTTTAATACAGCTAACAATAAATATATAGAGCTGGGAACAATAATGGGCTGTTTCCACCCTGACTGGATAGACCTTGTCAGCTCTGGCCCTCCCTTTCACTGGGACCCCCCTCTTTAACTACCCCTCTGAATCAACCGCCAATCAGGCATCTGATGAAGCGGGTCTTTGCCCACTAAAGCTCATGCTTCAAAATATCTGTTAGTCTATAAGATGCCACAGGACTTCTTGTTGTTCTCCTTGATACAGACTGACACGGCTGTATCAGCAGCGAAGGGTCCTGTAACAGCAACGAAGGGTCCTGTGGCACCTTATAGACTAACAGAAAAGTTTTGAGCATGAGCTTCCGTGAGCACAGACTCACTTCAGAGAAAATTCTGAGCTACAATTCATCTGCAAATTCGACTCCCTCAGCTCAGGCTTAAACAAAGACTGAGAATGGCTGGCTAAATACAAAAGCAGCTTTCCCTCCCTTGGTGTTCACACCTCCAGATCAACTGCTGGTAGCAAGGCTCACCCTTGCTGACTGAGCTAACCTTGTTATCCCCACCCTTGCTCTGGCTTATTTATACCTGGCCCTGCAGATTTCCAAGACCAGCATCTGATGAAGTGAGTCTGTGCTCACGAAAGCTCATGCTCAAAACTTTTCTGTTAGTCTATAAGGTGCCACAGGACCCTTCGTTGCTGTTACAGATCCAGACTAACATGGCTACCCCTCCGATACGGCTACCTCTGTGATACTAGTCTCCGGCTGTAACTACCTGAGAACATTTCCTCTGGGTAATGGAATTTAAGGCTCCCAGCTCAGACTTAAAGAAAAGAAATCCTAGAACTTCCTTTCCAGCACTTGGAAAAGCTGAGATTTCCCTGCCCAAGAGGCGGCTGCCAGCTTGAATCACCCGACGATAGGGCTGGCGGCTCTCGCTTTGGTTAGGCTTTTTAAAAATTAATTAAGAGGTGTGTCAAGGTCTTATTTTAAGCTTCCAACACAGCGCGGGGAGATATGATGGGCTACCCCCAGCTGACAGCAGGGCTTCATTGACTTCAAAGGAGCCACCCAGACTCCCAGAAGCTAACCTGGCCTGCTTCACGTCAAATAAGCAGCCGGACCGTCCAGCTCGTGCCCCCATATCACCCAGATAGCGCCTAGTGCTTTGCAGCCACAGGGATGCGTTTGCCTTGACTACACTGACACGCTTCTTCTCCTTGCTGCAACACAGCTATGGCTCTGATAGCGCAGTGGGAGGCAGCCGTGATGAAAGCCGACAACACAGCCAAAGCCTGTCATCCCCATGTACTGCACAAAAAGCCACGTTCTTATGGCAAAGCTCGGCACAACACAGATTAGACAAAAATGCACGTTAAGCTGCTGTTGATCTTCCAGTGGAGATCCTGCATTAAAAGAGCCTTCATGCCCAGTGTCCCTGCTTTGCACATAAAAGGAGGTGAGCTATCAAAGCCGATGTGGTTCAGTCGTATCTCTCAGACAGCAGCCAGACAACCGACTAGAGCTGGGTGGGCCGCTGGAGACATGAGGATCCACCAAAAGTGCAGCAGTGTCTCAGAAATAGTGAGATGGCTCAGATAAAGGACCCCCGCCCTTGGTTTCCCTGTTCAACAGGCTACCTACATCCAATCGGTGTGCCAGGTGGTGTCCTGTCTTCATAGCTCAAGTATTTCATGGGACGGTGCTTTGGGTGACATGCAGCACCCTGGAATAAGGCCTGTGGGCCTTGCAACACTCCCTGAAGCCTCCAAAACAGACTCAGCACAGAGGTGAATTGCACTCTATAAGTATTATTGTTCTGTTTTCCTTAGTAAAGCTGGTACACGATCCCCTGTTTATGCAGCGTTAGGCAATCCCCATTTTCCAGCTGGGCAAACCAAGGCAGGCCACAGAGACACGACTTGTCAAAGGTCACCCAGCAGTCAGCAGTAGAGCTGGTAACAGAATGCCAGTCCCATGCCGGTTTCATAGGGTCCCACTGCCTCAGGAAGGCAGCGGATACCCCAGGGATTTCAACTGCAAGGAAAAAAAAAAGTAATTACTCTGAAATTTGTACAAATAACAGGAGTATGGGCACTCCACCCGGTTTGCCTACCCTGTCTACTGTGGCCAAGTGCAAGCAGAAGCATTGGCTTGTTTTAAGAGAAATCACTGGGGGTATTTTCCCCCTCCACAGTGCCAAATGGCTAGCTGCTCCTTCAACACCTGCACAAAAGCTTGCTGTATGCGACAGTAAGACGCAAGCAGCAATTGTTACAAGCCTGCCCTTCTCTCACCACTGATGAGCGGCACTAAAACAAGGCTACATCCCTGAAAACTAAGAGTGCCCCAGATCGCAGGGTCTGCCTCCATGCTCTGTCAGCTTCAGAGCAAGACTTTTATCCTGGTCTTTATAGACCTTGGTGGGGTCAGCCCTCCTGAAGAGCAGCAGATGAAACCAAAGACAGGCTGGGCTGAGCACAGAGCATACACCTCAAGAAACACTCTTCACTGGGCCTGGCATATGTTATGACAGTTGCATTCTGAGATGCGCTGAAGGGTCTGTTGATTTCAGCTGCTCGGCCCCCTTTAAAGGCTCAGCTGCAGCCGGAGGGCACTGGGGAAAAATCTTGACCATCGTGCTCTAGGGCAGCCGAGGCGAGGAGGGGTGGGGGTGTCAAGTAGCCACTCATCTCATCGATCCATTGCTTACTGCTGCCTATCCAAAAGTCCATTCTCTGCCAATCAGCCCTACCCTCTCTCCCTGTACAACTCTGCTCAGCCTACATATCTTGACCTGCTAGAATCCCCACCGAGAGGGATTCCACCCCCAGCATCCAGCTAGAGGAGCAGAACAACAGGTGGGGCCCTGGAACCCAGTCACAAGGGGCCCCTCACTATATTAACGTCATTATTTATGCTTTAAAATCTATTCCTGCTTATCATTACTCATGATGCATAATAAAATGACACACATTTATTTTAAAAGAAGAATGACATGACACGCTTCTTCTGTTCCATTAACGCAAACTGTTTAAACACAGTGGAGGTATGGAGCCCCTGGGGCAGCTGCCGTTACGTTAATCTGCCTCTGGCTCCAACCCTTGCTGACCAGAACTATGGTTTGGGCTGCCAAGGTCCCAATGCTTCATGCTGGGAAGTACTGGCATCAAAACAGCCCAGGATCTCCAATTGTTTCAAACCTGCAAGGGGAGATTTTCACAGGCCCATATTAGCTGTCGTCCTCCCTCTGACTTTCAGGGAAGACAGCCATCATGTCAGACCATACACCCAATTTCTGATTAGTACTGTGGTATTCAGGAGGTACAGGCTATAGTGGCAGGGCTGCCAGCAGTCAGTAAATGTATGGACAGGCCATAAAAAAATTAGCCAAAATTGGACGTGTCCGTAAAGTCCATGAAAACAATTGAGGTGTCTAAAATTTCATAAAAGTGCAATAAAATTTCAAAAAAACAGCCATTATTCTATAGCAATTAAATTTCTGCTGTGCTGCTTCAGCCATTTTACTGTGGAGCAGGGGAAATTGGACATTTTAGTTGCTTATTTAGCTCAATGGTTGAGGTGACATAACATGAATCACATGATCTGACCATCCTTATCCCACCAAGTTAGTGTCAGCACACTGGCAACATGACTGACTAAATGAAAGTGAGTCAGATAGCATCTTGTTCTTGTGATGTACGAATGACAATGATTACTTTTCACTTTTGCCCATTTATGTCATCTTAATATAGTATAAAAATTATGTCCGTAAAAAAAAAAAAAATGTCCGTCTGTAAATTTTTCCCATTTTGCCCATAAGTGAAATTTCTGTGGGTTGGCAACCCTGAGTGGTGATCAGTTTTGTTTGGAAGATTTCTGCCATTGCTCAAATGTTACCAGGCAATACAAGTATTTTCCCTAGCTTTTAGGACTGTACTCTGCTCCCCTCAAATTCAAGGGGCATTTTCTCATTGATTGTAGTGGCAGCACACTTTTTACTTTCCTGAGCTCCCTGACAGTTACCAAATTTCTCAGTTCAGCAAACCACACATTCCAGGCCAGAATTTATTATTCATCGCTATTTCTCTATCAATAGCTCATATCATGCGCATAGACGAAAATACAGGCACCATCCCCAGTTCCTCACTTGTAAACTGTCCCCTATCCGTCCCTGAGATACTGTCTAGCGTTCTTGAATAAGCAAATAATAGCTGTGCCTAGGAAATAAAGGGGAAACCAATATATTGGCTTCCAAATGCCTTCAAACTTCCCCAGCTCCAGGCTCAGTGAGACCACGGTGCACGTTTCGCTGTGCTACTCAGTTACAGATCTGTGTTTCACCCCAAGGAGATCGTAAGTTCTGCTCTAGAGCGACAGCATAGCTCCACTGACTTTGGTGCTTTACAGCTGCTCAGGAGCTGATCCTCTCTTGCCAATAAAGCACCAGACTTGTTTCTAACGGTTACATAGTGACAGTGGGCCAAGAGCCGCTGTGGGCCCCAGGGCAAGGAGGGCTCCAGCTCTGTGCCCTGGAAGGGGCGGAGCCAACAGCAGAAGGGGCAGGGCCTAGCACCATCAGCCCTTAGCGCTGCTCAGAGTGTGCAGCTGTCCTCATCCCTCCCTTCCCACCCTGCATGCCTCCTCAGACAGGCCTAAAGCTCTGGCTGCTATCCCACGCCTGGGCCAACTGCCCTCCTTGCCCCCTGCACACTGTTGGCAGGCCTGCATAGCCACGTAAAATGTGGCTGGATCAAAGCAGTTTCCCACTTGCTGTGGGCTACAGGGTGACCAAAGTCTATCAGGAACAAACCAATTTTTTTGTAATCCAGTCACTCCAACAAAAGGCTCTACGCCTGCAACACACAACGATTTCAGGGCAGATGCCTTTCCGCATACCTTGATTAGGGTCATTTGACTTCCAATTCCATGCTAGAATTTCTCATTTATTTGCAACTGAATAGCACCTTGGACCCGCTTCGCTGAACAGAACAGACAGAATCTCAGTCCTCTGAGTCGTCTGTGGCAGAGGGTTCCAACAGGTTTTCAGCTGCAAATATGCAAGAAGTGGTTTGTTGGGAAGGCAGAACTCTACTCTTACTTCCAGGGAGATTCAGGGACCCCCCTCCCGGCCTGCTCTAGGATGCCCCTGCACTGTGAAAGAAGAATAAAATATAAAAGGGTGCTTTTTAATTTTTCTTCACTGTGCTGTTTATTTTCAGAGGAACGGTAAATTGTAGAGGCAGGAAAGCTGCCATCATGAATGCCTCTAGGTTCACGCTATTATAATATCAGCATGAGATCAGGGAGAAGGGACTGTGCACTGAATAGTTTATACAAACAAAATAGGAGTTATTTAGGTTGCTTTCCAAAATGGCCTATTTTCCCTCTAGAAGTATGTCACCAGTTTCTTGGCTGCAGTCAGCTTGCGGTCTGCAGGAGGCAGCTAAGGCAGGGAGAATTTCACATGCCCTTTACAGAGAGCCGCATTTCACCTGTGCTTAACAAAGAATGCGTCAGTTTTGAATGGAGGCTTGGAGCTAGATGAAGAGAAGAGAGAAATGCTGCTGTCTCTGGTTACAAAACGGGGCAGGCAGGTCTGCACTGTAGTGAATGAGAAATAATGCTACAGCCGCCTGGGCCATAGCGCTGAGCTCTACTGCCATCTGTTTACAAAGGAGATCTGTTTTACAGCAGGGGAAACTGAGGCACAGAAGTGGGGATGTGATTTGCCCAAGCTGTGGCAGACCCCAGAATAGAGTCCGAGTCCCCTGGGTCCACGTCACTTTTGTCTGGCTTGTTGGGCAGTCTGAGATCCAGGTGGTTTCCCTACATCTACTGGCTAATACAGCCTGTGATCCTGAGGGTCACCCCAGGGCGTTCGTAAACCCTGGCCTGAAACATGCTGCCATGAAATGAGCTAAACCACCTGACAAAGGGGAGAATTAGAGTCACCACGAAAGCTTCTTCAGGCGTCTCTGCACCTTAGAGATGAGCCTGTCTTAGCTGGCTACGATTTCTGCTTGGCCAGTGCTCTATGCGTGTGCGCCCTAACCTCTGGCCCCAGCCAGACTCACCCCAAGGCTACACCTCCCTCCCCACCTTCACCATTCACTCAGGCTGCCTTGATGTCCTGTATTAACCTCACGGCCTTTCCTAACTGCCTAGCGCTCTGCACGCCACACATCCCCATCTTTCCTGCCAGCCAACAAAGCCCTGGCCCCAGCCTCACTGTTTCTGGGAGAACTCCCAATTAACCTACCCACCCCGAGACAGCATGTTAACAGCCTGCATCTTCCCTTCCTAACGCAGGAGCAGGCTCCAATCATTCACTGTCTGCAAGGAGCACATACAGTAGGTGTCAAAACTCACCCAAGCCGGCTGAGTGGGGAAAAAGCACTTATTACTGCAAACGCTCCATACATTATTTATCAAATGAAGTCTCTGCAGCAGAATACAATTCATTTTCACTCTGCCCGCCGTGTGCGTGCTCTCTCCCTCCGTTGTTTCAATCGAAGATGAAAGAACCCATTTATGGGCTCTTTCTGGGCCCAAAGTTTTGCTAAGTTTCTCTTCATCCTTATTAGTTTTCACATTCGCTCCCGCTGCCCCCACGGCACTTCTTGATTCCAGACGTGTCAAAAATAGTCAGTCTCATTTCCCTGGTCAGACGCAAGAAACCAGCGGGGTTTAATCCAGAGTCTTGCTGCGGTCAGGTTGGGGGGGGGGGGGGGGATGGATGATAAAGGGAACCGTAATACAAGCAAAGCCTTAAAAGGATTATAGTTTAACACTGATCCTGTGGTATCCACTTTAGGAACTGTACCAGCGATAGGTGGGTAGCCTTGGGATAGCAGCTATTGTATTAGGGCTGCCTCCCACTGTCCACAGCTGACTGGCAAAGCCCTAATGCCACATTTCTCCTGTGCCAGTGCATTCCCCTCCAGCACTGACACAGCAAAAGTCCCTCTGTGGTGTCTGGACACTGCAGTGTTGAACAGCAAGTGGCCAAGTTCATTGCAGGGATGGGGTAAAATTCTGACTCCTTTTAAAATCAAGAAGGAGTTTTTCCCCCCCGACTTAGACAGGGCCAGGATTTCACCCCAAATGCACACCTGGGAATTACAGCAGTAACATCCCGGCACAGGTCCGCCACCCACCCACGAACACAGTTGGGCAGCTGTGGTGGTTCAGAACCCATGGCAGAAGAATACCCTTGATGGACCCATGCTGTCAGGCAAGAGGGAAGTCCCACAAAGTGGTAGTTGTGGGTCTGATCCAAAGCCTCTGGTCACTTACTGGCTTCAGTGGGTTTTGGATCAGGTTCTTGGCTTCTGCGTGCACGTACCTTCTTTCAGCAGGCGTCCTCAGGTCTCTGGGTTCAGAAGGCAAGAACCACTTGCCAGCCTATCTGGAGGGAAACAGTGGGGCTTACTCCAGCCCCACCTCCAGACAGAAGGAAGATATCTGAAGGGGGGCAGCCAGGGCTCGCCTGCTGGAGGGATCTCATTTTCCTGCTAGATGACAGAGACTGGGAGGGGGCCTACCTGAAATAAAAGGCCTGTGAAAGGTCACCACTAGCTTATCACTCATGTCAAGCTATGATCACTACCTTTACGCAGTTTTAAATTCCAATACAGACTAGTGCGTTCAGCTTCTCCTCCAGATAGAGATCTGCCTTTCCGTCACTTCACCCTAAACAACAACTGGGGTCTCCATAACACTTAGAAACAAGAATGCTGCTTTCCCAGCACTGAATCATTAATCTGTTTAATTCTTAGCAACAGACAGTCCCGGCAGGATTTAAGCTTTGAATAGACAGCAGGCACTTGACCCACTGGGATGCACCATCGCTTGTTACAGACCTCAGTTGAAACACAGCTAAAATAACAAATGGAAAAAGTAACAATAAGCCTCGAAACTAATGACAGTTCTGGGATGTTCAGACTGCCTGATCCCAGCTGGTTTATACCAAAAACGTCTCTGCACACAAATCAACCACAATGCGTATGTTGATAAGAATAAGAATTTCCCACAAGTGGACCACACACAGCTTAAGGAACACGTCTTGTGGCCTGATGCAAGATAGCGAACCTCTCTAATCCAGCACTCTTGGGACTTGACCAGTGCCAAACCAGCCAATTTGCCAGACCACAGGAGGTCAATATTGTCTAGCACCGTTACCAACACTGCCACCACTTGCTGGGCTCTTAGAAGACATTTAGGGGTAGATTACAGCTAGATAACAGCACAGAGCACCAAGAACCAGGCCTGGTGGCTGGAAATAAGTTGTATGGGACCATGCGTGGGGCAGTCTGGCTTTCTGTTACCTATTCTCTGCCTGAGATGTTGGAGAGCTTTCCTCTGCGGGGCTATCAGTCCAGCATCCTTTACCAGCACTGCATTAAAAAAAGAAAAATCACAAGTGATGGCTACGATAGGGAAGCTCTTGTGTTATGGGCTTCACGTGAAAGGAAGAAGAAATGCCACGTTACAGCTCTCAAGGGCAGTGGATTCACATACCACCTCCAATCCCTATTTGGTGCACGTACACACAGTAGTAGGGCGACACTAGCCAGGGGCTCGTGTCCTCTTGTTCCGGTTTCATCGAGCTGCATGGCACAGGGTCAGTGCATCCACTGTTGTTGCTCTTCAACAAGGCTGATGGGCACAAAGATGGCTGAAGGAAGAGTTTAAGGAGCGTGGCAAAGGGGATGACAAGGTCACCGAGTCTGGGTCCATAGGGCACAACGTCAGTAGAGGCATGCTGGATGGAGTAGGTAATGGTAGCAGCAGAGACATTTAGGGTACCATGTGGAGGCTCAGGTGGGTGATGTGAGACACAACTGTGCTGTGGTGTGTACAGAAGAGGAACTGTGCTCTGTGAGATAAAGCTGCCCATGGGCCCATTAGGCGCACGCAGCCACCTTAACATAAGTGTTGTGAGCAAGACACGAGAAGTCCTTTTCCACTCTACTCTGCACTGATTAGGCCTCAGTTGGAGTATTGTGTCCAGTGCTGGGCACCACACATCAAGAGGGATGTGGAGAAATTGGAGAAGGTCCAGAGAAGAGCAACAAGAATGATGAACGGTCTAGAGACCATGAGCTATGAGGGAAGACTGAAGGACCTGGGCTTGTTTAGTTTAGAAGAGAGAAGACAGAGGGGACATGACAGCAATTTTCAAGTACCTGAAGGAGCGCTACGAGGGAGAAAAATTGTTCTCCTTGGCCTCTGACGATAGGACAAGGAGCAATGGGCTTGAACTGCAGTGAGGGAGGTTTAGGTTGGACATTAGGAAAAAACTTGCTTATTGTCAGGGTGGTTAAACGCTGGTATAAATTAGTTAGGGAGGTTGTGGAATCTCCATCCCTGGAGATATTTAAGAGAAAGTTAGACAGACACCTATCAGGGACGGTCTGGGGGATTGGATTCAATGACCTCTTCAGGTCCCTTCCAGTTCTAGGGTTCTATGATTCCATCATACAGTAGTTCCTTACCTATTGCCGACACCAGAGTCCCTCCTCAGGAGATGGTAAAGCATACTCAGAAACCAGAAATTTCAGGGATGAGACAAGCAGATCCACTGAGCATTCCACCCTCTTGATCCCGCAGATCTCCAGCCCTCTGACATTGGACACTACCTGTTGTGGTCATCCAAGAAGTTTTGAGACAGTTCTTTACTGGATTCTTCTCTTCAGCTGCAAGCCCTCAAGCATTGGTCTTCCATCCATAGGGTCTCCTATCGACCCAACGTTGGAGTTCTACCTGCTAACACCCTGTCATTGGGCAATCAGTTTGGGCTTTGCTACAAGGGCAAGTCAGATGAGTCTGAGGATGAAGACGATTAAAAGGCTACTTGTTTTAGCGAACGAAGCAGCAGCAAACAATGCTCTCTGGAACGGGGCAGAATACCACAGACGTCATCTTCCTTTATTGCAAAGGGAGAACCACAGTGGGAGGCCCTCATGAATCCCTACATAGATCAAATAGGCTGGCACCTATCACTGGAATGAAATATATATTTGTTTAATTGTGAAGTTAGACCTCCATGTCGCCAGTATTTAGAACCTTTTTGAGTTCCTAGTGGTGAAGCTGAAGGTGTAAGGGATGAGGGTAAGAAGGCCAATCAAGGGTAACATCAGCCGGCGATGCAGTTCCCTGCTCCGCCACAGACTTCATGGGCAGGTCACTTAGCCCCAGCACACCCCCGTATTCTAATAGTCCTACGCTTCCTCACAGGGGTGTTGTGAGAGCAAATACATAAAAGATTGTGAGGCGCTCAGCTACTATACTAACAGGGGACACAAAAGTGCCATACAGATCTCCAGACATTACAAAAGAGCTCCAAATATGACCTCAGAAGTCAAACCGTTTTGCAAGGCCTCTTCAAGTTTGCTCGTCATTTGTACAGTAGCTACACAATAATTACATGTGTCTGTATTTGACTAGGTCATAACACCTTCCAATTAATTACTCCCTGTCCCCTGGAGAGGATAAAAATAAAATTGTATTTGTTTTTGTTCTTACATTTTACTTGCCATGCAATTAAAGAATCAAGTACTACCACATAATTAAAGAAGATTTGTGGTGTGCTTATGCCCTGTGACTTTACATAATTACTGTGAATTCCTCCTTTATGATTTCAGAGCATTGTTGACTAAGCTATAGTTGGTTAAACAAAGGAATATAGGATTTGTCACTCCAGCTTATGCCATAGGTCCATCAAGACTGTAATCCTAGCTCCAGTACTGACCAATAGCCAAGACTGACTTAGATATGTGGATCGCACAGTTTGAATCTGATAATTAAAGGAGCTCCCATCAGTGATGCTCCCAGGATATCAGTAAGACAAAAATGGGGGAATTACTCTTGCTCATTGGCCTATAAAAATATTACTTCACTCGCTTTGTCTGACTAGGGGAGCTAAGTAAACTCACCTCAGTGGGTTACTGTCACTTCCTGAGTTGACACAGGCTAACCTGATGATTCTATTCCCATTGGCTCAAAGTGCCTCGTAACAATAGGACGTTAGATGCAGTTACAACCAATGTTTTAGCCTGCCTGCGGGTTTAACCTATTAGTAGCCCTGAGCAAAGCAGTGTCATGCTTTTCATGGGATTTCTTATACATATTATCCCCATTTTGGTCTGGCCAGCGATGCAGCTGAAAGCCGATTTTTTTTTCCAGTGACACTGCAGATGAGTTGGAAACACACACGTCAAGTGTAGTATGAAAGTTTGTGCTGACAAAATGTTGGAGTGGAGTAACATAGGCACCTATGTCCAACTTTTAGGCACCACCAAACACCTCAAAGCCATCACTCAGGCTGTTGTCCAGCATCACTATACACCTGACCATCCCCAGTTAATGTCTATGGGACACGTACATTCCTGCCATAGAGTCTGCATACATCCACACAAGTGTAAGTGTAACACCGGCAGGTGGAATCCAACCTAGAATCTCTGGAGCCTTCACAGTTTGAACTAAAAGCCAGGCGGCTTGCAGCTAAGGCTGTAGAGGAGATTTGGGCTTGGTCTATACTAGGCACGTAAGTCAATTGCTGATACGCATAGCTCAAATCAACTTATCCGCAGTTGACTTACCTGGCCGTCCACACAGAGGGAGGTTGATGGAAGAGTTTCTCCCGTGGACCTGCCTTACTCCTCACGATAGCAAGGAATGCAGGGGTCAACTGCAGTTCAATTTTGCATAACTCTGCTAGGCGTGCAAAATCAAACTCTGGGGCCATGTCTACACTAGTCTGCTCATAGGAATAAGGGGACTTCGAAGCAGCCGGGGCCCTTTCGAAAAGGAGCCCTGTCAGGATGAGCCGCGCGGCTGCGAGCCGCATCAATTTCGAAGTGCCGCGGCCGCCCGCATGCTGATGAGGCGCTGTATATGTATTTCAGCGCTTCATTAGTAAACTTCAAAATGGCAGTTTGCATGGCCATTTCGAAGTTTTTGGCTAGTGTAGATGTAGCCTGGAAGATCAACCCTGAACAGGCTGATCTTGCGTGTTGTCTAGACAAGCCCCCATTCTCTCGCTCTAGAAGTGGTCTAGGTGCCACTTCATAGGGCCAGGAACCAAACCCAGTAGGTGTGTGGGTTACATAGGTACCAGTCTCATTCTTAAACACTGTGAGGTTCTCAGCCTAACTCCAAGTGCAGGGGCCCAACTGGGGAGGCGTGCTCGGAGCCTTAAGCCCAATCCTTTGGTGGGGCTAGCTCCACAGTGACCACCACTGGTGTTCTTCACTTGGGCACTGCTAGCAAGAAGGTGGAGATGGAAAGGGAAGAATCCATAATGGTGCTGGTTACAACAAGCTTTCTCCTCTAAAGATCAGCCACTGAGCAGCTGCTCATTTACAGGGACTAGGTAGGCTGGATGTTAGTAAATAGCTAGGTGTGGGATGAATTATCTTATCCATCCAGCTCTCTAGGTCAATGCCAGTCACGCAGGAGCAAAGGTCTTTACTGTCCATGCATTATGGGAGTGAAGCCTAGGTGAGCTGCCTATGATTGGATGTAGGCCACAGCAAGCAGAGATCAGAACAGGCGGCAGCAAACGCAAGCAGCAGGACAACTGAAAAAATAATCTACCGGTCTGCACAACCGCACCGCTGCTACAAGAGCGGCAGGAGCAGCTGATAAGCAGACGTGGCCTCCTGGCCAGCTCCTGTGCTGTACGCAAAGTGATGCTGAGTCTGAGGACGGGTAAACAGCACACAGGCTGTTGTTACGGGAGCAATAACCACAATATACTAAATGTACCATGCAGCCAAGGCAGTTGAGCCGCAGTTACAGATGCGGTTTCCATCACGAGCCTGATTTTACCTGGCCCTCCTAAAATCCACCCAAAAATGTCACATTGGCAGTAACCAGCTGGGCCTCACCGCTGCAGCGCCTCCTGCTGGTCACTTGGGAGAGGCCACTCTAGCAGTTGGATTGACCTATTCCCAAGCAGCACCTCACTCACTGTTCCCCACCACTGGGCAGACCTGCACCCCTCCCAGAGCACAGAGCCCTTCCCTCATTGTACTTCCCTTAGCAGCACCCCAGACTCTGGGGCCCTCTCCTCTTAGGGATCCCCAAGCCCCAATACCCACCTTGCTTCAGTGCTCCACTGCCAGTCCTCATCTCTGCCCGACCTCAAGGGCAAACTGCAGTGTGAAGTGGCTACTCATCACCGGCAAGGAGCGTGGACCTCCTGCCTTCTACCCTGGCTGCCTTAGTACCCTCAGGCCTGGTCTCAAGCCCTGGAACCTGGGAGCTTGCCTGCCTAGAACTCCTCCAGCTCTGCCTGCCTTTCCCCCAGCCCTGCTCCATCTCAGGAAGCCTCTGTAGCTACCCCACAGCAGCCAAGTCCCTCCTGCTTCACAGCTGAGTCCTCTCCTGGAGTGTCTATTTATACAGTCCCAGCTGGGCCCTCATTGGCAGCTAATTGCCTCAGCTGCTGGCTCCTCAATCTCACCCCCTCCCAGGGCTGGGTTTAACCCTTTATCCTCCTGAAGTAGGGTGTCTGCCCCACTACACAGCCTCACAACAGGTAGGTGGGGCACAGGCCAACATGGGATTTTTGCTGTGGTGTTTCTGATTATGAACCCCCTGATTACAGGCTCCTCACTAGAGTCCAGGAAGTATTTTTCCCTTACGACAATAAGGATGAAAAATACAGTCTCACTTTTCCAACAGCCCCGGCTGATGGGGCACCTGAATTTCCCTTAGCTCCCAAATGTGGAGTGTTGCTACCGAACATCTGCTTTAGGAAACCTGCTATAAGAATGGCAGACTCCTTGCAGTACATGGATCTATTCTGGAGCACTTGGAAGAGGGGAAGTGATCAACAATAGTTGACATGGATTCACCAAGGGCAAGTAATGCCTGACCAATCTGATTAGCTTCCATGATGAGGTAACTAGCATTGCGCACATGGGGAACTCCGTGGATATGATATAGCTGGACTTTAGCAAAGCTTTTGACACAGTCTCCTACAATATGGTTGCCCAGAAGTTAAGGAAGGATGGATTGGACAAATGGACTGTAAGGTGGACAGAAAGCTGGCTAGATGGTCGGGCTCAACAAGTAGCGATCAATAGCTCAATGTCTGGTTGGCGGTGGGTTTCAAAGAGGAGGATCCCTGCAATCAGTTCTGGGGCTGGTATTGTTTATTAATGACCTGGATGAGGGGATGGATTGCACCCTCAGCAAATTAGTGGATGGCACTAAGCTAGGAAGAGAGGTAGATACACTGGCAGGTAGGGTTAGGGTCCAGCATGACCAAGATAAATTGGAAGATTGGGCCAAAAGTAAGGTGATGAAGATCAACAAGGACAAGTGCAGAGTCCAGCACTTGGGACTGAAAAATCCCAAGCATTGTTACAGGCTGGGGACCAACTGGTTAAGTAGTAGTACAGCAGAAAAGGACCTGGGGATTACAGTGGATGAGAGGCTGGATATGAGTCACCAGTGTGCCCTTGTAGCCAAGAAGGTGAATGGCATATTGGGGTGCATCTGGAGGAGCATTTCCAGCAGATCTAGAGCAGATGGAGAAGATGGAGAGAGCCTGCTCTCAGAAGTGACAGATGGCAAAACAAGGAGCAGTGTACAGACATGTCCTCTGAAACCAGGTCTACGGTAGCCCTTAGCTCAACATGTTGGTGAGGCTGTGTTGGCTAGCCACATTCTCAGCCTCACCATGAAAGCAAGCCTGTTTGTGCTCAGCCATTAGGGTCACGACTAATGCAAACAGTGGGCACATATATCCCAGGCATGGGTGTAAGAATGCAACCGGCTCCTTTACTTCTTACAGACTCTGAGGAAGCAGATCTGCCCAGCTTCAAAAACCTCTGCCTAAAGGGCCCCGTTTGCAAGCACTCTGCACCCTATAGAAAGTGCGCACGACCACCCCCCGCCATACGGCTGGCTGTGGCTCTCATAAGAGCTCATCAGTCCTAGGTCATCTGGGTTTAGGAGCATCTTCCTTACTTGCTCCTGGCAGGGGGTAGGGAGGGAACACAGGCAGTCCACCCCTGTGAGATCCAGCGTAGGGCCTGTGTTTGGAACAGCCAGAGCCTGTCCTTCTCAACTCCTTCATGCCCTTGGAGCTATGGCCTACCTCTACCTCCATTGTCTTCTCCAGCCTCCTGCCCCGCTTCTCCCTCCTTAAGTGTCAGTTTGTCTGGCAGCTGCTTACCAGTCTGCCAGAAGGATCCGTCTGTCCTTCCACCCATCCATCCATCCATCCATCCCCCTCCCGCTGCCCCTTGCTCCTCAGGAATTCCCCCTCTAAACTAAGCTCCTTAACATTATATCGTACCCAGACAGCCTCCTCTCCAGTTCGCTGCTTCCAGTTACTCAGCGACTTAATTACTCCTGTGCGAAGATGAACTCCCTCATTCTCCCTTGTGGATGGAGCCTGTCAGAGGTAGGGGCTGGGCCCCTGGCCCTCCAGAGGGGCAGCTGCCCTGGGACATGCCCACAACTGGGACTCCATTTTAAAATGAATTCATTTCCCATTAAGCACCTAAATAAGGGACAGATTTTAAAAGCAGCCAGCACCTCCCGCTGGGATGCATGTGCTCAGAGGAGCTCAGCATCCACTCTGGCCTCTTATTTAGGAACTTAAGAGGGTGCTTGAACTCACAGGACATGGGGCTAATCTTGCAAGGGGTGGGGTACCCCCCCACACCCTAAAGTTGTGCTGACTCAGCCTGGATTGGGCCCTACATAGTGCTGGCAGCCTGGTTTTCAGACCCTGGCGCCCAATTTACAGCAGCAGAGTCTGTGTTTAGGGGCTTGAATCCAACTCCTTGGGGCAGGGGCCATCTTTCAGTTCTGTTATAGTTCAGAGCTAGGCACAGCTCAGACATTGCTGCAACCCAAATCAATCGTCGTCGTCGTCATCGCGAATGGGCATGGCAGGCGTTACGTGCTGAACAGATTGGCCAGTCATCACGGTGTTCGGGGGTCCCCGGGCTCTGCACCCCATCCTCAGTCAGATGTGACTCTCACTCGGCAGGGAGCACAGACGGGTTCTTAGGCGACAGGGACACAGAGTAGAACAGACTTGTCAGCACAGAAACCAGAAGCCGTCAGCACAATCCACGCTGGGGAGAGGAAGCCCAGAGGGGGTCCCCGAGCCAGGGCCCTGGCCCCACTTCCTCCCTCTCCAGCCAGCTGAGACTGCCCCACTCAACAGCCCAGTTCCAATTCAAACCAGCCAGGCCCCTCCTCCCTCCTTTGTCCTGTTTCCCAGGGAAGAAAGGTGTCACCTGGCTGTGTAGGTTACAAAGCACATGAGGGCTACTGAGTACGTGTGAGAAGTCATCACACCCAAACTCCCATCATCAACTGTGCACTGATGCCGTGCCAAGGGAAACTGAAGCACACACTTCAGCTTACTACAGGACAGTAAAAAACACATGCAACCCAACCAGGGGAATAAGATCCTCTCACACACACCCCCACCCCCACTTTGTCACATCATTCCATTGTTGCATGAACTAAAGAAAGTGTTGACATCTGAAAAACCAGACTATGGTGCCTCCTCCCTGGACACCAAACCATGGATTTAAGAGTAGCCGTTCTTCTCCAGCAGATGTTCACCACAAGATTACAGAGGGAGACGTCTGAACTGGAAGTTAGTTACAAATTTGACACCTTTTACCTTGGCCAGAACAGAGATTTGAACGCTCTTATGCATTACAAGGCCAATTTCCCCAGCTTTGATATTCACAGGAATGAGACACATCCAGTTTAATTTTTTTCATTAACTGGTCCTCCTAGTGACAGGTAACCCTCTTATTTTCTCCCATCCCCTTTCCCTGAACACCAGCACTCTCCCTGCTGTATAACACCTACATTCTGTTTTCCCTCCCCATTTTTCATCAGAGGAAAGGGGTTTTACCCACCAAAAGCTCATGATCTAATCAATTTGTTAGTCTCTAAGCTACCATGGGACTGCTTGTTATTCGTTAACTCTCCATGTGCTGTTTTCCCAACAGAAAATCAAGCAGGCAGCTCTCAAGCTGCACCAGGAAACGTAACCTTAATTAACAGGGAAGCTAATGGATGTCTGCTTATTCAGCCTGTAGCTCTACTGATGGGGAAGGCAGGAAAACCACAAGTCATTCATTGTAGAGCTGCTAGAATGCCAGGATGGATTTGGATTACAAGCCGCAAAGATCAAAAGGCAATATCCCCTGGGGGGCAAATTTATACATAAGAATATGGCAGCCTGTCTTTGGGCTTCACACAGGAACAAGCTTTAGCTAGCGCTCTGACAAACCATTCTGAATTTCACTGTAAGAAGATTGGAAGGCGAACATGCAGGAGTCGTGCTGTACCTGTTAAGGTGCAAATGAAATGCTACCACACAGAACCTTCGCATTAAGTCACTGACTTCTTTCCTGCGGGAGCTTATAGAGGCCATTGATATATGCTGTGAAAATTCAATAAAAAAAAGAATACATAATGAAAGAAAAAAATGTACTGTAGAGCTGCCATCACAATGACATGCATGAATTATTAAACCTGGAGAATTTACAGTCAATTCTGGGAACTATAGATTTCTGCTTCCATATAGAACTAGAGAACAGCTTTTAAAAGTAGCAAAGTATTTCATCTTTAAACATGCATGTAGTCAGCACATATAAAAATCGTGAACCAGCTAAGGGCTAGTAACAGAGAGTTAGCTGTGTTAGTCTGTACTCCAACAAAACAAAACAGCAGAAATGTAGCACTTTAAAGACTAACACCATGATTTATTCAGTGATGAGCTTTCGTGGGACAGACCCACTTCTTCAGATCAATTTAATTTCAGTACAGACTGACATTTATAAGTACAGAGGACCAAAAAAAAATTGCAATAAAAACTGACAAATCAAGTACATATGACAGAAGAAGGGCGGTAAGGGAGGGGGGATGTTACTTGTCCTGCCTGAGATAATTACGAGCATCAAAGGAAGGGAAGCAGTCCTTGTAACACGTGAGGTAATTGATGTCTCTGTTCATACCACGTATTAATGTGTCGAATTTGAATATGAATTCCAATTCAGAAATTCCTTGCTGTAATCTGTTTCTAAATTCTTTGTTCTAGGACACAAATTCTCAGGTCTTTAACAGAATGGCCCACTCCATTGAAGTGTTCACTTATGTTACCGGCTTACATGTATTGAGATTCCTGATGTCTGCTCTGTTATTCTTTGGCGAAAGTTTTGCCCAGTCTGACCAATGTACATAGTGAAAGGGCATTGTTGGCACATACTGGCATATACAATGTTGCTCGAAGTGCACGAGAATGTGCCTTTGATTGTGTAACTAACATGGCTAGGTCCAGTGATGGGTCTGTTTGGTAGCCTCGAGAAATGCCTTGCTGATCTCAGTCCAGTCCCCATGCTATAAGATAGGTGGCTGAGTCACACCCTTTCTGGGTACAGACCCTCAAAGACAGCCGCCCATTTGAAGTCAACGGGAGTTGTCAGACTTCAGCAGCTTTGAGGATCTGGGCCATAGGTCCTCACCATTACGAAGAGACAACAGGCCCAATTTGCCATTATCTCGATCTGCTTCTAGACCAGGGTGTTTGTCCTTTACACCCACTTACTTTTACTTTGATGTGGGGAGGTGATAGCTGTAGGGGGCAGCATTAAGGTGTATTTTCACATATGTCTATTTCCTATTATTTAAGAGCTGGTCTGAATTGGGAGTATATTTAAAGGTTTCCCTTTCTTCCCATACATGTTCATTTCCTTACCTTTAATTGCTTTGGGATTATCAATGGTACACATACATAGAAGCAGCCTTAATTTAAATTAAACAGAGGTTTTTGACTGCTGCAGACGGGTCTCGCCCTGCCAGGGCTAGACACACTGAACTCTCTTCTAATGGCCTGAGAGGTTCGGTCTGGGTCACTGTGGATGTGCAGTGATAGGACAGTGTAGATGGGGGAAGGATTACACTCATACACCTCATCCTGTAGCTGCTCTCCAGACACAAAAGGGATTCCCATTTCCAGGGCTTTCAGGCTGTCTCGTTTTGCCAGCTCTCCTCTCACTTTCGACTCATATGCAATTTGTATGGGATGCAAAATGTCCCTCTGGGAGCCCTTTTATTCAGGCGTGATTTACAGGCACTGAAAGCAAAGTTTTGTTTGTATATGTGTAACAGCTTTCCACAGCATACACCTTAGAGAGACAGGGTGGGTGAAGTTCATATCTTTAACTGGACTGACCTCTGTTGGTGCAAGAAACAAGCTGTCAAGATACCCTGTGTGCCAGCAGAGTCTGATCCGGTAAAAGACACACACACATCTACAACCCCACTAAAAACAATAATGGCAGGATCTACCTTATGGAATGGCTTTCATTCATGCATATAATTTAATCTTTTAAAAATTATAATATAAAGAAAGTGCTCAATAGATCGCTGGTTGCTTACTGCATTGTTCACAGAAATGAATAATGGGTGAATATGTATCTGTCTTCACGAGCCACTGCACACCTATTACAGCTTTTCAAAAGCAAGCCCATTTTTCACCCACAGAAACATGGGTGTGCATTACACAGAGTGGCTGAAAAGGGGATTGCTCATATAGTCATCCACATGAGTTTTAAGTTAAGTCATTAACATCCTAGCTTCCTTTGAAGGTTCCAGCCATGTCGGTGGCTAGACAGACAATTCGTAACTGTTGGCATCTGACTCAGGTACCTGTCTCCACCCTCTAGTTTTTTGTACATCTCCGTTGGGACTTTTGTTTCCTTTGGATGTCTTGGTTGGGTGATTTTCAGGCTCATTCTAGCAGCAAAGGCTACAATGTGGCAGATTGTTGGCAGGCGCTAACGCAAAACTCTGCCAATATAGCTCCATCCTGGCCTGCACCATCTGTCTGCAATCCCACCTGTGCCACCTCCATGCAGAATTTTCCCAGTGTCCCTCGAGCCTAGTCTGCAGCACACTGCTACTCCTGTCTTCAGGCAATTCTGCCAATGCACCTCCATTTTTACCAGCAATATATACCCTGATATTGAGTCTGCCGCCATCCTGGCCCACATCCTGCCGATCGGGGCTATCCCACCCTTTCTCTCGCATGAATAACTCTTGGCCTATGTGGCTAATCATCTCTTCTGCAGTGTAACTCTACTGCCAAGCCTTAGTCAGTCACACTGATGAACTAGCTTTGCTCTGATTTATTGGCCTGTTTTATGCCTCTCAGTCCCTGGTGTTTCACAAACCAAGTGGACTCTGCTTAAAAAAAAAATGGAGAATGGTGTGAAAAAGTGATGCAGGTTTAAATTTAGTGTCCCATGCATCTCCCATGCTTTATCCAGGGCTCAGAGTAAATGCACTGGCTCCTCAGTGACTCAGAAAAATAGCTCAGGAAGCCGAGGGAATCCACCTTCAAAGCCACAGATGAGAATTGCCCCTGTAAATCCACGTGCGGCTGGCACAAAGGCCATTTGTGATGGCAAAGGGACAGCTGCTTTAGAAAGGGGCCTCGGTTTTGATTCTCCCCACAAGCATCTTTCACAGGGCTGCACATTTTACACCTTCTGACTCAGTCTTCTCTCGGCTCAGAGAAGAAGGGAACATGAGCTCCCCTCCCAAAGCCCAGAACCACCACAAGAAGAGGGTCAGACACCTTCTGCCTCTGGCACTAGGAGTCTCTCAATAAGGCAGGGCACTTACCTTGGGGTGGAGTCTCTGGAGCTTGTTACTCCAGCCAGAGGTCTGCAACCTGCAGCTCCAGAGCTGCAAGTGCTTCTTTAAGGATGTTTTTGTGGTTCCCAACGCTGTAATGGCAAAGTGTAAAAATAAAATTAAATTAAATTAAATTAAATTAAATAAAAAGGTGAACGTTTTAAAGCCCAACAATGAGCAACTCTTATCTAAATAGCAAACTATATGCAATCTCAAAATGTTGGATAACTGTCCCTTTAAGATGTGCAGTGCATTGTGGGATATGATTCTCCTTCTGTTTTTGATCTTGTTGCTGATAACGTCTTGATTTTGAAACGGAAACGGAAGCTTGCGGCGTTCCTGCTGTGAAGGCAACACGCCTTTTAGGAAAGCAAACGGAAATTAAACAGGAAGTAAAACTGACATAATTAAAATAGGTTCAGGAGGGAAAGTCAGGAAGCCAGCAGTACAAACACACACACATAAAGTGTGAGGAAATAGAATGTGTAAAAAGTACTTGAACGTCCTGCAGTAAATATGTATTGCTTGACAATTCGTTGCATGCGCTGTTCTTAAAATAGGGGTTACAAAAAGTACCGTTTGACGTTATTTATTAAGGGCCATCTCGTATTTACATGCATTGCGGCTCTGGAATTATTGAGCTTTTTAGTGAATTTGAAAAAAATGGCTCTTCTTGCTCTTTTGGTTGCTAACCCCTGCTCTAAATGCTGCAGTGGCTGCAAAGGAGTGAAGAGTTAGGACTGCTTGTACCCATTGGGCTGGGGAGCTGTAGAGGGAGGATCATACAACTCTTGACACCATGATCAGCAAATGTCCCCCACCCTGCTACCTTGCCCCAGGAACAGGGTTGCGAACCTCCCAGTTTTGCCAGGAGTCTCACAAAATTTGCCATAGGCTCCTGAAGCCAAACTGGGAGATTGGTGGCTAAAATTCCAGCCGCTCAGCAAAGCTAAGGCAGGCTCCTTGCCTGCCCAGCCTTGCACTACTCACAGAAGTGGCCAGCAGACACCAGTGGCTCTCAGGCGGAGAGGGTCTCTGGGCTCTTCCCCCCATGACTTTGCAGCTCCCATTGGCCACAGTTCCTGGCCACTGGGAGCTGCGGAGGTGGCGTCTTCAGGCAGGGGCAGCTTGCAGCATTTCCTCTTCCCCTCCCTCCCTGGTGTCTAGCAGGCTGGAAAATTTCTCTCTTGGCGTTAGGAAAATAAACTTTCCTCTGGGGATTAATTAACTAGCTATATATACCTCTACAAACCCAGGACACTGTCAGTGCTCTGGCCTAGGAAACAGGGTGACGATAGACTGGAGATAAGGGATTTGTGGGGTGACTCTGCAAGTCATGTAACTTGTGTACCTCATTTTCTCCATCTGTGAAATGGGAATAGTCATAACCACTGTACTTTGTAAAACATTTTGAAATGTATGGATATAAAGAGACAGGGACTGGAAGCTCAACTGTTACCTATGCAGACCATTCTCAGGCCCATAAGAGTAAGATGCAAATTCAAATATATGGTAGTCCACATAGCTGCTGTTGGGTGAGGTTGTTCCACATGTTTCAGGTTCTTTTAAATCTTTTTCAAGCCTTGCTTGGAAGGAGATTGGCTGCTTCAGGTGTGGGACTCACCCACCAAAAACTAACATGACTTGCAAAGCCTTACCCCATTGACAAGAGACTATATCATAACAACCCTTTGCTCCTTGCACCAGTGGAGCTCAAAATGCTTTACAAAGTGCCACAGCAATCATTACCCTCATGTTACCGATGGGGGTAGCTGAGGCACAGAGCAGTTACATGACTTGCCCAAGGTCACTCAGCATGTCACTATCAGGGGGAAGCAATGGAACCCAGGTCTCTCGGTGCATGCCTCAGTTGCCTATATTCTAGGACCATAATGAGAATCAGGCCCATATGCAATGGAGGTGCGAAGGGTGTCAATGCATCAACCCCCATACCCACAGTTTCTCTCCCTGCTGTGCTGTGCAGGAGCAGCCTGCAAGGCATGATAGGAAAACCAAAGGTGCCTTGGGAGCTATAGTTCCTTGGTCAGCTCCCTGCCCAGAGAGCTGGTCCTAAAGCAGGGAAGGGACTACATTTCCCAGCATGTCCTGGGCTGCTAGAAACAGGAACAGGAGTGGGACGAGGAGGAAGCTGTGAGACCCCTGAACAGCACTTACTATGCCTAGAGAAGGCTGCTGCCAAGGGATGGCTGTGAATGGAGAACGTGAAGTAGGCGGCTTTGGCCCAGATCTCACCCTCAGAAGACTGAAATATTTTAGAATATTGCTTTTCACCTGCGCTATTACAGCAGGATCCCAGAAGGCAATTTCTATAAAACCTTTATTATAGTATACATTTTTAGTATGCTGTAACAACATCATTTTACCCATCACCGTTTCTGCTCAGATTTTCATTAATCTCTCATATGCCCACTCATTGCACAATTATTTTGAACTCCTTTATGTTTAAAAAAAAAATTGCGGTCCACCTTTCCCCAGAAAGCAACCCCAACAGAAATTCCTGCACAAGAGCCTGAGAATGGTCTGCACAGGAAATGTCTGAACTGCCAGTCAGGGGTGCTCAAGAACATGGACCATGGTTCCGCAGATTGGGAAGACTCATAATGCGTCGTGCACAGCAAAAGGCTTCCTCTGTGCAGGTCATCTCAACACAGGCTTCCTCCCGTCTACACACTCACAACACTAAAGAGCCAATACAAATATATCTGATAAGGAAAAGAATTAAGTTGCATGCGCTGGATGATTTACTAAGTCTTTTCTATCTCAAACCTCAGTGGTCCATAAGACGCAACCTTGGACAGAGAGGAAGCATGAAGAATGGAGGAGAGGGGAGCCTAATTTTGATATGGGGTTTGCAAGATCTCTTGACTATAGTTTTAAGTTGCACATCATGTGCCTTTTTACAGAGTTTTGTGCAAGTAATTGGAATCCAGATCCATATTTCATTAAAACCGGGGAGTTTGGTTCATGCCCATTTTTCATTTAAAGAATAGGGTCTTTTTTTCTTAGGGAAATGTAATAATAAGTTTGTTTTTTCACAACAAATGAAAGCTTGTGCTTGGTGAGGAATATGGATTCTTGCTGAGCATAATTTTTGCCCAGCTTCTAGGCTATCCGGGGAACAAAATTATAAATCTGAGCAGCTTGCACTTTGCCAGAGGCACTTGAAAATTAAAGCTCAAACGTTTCCCATCCTGTTCTAACTCTGGAAGCCATGATTTCCATGAGGGTTCTCCATGCGACAGAGTGAATTGTCACATCTCGAGCAGTGAAGCTGTCCAAAGCCTTTTACATGTCTTCCTCAGAATAATCTGTTGCTTTCGTGTCAGATCAAACCCAGGTGAAGCGAGCTATCCTCACTTCAGATAGGCAGCAGAGAAAGAATCCCTGTCTCTATGTCTCAAAACAAAGCAAATTTCTTTTGGTGAGATTTAAACCCACCAGAAGATGCCTCAAAATAGCAGGCACGTTTGACTTGCAGTCACCCAGCACTGAGTCAACACAGTATATGTCCTTCCCTTTTCCACTCTTCCATCACCCCATCCTTTCATCTGCCACCTGCTGTCAATGCCCCTCCTCTGCCTCCACCCCTGTCTCCTGTAAGCTGCGGATTTGGGTGGCTGCCCAAGAGACATCTGGGTGCCACTCAGCTGATTGGCAGAGCAACCACAGCAACCAGCCCATGTTTCTATGGGTGGTACACATCCGCACATGCCTTGGGGCACATAAAATTTACTCTACCACAGATGCTAAAAATAGAGGGAAGACTAATCTCCACCCTCGGTACACGTGAAGAACTCAAAGCACTGACTAGAATCTGAGAACCGATGCCAATCATAAGCCTTCCATGGGAATTCACTAATGTACTGTGTACGCCCATCCTCCTTTAAACTGCCAGTACAGCCAAGGTCTACTCTAGTCTATCCTGCTCTAGCTCTACATTAAGGAAGCACCGAGAGAAAGCCACTCCATTTCGCTTCTGCCAATATAGAGCTACTGAGCCGCTCCAATCCGCCTTAACACTTAACTAACCAACTAACCTTAACTAACCATGGGAGGTTTAACACCTCTGTTGTTGAAGGAAGCACATTAGAATAAAATCCGCGTGAGAAAGAATGATAATGCCTATAGCGAACCCTCTGGAAAAATAGTAGGTTTCGAAATCAACACAACTTTGATTTCGCTGCTGGTTCTGTCCCACCTTCCTGTAAGACCTTCAGCTAAGTGTTACTGATACAAGATGTTGGGACAGATCAGCTAAGTACCCCATGATTCCCTGAAATGAGCCAAAACCAAACCTCTGAACCGTAGACAAGTGTGAAACCAGATCCCAGCTTGGTGACTTGCCCCTCTCCACATAACACACCAAACCCAAGTTCCGAACACAATTCCAACTTTGGGTGCGTTTGGAGACAGACGTGAACGAGGAAGTCTGCGTCCATGTTTATTCCATACCTTCTCCTGACCTTCACCCGCCCAAGAGAGGAAACCCTGATATCAGCACAGCCCTTTACCATGACCGCATGGGGCAAAGATCAGTGGAGCTGAGCATCAAAGAAGGATGCAGCAGGAACACCACAAACAGATCTCCCAGCCATTGAAGGCAATAACTGATTGCCAACAGTCCTTATTTCTTCATTTCATCACAAGGCTGGGAGTTGCTGAGCTCTGCAGACAGCAACAAGAAATAACTTTGGTGAGTATAGGCAAGTACTGCTTGTTGTTGTTGTTGTTGTTATTATTATTAACTGATGATGATAATAAGGATAATGATGATGATGATAATGACAACAACAGTAACAATATTAGCAGGAGTGGGACAGGTGCACTCAGAAAACAGCCTCTGATTTTTGAAACATAACCCTACAGAAAGCATTTAGGAACAGCTCTGAACCTCTGGTGGGTAAATTTAGCCAGATGTTACTAATTCTACCCACAAAAGAATGCAGAAACTTACTGCTCATTCCCACAGGGAGTCTGTTGTGGCTCCATTAGCTGAAGCAAGGTTCCAAGTGATGTTGGGAACAGATAAGAACATGCCCTCTGAAAGCCACTGCCAGGGATGGGAGAACATCCCTTGCAGCTCAACAGGACAGAGGGCCAACCCAAAACCACACAGCACCCCACATGCAGGGGGAGGCAGATTGGCCAGACCAGTTCTGGACGCAGGAAGGGTGGAAGAGGATGCTGAAAGGCAGGAAAGGGGAGGTGCCTGGGAAAAGACGAAAGGGGAGCAAAAGAGATGGCCGTACCTCAGAAAGGGCACACATGGACAAAGTCTAGTTACATGGACATGCCAAGCCACCAAGGGGGAGGGCCTAGCCTCTTTCTGCCACACCCCCACTCCTCCCCAGGCTCCGCCTCTTCTCACTTCTGCCCCACCCTTCCTTCAAGCCCCGCCCTGCCTCTTTCTGCCACACCCCCCACTCTTCCCCATGCTCTGCCTCTTCTCACCCCATCCCACCCTTCCTCCAAGCCCCACCCTTGCCCTGCCTCTTCCTGCCACAGTTCCACGCCCTGTTGCCCTTCAACCCTTTCCTCCCAACCCTCCTATGAGTAGGAGGCTCGTAGGCAGCCTGGCGCAGGCTGCAGGGGTCTCTCCCCCAGAGCACAGGCAGCAGTGGGGGCGAAGCAGAATGACCCGGTCCCAGCCTGCCCCACCCCCCACACTGCCAGCCACATCCCAGCACTTCCCACCACCATGAGCGCCGGGGCAGTTCTGCCCCTTCCTCCGAGCAGCACAGCAGGGACAGGGGTGTGGAAGAGAACACATCACCCCCGCGCCTTTCCACACTACAGTCAGCTGTCCCAGCTACACGCTCCTGTCAGACAACAGACAGGCCCACGGAGAAAACAGCCCATGGCGCACTAGCGGTTAGAGAGGAGACGCAACAAAAGGGACTGGACAGGATGGTCCATGATATGACTCCAGCAACAGCTGGCATTTCCTCACCATCAGGAGCCCAGGGAGGGGCAGGACTGCAGAGGGACCCAGGAAGAATTCCAGCTGGCCTAGCCAGAAGTTCCCAGGTACTTGCAGGACTGGCAGTGATGTCACCCTGTGATGGGGTAAATTAATAAATAAAATAAAATAGCGTTTGCTACGCCTCCGGCACCTGGCTGCTCTGGAGGGAAGACAGGCAAGGGTTCTCTGAAGCACTGTCCAGCAGGTATAAATCAATCCTTCTCGTTACTCTGCCCCACTCCCATTTTTGCAGGAGTATAGAGAGCAGTGAGCTGGGGAGAAACGACAGTGGTCTCGGTAGCTTCTTTTTCCTGCTTTGTCCTCTGCCAGCTTCTCCAAACAGGGCAATACTCAGGCCAAGCTGGGAGCAAGTGCCACAGCTGTCCATACGACGACACAGCTGCTTGCAGAAAGCGGGTTCTCGGCCACACTCAGAGAACCTGGCAGAAGGAACTCACCATTAGTGGCTACACATGTTTCTTCAAAACCAAGAGATTTGGAAGAGGTGAGCCAGAGTCTTCCAGCTGAATCAAGGCCAGGCAGGCCTATTAAGAGTAGGTGGCCCCACAGAAGATCAGTTGTGAAGACCGGCCAGAAAATTTTGCTAAAAACCAACCCAGAATGTGATGGGAGTGTGCCACCAGGTGAGCCGCAGAAGAGCATGCTGGTAGCTTTGGACTGCTGTGGGAATGAGTCCTTCAGCTCTTCGCTAATGAAGCAGAGAACAGGACAGCCCGATAAGCCGAGTGCAGATACGTCAATTCTAGCTACGCCGTTGCATCCGCTAGAATTGCATCTCTGCGGCTGACTTACTTTGCCTAGTGTAGACGTAACCTAAGGGAGGTAGCATGCAGAAGGATCTAGATGTATCCATCCTTGATCGTGAGGCTGCAATTGTTCTTGCTGATCATATTGGGTATGCCTTGGAGCACCTTGGCGATCATGCTGGATGCATCTAGCCAAAGAAGTGACAGTGACATTCAGGTTTTCTACCCTAACAGACTTTAACTGGGGATTAAAGCCGAATCCCAAAAGTTAATAGAAAGAGCTTCTTAAATAGCCAGCTAGGAGGAGCTGACGGCCATAATTATTCTCATAATGTCAGAGGCTCCTCCTCGCTGCTCCCCAATGCCCAGCAGCACCTAGCCTTTCCTTCGTCATTGGATGACTTTCTAAAGAAAATGCCTAGTTCCATGCCAAGTTACTGAGCTTGGTGCTGGAATCCGTGGGAGTAATGTGATGCAGGAGAGCCTTCCCCTTCTGGCCTAAACATCTGTGGCTCTCTGAAGCACTGCTATTCTAAAACCAAAAGTCAAAGAGCTCAGAAGTAGGGACGGTTTTTAGAGTCCCCCAGGTTCATTTCATCTCTGCACAGTATGACAGCTCCTTCATCAGTTCCGAGTTTACAGCAGGGATACTAAGCTCTCCACAACGACAGCAGAGAGAGAACACGCACACAGACACAGACCCTTACAGAGTAAAGGAGTCTCTCTCTCCCTTTAGTTGTAATGGATCCAATGGCTGGCAGCGGCACCGACTCAGGCTAGAAATAAGACACAGATTTGTTACTGTTATGGGGATTCCTTGTCACTTACAAATCTTCGACTCCAGATGGGATATCTTCCCAAAAGATTCACCACGGCTCAACCCAAAGTTATGGGCATGGGGCAGAACTTACTGGGTGAGGGTCTATGACCCAGGTTATTCAGCAAATCAGACTAGATGCTCCTGATGGTCCCTTCTGGTCTTAAAATCTGCAAGGCTGGGCGGTTTGAATTCCACTCAGCCCGGGGCAGTGGTGCACTCACCAGTCCCAGCTTGTTGCACAAGAATTTCCGGAGAACAAATGGCTTGTGCAACAGCCAAATCTCCGTCTGGCATCACCAGCCCGCATCCCGGATACATTCACCTTGTCGGATATTTGCAAGTCCCCGTTTTCAGGTGTTGCCATTTTCAGCAATGAGTTAGTAGCTGGCTCCACATTAAGCATGGTTGGACGGCTCTGCTGATCCTCTCTGATGCTCTGCAAACCTTTCTGAAGAAGAACTCCGCAGAAACTCCAACGCTGCTGCTCAAACCAATCAACACTGGTCCAGTCAAAGACACTGTCTCCCTGCCTTCTCTTCCCGATTCTTGTTTCTTTCAATGTGCATGTTAATCCACTGCCCCAGCTGCAGTAACACACTCATTGCTGGCCTGACTCATCACTTCCTCTCTCTCTCTGGCTGCCGTGGGGTGGGATTCCTTGAGGGAACGCTTTTCATTTCAACTCACGGCTCCTTCAGGCCTTCGCAGAGGGCTCTCGGAAAGTGATTTCCTTGTTCTTCTCCTGCCTTTGATCCTTTCTTCTTGGTTGTCTTTGGTTCAGAGAGTTCCACATAACGATGGAGTCTCCTCTTTCAAAGGATGGAGGAACTGGTGCAGAGGTAAAGGAGGGGAGAGCGGTCTGTGGGTGGATATTAAGTCCAGACCTGGAGGTGTCTGATATCCAACCCAATTTAAGGGAAAAGGGCTACCTTGGAGAACTGGTTTCTGGGCTTTGTGGGGAGGGTCTGTGTGTGGGGGGGGTGCTACTGGCAAACCATCCCCTGCGGCCACTCAACGTCTTCACAGGGACGAGGGCTGTTGTTAAAGGCAGACAGCTGAGGAGATGCTTGTCTGGAGGTGGGGCACCAAAGAGAATGTTGACCCAGTTTTTGCAGAAGCACTGGGGAGTTAAAGGGGTGTAAGGTGCCCCCTCCTGCCGGCTACACAGGTTGAAGGTAGCAACGCAGGGGACAGAGCAGACTCTGCAAGGCAGCTATCTGCCTAGCCAGAGCAAGTGGGCAGGAATAAGCAGGATGGGGTGGGAAGCAAACGGATCTTTTGCTCCCCTCAACACAACAACTAGTTTAGCTACACAGGCACACAAGGAGAGGAACCATACCCCAACCATCAGCTCGGCACGGAGTCCAACCCTATCCAGGCGCTCCAGGGTGAGCACAACCAAGGACTGTTTCCTTGCTTGGGGCTGCTCAGAAAGCTACATTAAGCTCACAACTAGGGCTAAGGGAAAATTTTTCACCAAAATATATGTCAAGTGAGAAAGGCCGATTCAGCAACAATGACCTATTTTGCGACTTCAGGTCCGCTTCCGAGGGTGTCAGAAAAAAGCAAATTGAAAAATTCTGAACACGTCAAAACATTTCACAGTTTTTCAGTTCGAGCCACTTTTGGTTCGGAAGTTTCCTTCCGTTTTTATTTCCAAAACCAACAATAAAAATGCTGCAAAAAAAAAAATCATAAAAAAGCTTTTGTTCACTCCCAATTAATTTTTTTTCTGCCAGTTTGATTCGCCCAGCTTAAAATAAATAAATAAATAACTCTCAGGTTTTTTGGCATTTCCCAGCAAGCCAAAAAGCGTCCGTGATTCACCCGGCTGCACTCATAAAACTTCGTGAGGCCAGGTGTGTCCTGGAGATTTGCTGCAGTTATAACCATCAGCAGCCAGTCACCACGGTAGCTGCACCAGTATAAACCTCTGCCCATGGGCAGACACTGCTACTGTTTGCACATTACACCCTCTACAGCTGCTCGAAACCAAGAAAAGCTGCTCAGGGGCAACTTGTGACTTAGAGGGTGTGTCTACACTGTATTTAAAGATCTGCAGCTGACTTCAGCATGGGAGGCAGCAACCTACACTGTAGGGCCCCGTGAGCAGGAGGGTCCTTAAATTGGAGGTGCTGCCTGAGTGCGAAGTCTACATGACAGCCAGCAGGGATGATAGAAGCCACAGGCCCTGGAGCAAGGTGGGAGGGAAAGCCTGGCTCTGCACCCCTGAAGGGGTGGGGCTAAGGATGGAAGGTGGGGCCAAGGATGGAAGGGGCGGGGCCTGGGTCATTCAGCCCTGAGTGCCACCCAGACCGTAGTGCTGGGCCCCACCCCACTCCCTCACAGTCCTGCACAGCCAGAGCTGCACTATACTGGTGCTTCAAAGGTTCCTGGAGCCTTGGCCGTCACCGCTGCCAAAGTAGCGGCTGTGCTGACTGGAGCTCCAGCAGGGATGGTCCTAGCCCATTGGTGGCCCCAGGCAAATTTCAGCGGCCCCTTGAAAATGGCAGCCCCCACAGTAACCCCAAGCCCACGCTCCGCCCCAGCTCTGCACCCAGCAGCCGGCCCATCCTGGAGCGCGCAGCATGGCGGGGGCTGCCTGGAAGCAGAGCACCCGCCCAGGAGCAGAGCGCAGGCAGAGCGGTGGGGGCTGGTCCGGGAGCCAAGTGCCCGCCCAGGAGCGTGCAGTGCGGGGAAAAGCTGCCAACACAGCAGCCGAGCCCAACACGCCAGACCAGCTTTTTGGCGGACCCTTGAAAGTGGCGGCTCCAGGCAACCACCTGGTTTGCCAGCCCCGAAGCCTGGCTCTGAGCTCCCAGCCCCTTTGAAATGCCAGGTCTGGGGGCAACTTCCCTCTTCGTCCACCCTCCCCTCCATCTGTGGGTCCGGTGACAGTTAAACACCTCCTTAGCCTAAGCTCTCTGAGCCCAAGTCAGCTGGCAGAGGCCAGCCCTGGGTTTATACATGCAGTGTGGACAGAGCCCAAAGGCTTTGCCTGCACTAAAGATTTGCCTTAATGCTGCTGCATCACCAGCTGAAAGTGGGGAAATCCTGAACACAAACAGCCCGCTAGAGCCGGTGGGAAACCAGCAGGCGGGATGGAGATCTGGGGGGAATTCCAAAGCATTTGGAGTCCTTGGTGTTCCCCAGCAACCTGCTTGTTCTCGTGCTACCTTTTCAGCTGGTCTTCTTTAATCATAACCGAATTGCAAGTGATTTTTCCGGGCGGGAGGCCGCAGCGTTTCGTGACTAAACTCCCAAAGGGACCGTCGAGAAGGGCTGGAGCGAGACAGCCTTGGATCCCGATTGGAAGCCAGGTGCTAACTCTGTGCTGAAGACACTGGGGTTCCCAGACTTTCGGCAAAGGGTCTTGGGCTCCGGGCTGTAGCAGGGCGGCATCCACAATACCACATTAAGAGTAATGGGATGGAAGCAAGTTCACGCCCTCAGGATCTAATCACTTGGGACCTGTCGTCACTTACAGCACCACAGCAGTGAAGTGCAGGTGCCTGGTGCAAATACCACTGAGGCTGACAGGAGAGCTTCTCCCATTGGGGCCCTTGCTCAAGCTCCCCTAGAGGCACTAGCTGGGACATCTCCCAGCAACCTAATCAGTACCAGTTACCACAACCCTGAGTAACATTCCCCCTAAATTTTGCATCCATGTGCAGAATAAATGTTATCTGCACTGAGCAAGTGCCCCGCCAGTAGAACCATATGTTGCCAGCTCTTGATGGCTGCGGAGCACTCTGCTAATTAGCTGAGTAGCACCAGGGAACTCTGTGTCGATCTGCTCTGGGGTTTTGTCTGGTGCATGCACAAAACGGTACTTTCCTGGGTCAAAGTCGACCCCGGAACTCCTGGCGAGCCGTGAGGATTAAGGAAGGTCGATGGGAGAAACGCTCCCATCGACCTTCTTCCATGTAGCCGGCCACAGCATTCGACTGCTGACCATTTTTAGCTCTGCAACTGGCGCAGCTAAAATTGTGTCTTAACAGTCAGCTGCTACGTTTAGCCTAGCCATAGCCGGAGTGATACAGGTCGGTAGAACCGAGCGAGCTGCACTCTCCACAAACTTGGCTGCTACATTTCTGACTCTTCACGCTCTAGTACTTGCAAAACACGAGCTGAATGAAAGTAAACAGACCTACTGACAGCACTGGCGAGCAATTTCCAAGAACAGGGGCTAGATCAGAGACCGGAGGCACCTTCGATCCGCAGGGCACATCTCTATCATTTCCAACCAGTTTAGACGCAACCGCTGAACCTTTCCCATGGGCAATTTCCTGCCCTCTCCGCATTTTCTGAAATATGACAAGCCCATTCCTTGTCGAGGGAGGAGAGGAGAGACCCGGCTTCTTATGGAAAGCTCTCGGCTGACACAATGGGGCCAGCGCAACCGCATTCCGCCCTCAGCCTCTGCAATTACCAGCTGGCTCAGCCTGACAGGGCGGGCGAGCAAATGAAGAAGCCCATTTTTAAAATGAGTCCATTTAGAGAAATAAACAAATAAATCCCCAGCTAGCGGAAGGTGGCAGCTGCTGCGATGTTTTTACCTGGAAAAGCTAAAAGCCTCCACTGGCCTATTCCTCGGCTGCAGACATGGATCACGCAGTGCAAAGGGGCACAATCCCTGGGCTCAGGACCAGCTGCATGCCCATGGGCTCCCCCGGCCCCAGAACATCTAACAGCTGCTGTCCCTTACGACAGCAGCTAAGGGCCAAATGGGCAGTCAGGGATCAGTACCATTCAGAGCCATCCTGGCTACTCCCAACTTCACTTTGGCCACACCCTGCATGTCAACAGCAGATGGGTAGAGAGGACAGTTGGGACGCTAAACAATCCTTCTTCCGTGGCTGGTTACTCGGCCAGAGTAATACGAACCAGCTGGTTCTGGCATTCCAGCTGACTCTGCCATGTTCTCAATCTCTCATTACCACCATATTAAATTGGAATTACGGGCAATACCATCGTCTGCCACTTGTAAAGGACTACAGGCCACTGACACAGGCCTGCTGAGGTCTGCTGTGATAATTATTCTGATAAAGAGGATGGGATCAATGAGGCTGCACAGATTTCTACAGTATCGGTTCGTCAAATTACTCTGTCGCTTTGTCGAGTTGATACAGGCATTGACTATCTGACCTGCTTATGGTCATTACTTAGTAATCTCTGTCCTGCATCAGTTCTCTCTCTGCTGTGTCTATCCATCTAGCCACTGTATCCTGGTTCTGTTAGTCTAGTTCTTTCATATCGCAGGGTTTCATCAACCTCTCTCTCTCCCGCTCTCATTGCCTTAGCTGGTGGATTTCTGTTTGCTCCTGTAAAACAACTCTTGTGTTCCTACTGAACCAGATTGAATTCTACTCCAGGGAGAAGAGTGGGGAAATTTTATATTCACACATCTAAGCTGTGTCTATAACTCTGCAATAAGGTTTTATTTGACGCTCCAGCCTGGCTGTGTGCAGCTAGCTCAGAGTAACAGCCACCACCCTGACATCTTCTGTCCCCACACACAAGGCAGAGAGGGCCAAAGGGCAGGTAGTTAGTTTCTAAAGAACGCAAGTCCCTCAAAGGCAATGAGTGCTAATTAGTCCCTGGGTTCCTCCCCCTATTTTCAGCCATTGCCAAGGAGAAATTTCCCTCCTGGGGACCATGAAGCCTCTGTACAATCATTAGAGACCACAAAGATACAAGGGGCTACCTAAAAAACGCACCTCAAAGCCACGCCGGCAAACGAAGTCGAGATCAAGTGAAAGAGGAAAGCTGGGTTGTTTCCCTGCTGGGGAGGCCGAAAGCAAGAGCAGTGGTTTGCTTTTGAGATGTCTTCAAGAACTCAGGAAAGGAGGTTAGAGAACCACAACGGGGCAGGTCAAGGTGACGACTGCTCATTCACAGAGTGAGCAGCAGAGTTTCTCCCGTCGACCTCCCTCAGTGAGGACAGCCAGATTAAGTTGACCGTAGATACACTGATTCCAGCTACGTAATTGTCATAGCTGGAATTGCATATCTACAATTGACTTTAAGGTCCAGTGTAGACCTGGCCTCATTCTTGCACTCAGTAAGCGGTCCAGGTGCCACCACGTGGGACCCCACATGCTCTGTAGTCACAGGCGGCGTGGGCCCTGCAAAGAAAGGAAAAGCACAACAGCAATATTTCGATAATACAGGATAACGACCCTGTAGGCTGCAGAGGCAGCTGAACAGTTGTGCTTTCAGGTACGTCACAGAAATGTAAGGGAAACAAAGCAGTAAATGGGCACAGAGGAGGGGGTGCAGGTATGCGCTACCATTCCCACGGGAAACAAAGATACGCTGCAAGGCGCAAAAATAATCATAAATAATATAGGGCAATTTCACATGATTACTGCACCAGCAGTTGCTGGTACAGCTCAGACTTCAGTAACAGTCCCCCGTTTGGATCAGCAAATGAGTTCCCAATTAATTTGTCCTCTGCTTCCTTTCCCCCAGTGGCTTCATGGCGTGACACCCAGGTACAAATCCTGGAAGAGTGGCCTGCTGGTGAGGTCACCGGGTTGCTGCTGGTATGCATTCCAGTACAACAGTTTTGCTACTTCTCATGATTTTCTCATGAGCTTTCCAACATTTGGGGCTTTCCTTGAAGTTGGGGGATTACATGAGAATTTTGCCTTTTATTTGCAAACAATTTCATTTCTAGCTGTCCTGGTGGGGAGGAAAACCTTGGAGACGTGACCTACGTGCACCCAGAAAGCAGAAGACAAATGCAACGAACCCAAAGCGTTTTAAAAAATTCCCTTGTGATTTTTGAGGCTGGGCTCGTGATTTCTGAACAATGCCTGTTGGGGGATATCATGCCCATCTGGACAAGGCTCAAATCTGCTCCTTTTCCGTTCCTCAGCATTGCAAGGCCTTGATCAGGCAATACAAGGAAATTACAGTTGCATTCTTATCCTCAGCTTCCCTGGTTCCCCTTAGGCTGCTCGATCTTGATTGCCTAATAAGACGGGAGGAGTAAGGGAGGTCAACAGGCAGATCTCTCCCGTTGCCCTTCCCCAGTAGAGACAGCCAAGTTAGCCAAGCGTAGATACGTCGATTCTAGCTACGCCATTGCCCTAGCTAGAACCTGTGGTTGACTTACTTTGCCTAGGACAGAGGTAGCCTGGCTGCCGTTGCCTTGAAACACAGGAGGGGCGAATGGTATCCCTGCCACTTCCCCATTGCCTCTTGAGTTGTGCCTGGACTTGCCATCACAACTGTCTGCTTAGCAAGCACATTTGAGCTAGGGTGACCCCCCGCCCCCCAGGAAAGCCTGGTACGTGCAGATCTGATGCCCTTCCATCAGACCATAAAAAACAACAATCCATTAATGCTGTATTCAGCACGAAAGTGAATTTTAACCCCAAAGAGCCAAAATGGATCATGTTGATCACTCTGCCAGTCACCAAGGCAGAATAGGCGGTCAATTGCGGTCTTTTCCAATAGCAACTGGTGAGGAGGGTTCTGGAGGGCACCGGCCATGTGCCCCCACCCACCCCTGCTCTACCCACACCCTGCCCCCGAATGCGCCTGCTCCATCCCAACCTGCCTTTTCCCTGTGCTGCTTTCGGGCCGTGCCACTCCAGGAGAGGGGTGGGACTGCCCCCCTCCCTCCGCTCAGCAGAAGTGGTGCAACCCTGAGGGTGAATGCAGGAAGGCGGATTCTGGGGGGGAGGGTGCATGTGACCCCCTGCATACTGCCTCGCATCACCCCTGTCTCCCCCACCCATGAAGTTCTTCCTCCCAGTTCATCTGCTGATGTCACATTACAGCTCATTTACACCCTGGCAGACCTAAGTAATCAACTAGGGGCACCAACTCAGTGGGCTATTTCCTGCCCTTGGATTTATATGCGCAGTTGCTATGAAATCTATCATCCTTTGTTGCCTCTTCCTTGTGTGGGATGTTGTGCTGACATTTGTAATTGCTTGTTTTTATACTGTATATTTTATGGTGCTTTACAGGAAGTATTTATTACAGTATATCAGATACGTGCCTTGTGCTGGTTATGCCCTAATGATGGAGGGAAAGAGAAAAGATCAGGCTGGAGATAATGTGTAAAATTTTCGAAAGGGCCTGCAGGCTTTTGGTCTTGAGGTCCCCTTGAAACTCAATGGGAGTTTCAATGACACCTCAGTCATTTAAGAATATTTGAAAACATTATCCTTCATATTAAACATTATTAGGCCCCGATCCTGAGCTGAGCTGAACTCCAATTAACCACCCTTATATCCACTGACTTCAGTTCAAATTCACAGTAATTACCACAAGAGACAATGCTTACAATTCAGTAGTACTTTGCATTTCTATTGGACCCTTCAACAAAGAACCACCAGCGTTTTACCAGTGTTAATTAATTCCAGCCCTAGAAGCCCTGGGGGAGGTTAGATGAATAACTACAGCTGATCAGGAAATTTTCAATACACCATTTTTTCAGCTGCAGACACTGATTGAACAACACTGAAAATGGTCACAGGACAGGAGCTTTTTTGAAGAGTTTTAAAATTCCAAAATATTTCTGGGGAAAATAATAAAAAACTTTCATCGCAACATTTTCTAAATGAAAAATTCCATTTTTCCTGTTCACAATGAATCTTCTGTTTTGAATTTTAAGCGAATTACAGTAAAAAATAAAAACAGTCCACATCAAAATGGAACACTTAGAAATTGCTGAAATGAAATGTTGCGATTGACAGGAACTGAGAGCTGGGTTTGGATTTGGTTTGTAAAAACCATTCGAGATTTCTGCTTTCACTCCCAATTCGAGAGAGGAAATTTTTTCAATTTCTCAAATTCTTATGGGATGGGCGGGGGAAGTTTCCCACCCAGCTGCAATAAAAAACACTACAGTGACAGTTGTCCGTAAAGAAGAGGGAGAGGGACACAAAAATGTATTTCCAGCTACCCTTTATTATGATCCCTCTTTTACAGTTGGGTACACTGAGGCACGGGGAGGTGAAAGTGTATTACCCCCATTGTATATGCACACACACACACACACACACACACATAAAGTGAGCGAGACAGACCTGAAAATAAACCGCAGCAATTCAGCTGAACTATCCTTCCTCCAAACAACTGCACTCCAAGTATACAATATAAACCATAAACTAATGATCTCCTGCCTTGCCCCCACCCCCAAAAAAACCCCAAAATGCAAGGCAAATAGATTAGCAGCTGGTAATCAATGTGCAATTAAATTGTCCTTTCTGCTGCACTAGTAGCACTCAGAGCCCTTGGGCTCCCGGTCGCAGCCCTACCCGTCTGCCAGCTTCATCTTCCCTGTCAGGTTACGCTGCATTTCTTTACAGCAGAACAGGTGGAGTTAACTGTTGGTCAACATACAATAGTCCCAGCAAGAGAACTAGAGCCAAATTCATCCCTGAGCCATTCCACCGAAGTCAGTGATTTTTACACCAGGGATAAGGACAACCCTGAGCATCGGGATTACCACCTGGAAACCATAAATCAAAAAGAAAATGAAAAGTTGTCTCGTTCCAAATAAAGACACTTTACCCTATAATCCAGAGCACCGGTGGGGAATGAAATGACTTCAACAGGAGATATTGATTTGCCCAGAGCATAAACCTAAACAAACTTAATATTGTATTGTCTAATTCAACAGTGTTACTACAGTCACTGCATTAAAACCTGGCGATCTAGTGCTCAGTATCTGGGGCACGAAATGCCGTCCTGAGATACTGATGGTGTGAATATGCTTTTAAACCTTATTTGCCCTCCAGTGCAGCGTTTGTCAGGGCACTGGGAATTGAGCCCCCATCTTGGAATTTATGCCCCACCCCTATTAGCATATTAACAATAAGTTGCTACCAAATGAGCAGTTGCACTACCAAAAAAAAATCTGCCAAGCAAGATGCAAAATGTTCATGTCCCTGTGTAAAGGTATGGAGCAAAACCCTGGAAGGGAAGAGCAAAACTCCTATTGACTTCAGTCAGCTCAGATTCCACCCTGGGGTTATGTGACAGCTCACAGAAGCAAGGTGCTGATCCTGGTCACCTGGCTAAATGAGACCAAGTATAAACCATTCTCACCAGCCAGCCTCCCTGTATACCTCTGCCAGGAATGGCCATATTCCTTCTATTCTGGTATATGGAGTTTCTTGCGGGAAAACACTTCCAGTATTGGCAAATTCCACCAGCCTTTGGCCCAGACCTTTGAGGTCCTGAGGGCCACCTCAGAAATGCTAAGCACTTTGCAGGATCTGAGGCCAGGTCGATAAGAGATCTATCAGCAGTTGATTTAGTGGGTCTTTACTAGACCCACTAAATCAATCCCACAGTGCTGATCTTCCAGTAAGTATAGACAAGGCCTGAAGAACCCTTATTGACCTCAGGCAGCATTAGTGCAGGCCCCTGGTGATGAGACATGCAAATCCTAGGGTGCATGACAGGGCAAACTCTGCTTTGATTTATACCCCAGGCAGCCAGAATTTGCTCCCTCAGTTCTGACCTAAGACCTCCAGCTGCGCAAAGCTAGTGCGTGATCAGACTGCACCACCATGACCGCTGATGACCAGGGTTACCTGTTAGCTGAGCACTTGGGCAGCCACCCGGGAGGGATTCAGGTGCTGCCCAGCTGATTAGCGCTGCTGATGGCTCACACTCCAGCTGTCCTTAAAAAAAAACACATAACTATTTCCTTGCCAGCAATGGGTGTGATCCCAGGCTGATTTGCGCTCTGTGCAATCATGCTGAGGCTATTGGGACATCACTGGGTTACCTGTATACAGAATCTAGCCCCTGTGTAGTGGGGCCGACAGCTACCATGGGTCCTGGGGTAAAGGGAGGGGGGCAGCTCTGTGCTCCAGAAGGGGCAGAGCCGAGGAGCTAGGTCAGTCAACCCTTATCACCACTCAGACCATGGTTCTGGCCTACCCCTGCCTGCCCATACGCCACACTGCAAAAGCCCCTTGCTGTGATCTAGAACATAAGAACGGCCACTCTGGGTCAGACCCAAGGTCCATCTAAGCCAGCATCCTGTCTTCTGACAATGGCCAATGCCAGGTGTCCCAGAAGGCATGAGCAGAACAGGCAATCATTGAGTGATCTTTCCCCAGTCATCTAGTGCCAGCCTCTGGCAAACAGAGGTGAGGGGCACCATCCTTGCCCACCCTGGCTAACAGCCATTGATGGCCCTCCATGAAGTCACTTAGCTCTTTTCTGAACCCTGATAAAGTCCTGGCATTCACAACAGCCTCTGGCAAGGAGTTCCACAGGCTGAACACGCCCTGGATGTAGAAAAACTTCTTTTCCTTAGTTTTGAACCTGCTATTCGTTAATTTCATTTGGTGTCCCTCCCCGCCCCCAAGTTCTTATGTTATGGAAACAAGTAAATACATTTTCCTTAGTCACTTTTTCCACATCAATCATGATTTTATAGACCCCTACATATCCCCCTTTAGTCTCCTCTTTTCTATGCTGAAAAGTTCCAGTCTTTTTAATACAACAGGAAGTCCTGGGGCACCTTATAGGCTAACAGATATTTTCGAGCATAAGCTTTTGTGATCAAAGTGGATCCCTACCCACAAAAGCTTATACTGCAAAATATCTGTTAGTCTATAAGGTGCCCCAGGACTTCTCGTTGTTTTTGAAGATACGGGCTAACTTGGCTACCCCGTGAGAATTTTTAAACTCTCTTTATATGGCACCAAGATCTGAACCTGGCAGTCCCAGTTAAAGGCTAATATCATTTCTGTTCTTCTCATTCAGGGTCTCCAGGTTGTCAGACGGCGCTGCTGGCCCAGGCTGCCTTTGAAGCTGCTTTTCCTGATCAAGAAAATGGGGGCTGACAATGACAATTTAGTCTGGAGAAACATGGTTATTGGGCTCAACTTGCTTCTGCTGGGATCAGTCCTCAAGCCCTTTGAGTGCCGGCTAGAGGTGACAACAGAGCGGCTCAGGAGGGAGGTAGTGCACGAGGAAGGCAATTTGGCCAACTACAGCCCTCCCGTCAAGGAACAGTCCATGGTCTTCAACCATGTGTACAACATTAACGTCCCCCTGGACAGCTTCTGCTCCTCAGCGCTCGAGGCCTCATCTGACCAGGAGGTGAGTTCAGAAGACGACAGGATGACGGAATACACGGAGCAGACCTCAGACAGCGAGAGCCAGGTCACCTTCACCCACAGGATAAACCTACCCAAGCAGGCTTGCAAGTGCTTCACCTCCGCCCAGGTCATGCAGGAGCTTCAGAGCAGGATTGAGATGTTGGAGAGGGAGGTGTCCATGCTACGGGATCAATGCAACTCCAATTGCTGCCAAGACAATGCAGCTACAGGTAGTAACTGATGCTGTTAGAACTTTCTGGGGATGCAGGTCTCAACACAGAACGGTGTCTGAGTTCGGGTGAGGTGATGCTGCTCAAACCAGTGATGGAGGCAGTTTTGCATTTGCTAAGGATGCCCTGACAATGTGTATACTCAGCACTGTCCATGCGATTCAGCAGCTTAAACAGAGAGGACCAGCTTCACTGTCTAGAACCCCACCCATGGGTGCTGGGAGGTAGCAAGTCCATTTGGAGCTGGGTACAAAAACACAATTTCCCACGCTGCTGGGGATCCCAAAGCCAGCCTCCGGAGCCCAGAAGGAGGGTGGGACTCACTGGGGAAGAGGCAGAGCCCGAGCCTTCAGGAAATATGCTGATTTAAGGTTCCTATGGAGCCCTTGATGGAATATTAAACTCCTTCCCCCTGCTCAAAGTAAGGGAGCATGGGAGCAGTTCGTCCCCAATAGAAAAAGAGATCCAATCACCAGGATCATTTACCCTTGAGCGTCCCAACCTTTCATATGGGTTTTTCAACATTTAGACACGGGGGAAATTTCTTCCTCTGGACTGACTGTGAAATTCAGTCGCTAGCCCTGGTGCAGCTCGGTGAAAGCAGGCACAATTCCTAGGGAAGTCTGGGGCTCAAATTCAGATACAAAAGGTCCTGGATGTAAGTTACATGTGAGGTACAAGCTGGTCAAAAGGTGGGCGTGAGCAGCAAAGGGGATCCACTTGGTACTCAGCCGACGTGCAAAGTGAGTGTAACCTGCCTGGCAGAGAGGCAGATGGTGAAGGAAGAACAGCTAAGCACAGGGTGTAAAGGATGCAAATCCTGTTGGCTTCTGTGGAATGCCTTCTGATTTGCCCACACGTAACAGACGAGAACTAGGCCCACAGGTTGAGTTCGGTCATCACAGGAAACTGAACTAGTGTAGTATCAGAGAGGTAGCAGTGTTAGTCTGTATCTTCAAGAACAACAAGTCCTGTGGCACCTTATAGACGAACAGATATTTTGGAGCATAAGCTTTTGCGGGCAAAAACCTGCTACATAACTCATGCATCTGATGAAGCTGGTCTTTGCCCATGAACGTTTATGTTCCAAAATATCTGTTAGTCTATAAGGTGCCACAGGACTTCTTGTTGAACTAGGGTAGGTTACGCTTGCCCCTGTTTAGTACACTCACACTGACAGCCAGATGCATGCAAGTTACCCGACTCTCTGCGGTCACTTGAGCCCATCTGCTGACCAGCTTAGACATCACATGCAACTTACACGTACATCACCAGTGAATCCGTAGAGCCCTGAAAATCCACCGAGTTCCACTTTATAGCCGCAGGCATCCACATCCACAGATATCCATGACTCATTGTGGATATGGACATAAATTTTATATCTGCACCGGGCTCTGTGAATCTGGCCCTTTCTCTGTGGTCAAGAAGTGTCAAGCTTTCCCCAGGCTCTTCAGTATATTCACTGGTAACCTGGAGGTATCACTCTGGGCTCAGATGAGAAGGGAGCTGAACTTCATTGCTCTCTGCATCTTGGACTTCTCGCACTGCTCCACCTTAACCAAGATCCACAAACTTCTACCAATGCACCTCTCCATACGGACCTAGGAAGACTTTCCTCTTCTGGGGAGACATGGGAGTCCAGTCCCGCCACTCATTCCATCCCAGGCTTCATCACTAAACCATGCCTGGCCTAAAGAAATTGGCTTCTCTTGGCATAAAAGAGGAAAAATTAAGACCTAGATTTGACTTTTAGGCACAGGAGTGGTGTTAAAGTTTCAGCCATCCTGGAGTAGCCCCGGACGCCTTTGTGACCCCAAGACACACCACTGAGTCACAATTCCTTCTCTGCTTCCTACTTGTTCATAGCAAGGGAGCGGTTTTTGCTACTAGCCTCTACCCAACAGTGGGTGCAACACCCCTTGAACTGACTCTGGAGCTCTGCTCAGCAAGTGGAGGGAAGAGACAAGACCTTCCACCTTCCTCATCTCTCTGTAGCTAACCATGACAATTTACTCCCTTCTTAAAACACTGTGTCCCAGACCCATGGTTTGGGTAGCCATGTTGGGAAGAGAGGTGAGGGGAATGCTTAATGCTCCTTAATCCCCGATATAGGCATACAGACCAAGTCATAATCTAACTCTAACTCTCTGCAGTGACCCACCAGGGGCTTTTCTCTTGTGTCACCTGTGAGGTGCCAGCTTTCTAAAGAGCAAGACGTAAACAAGAACTGAACTGAACACAGAGATTCCCGCCAAGAACAGCCATTTATGATAGAGCAACTCAAGGCCTTTCACCAATATTCACAACCAAAGCTAAGGCCAGGTTAAAAAAAACAATTATACAATGCTAGCAAGGTCATGGTGCATCCAGGCCATCACATACACCCCCAGCTCTTAGTAATTATTAGGGCACTTCTGTAACTTATCATGGGATCTGGGGAAGAGAAATAGCTGATTTCCTAAATAGCCCCTTCACACAACACAGCACTACAGGAGTCAGTAATAAATGAGTTCTCTGTCTTGTCCCTAGACGAGCTGAGTGGATACGAAAATTACAGTTAAAAAAGAAAATCTGTGGGGATAACTTTAGCTGCCATGAAAGACAAACAAACCCTTTTCTAATGAAGGCACAAAACTATCAACTGAGTATTCCATCTGAATAATAATGCACCAGCTTTCTGAGGCTCTCTCTAAACCTGCCATTAGGGTTACGGTTTCAAAAGACAAAGTTCAGTTCATCATCTCTACAAGGCAGTTCTTCAAAACCCAGGAAATAGCAGGTTGCTGTAATGAGATGGGTTATGAAGGGGGTTGTTGATACAATGAATTTCAACAGAATGAGGAACTGGAGCAGAGACAATTTTTTTACATCTGAGGGAGTGTCATAAAAAGAGGAATGTTTTCGCAAAGAGTTTCTGCTTGACTCCTTAACAGCATGTGTCTGAGCCCCTGTGAAGGGTAAAGAGCAGAAAATGAAAGCTGTAATAGGAGTGTATGGCAATGCCTCTTGGAAGGAAATGTCAAGGTATCCAAAGACCTTTCCCAGGTGCAGAAAATTGCTGTCCTTGTGTGGGTGAGAACACAGGAATTAGTGCCCCTATGTCTTCTATTTTTTAACTAGTTATTTTGCAATTGGCATAACACGGACACATCCATCATGCTTTGGACCTCGGAGTCACTCCAGAGTGCACAAAATGAGAGAGCATGAAAACGTTATTGTTGAACTGATGTATGCACATAACACGTAATTACATTGGCCCTGATCTGCCTCTGAGTTACACAGCAAGGAAAATCAGAATTAATACCGCTGAAGCCAATGGAGTTATAACAATAGATAAGAGGAAAACTGAGCTCATGAAATCTGTATGTAGAGGGGGATGATATGTATACACCATCTTCCTACAGCGACAACACAGTAACGCAGACAGAACTGCGTATGGCTCAGCATCTGGTGTAAATTTGCACATCCAAAGCACGAGACAACAGGTTGCACCGAGAATCTAGACCGATATCCTGACACTCAGACATACATGCTAATAATGGCATTAGGTAAAAATAAAATGCAAACTATCCCATTGTTAAATCAAAGGCTGAACAATGACTGTTAAAATCAAGTAGTAAAATTCAAGAAATAAAACATGAAAGGAGTTAGTCGTAAAAACAGTTGACGATCTAGTTGGGTTGTTTATAATGTATGCAAATGATCTTAGTAAATATTTATCACTCTGCAGCAGCTCCAGACCAATCTCAGATACACCACAGTGATCTCAAGTGACTTCATTAAATTCAGTGGAGTCACTCTGAATTAATGCCAGTGTCAATCAGATGAGAATTGGTCAGTCTCCCACTCCCCTCCAACGCAAGTTATTTCCACTTTTTGGCCACTATTCAAGAATCTGCGTCATCTACTGACAACTTAACTAGCCTGGGATCTGACGGTAGCACTCAAAATGGTCTGGTCACAGTTTATAACTAAACACTTGTGTGGTTGTTGATCATATTTATGATAGGTGAAGCTGACAGCACCATCTGTAGTTAAGAATGTTTAACATTTACCATGTAAGACTCTGCGTTCGGGTGTTTATAACTTTGCCAAACTTTATTTGAGCTGAAATTTTCCCCACCAGGTGTCTGTCTCAGCTGAATATTTCAGAAAAGTGTCAGTCAAATAGGTCTGCCGTTTCCACGAATTAATTAAGGGGAAAAAACATTGCTTTGTCCTCCTTAAAATGCATTCCCACAACCATGTCACTGAGAAGCTGTAGCGCCTCCATGGAGGAAAGAACCGAAATTAAGAAACAAGGCTGCCTGGGTGGCAGGGTCGTGCTTTTTGCTGTCTCTGTGAAAATTTGCCCAGATTTAGCCAAACGATAAGCCTCCAAAAAAAAAAAAGAAATCTCATTTTGCATTTACAAAGAGGAGACTTGTTTGGCAGCTAAAGTCTCCAAAAATTCTGTGTGCCCGGTGCGTGCTCCACACCCACTCAGCTCCGACATGCTAGCCAGATTGCACATGTCGAGGGAGGCTCTCTCTCCTGTATACGCCTGGCTGACACTTGGGGGACCTCATGTCCTGCTATTATAGGGCCAGTCTCAGTACTTGGGGCTTGTCTTATATGGGCACCTATTTCCCCCTGAGCAGACCAATGTGGAGTCAGATCATTGAGGAACCTGGAGGAGGTGGCAGCAGGATAGAGGGCCTTGCAGAAGCCAGGGATGGGAAGGAGAAGAGGGGCAGAAGCCACTGGGGAGGTGGATAGGACCAGCGGTGGGGAAGGGGATTAGGGTTGTTTAGGACCCAAGTCTCCTGGCAAAGGGAAGCAATGCATAAATGTTGACGGTGGGCAGGGGAGGCCCAGCCTCAAGGTTCTGGTGGCGTGTGGTGAGAACGATATGCCGAGTGGCCCACAACATCCCGACAGGTCACCTCCGCTGGCAGAGCTCTGCAGGAGAGTAAGGCACGGAGCTCCTCTGACCCTTACAGCCCACCCTGTTAAATGCCACATAAAACTACGGCACTGTTGGGCGGGTATCATCATACTGCGGCTGCTGCTGTTGTAGGATTCCTCTGCCCCCGCCACACTGACCTATGGCTTTTGATCCCTCCAGGGCAGCTGGATTACGTCCCCCACTGCAGCGGGCATGGGAACTTCAGCCTGGAATCCTGCGGCTGCATCTGCAATGAAGGCTGGGCTGGAAAAAACTGCTCAGAGCCCCACTGCCCGATGGGCTGTTCCAGTCAGGGCACCTGCGTAGAAGGCCAGTGCGTCTGCGATGACGACTACGGCGGGGAGGACTGCTCGGAGCTCCGCTGCCCGACAGACTGCAGCGCCCACGGCCTCTGCGTGGACGGGGAGTGTGTCTGTGAGGAAGGTTACGCGGGGGAGGACTGCGGCGAGCTGAGATGCCCCGACAACTGCTCGGGGAAGGGGCGATGCGCCAACGGCACCTGCGTCTGTCAGGAGGGCTACGTGGGGGAAAGCTGCAGTCAGCAGAGGTGCCTGAATGCCTGCAGTGGACGTGGGTTCTGCCAGGAGGGGATGTGCTCTTGTGAGGAAGGTTACCAGGGCCAGGACTGCTCAGCAGGTAGGCGTGCAAGGCGAGGCCCGGCTCTCAGCCTGCTTGTGAAGTGGGCGGATAACGGGCATACCAGGATAGGTTGGTTTGGCGGGAATGCATCACATCACCATTGTTCTCTGCTCCCTGGGGCCCCCAGGGGGCTAGGGGATACAACGCACAAGTTAGAGCAGTCCTGGGGTTGCTCTGACTTACCTCATTACCCCGCCCAAGCCCAGTACATGGGAAGAGCTTTGAGCTCCCCTTGCCCGCCTCGCTCAGTCCTTGCCCTGATGACAGAAACACGGGAACGGACACTGGTGCGGGACCATCGCATGCGAACGGCTTTAGAGCAAAGCTGGTGGGGAGATTTCTGCAGAGCAATTCGTTTTGGGGCTGGAAACAGAAATACCGATCTGCTCGTCGCAGTTCTGTAACTCAGCCAGGGTCGCCCCACAACGCAGGGGGCAGAAGCCCCAGCAGGCTGCACTGCCTGTGGGCTTGGATCCCTGCTGATACCAGGGGAAGGACCACGACAGCTGTTGCAATAGTTCACATGGGGACTGCCTGCCAGTTTCTCGGGGGAAGACCACTGTGTAGCCAAACTCTGTTGCTACAGCAACCATAGCCCACCCAATAAGGCCAGGGGAAGTGTTGCTCCTGCTTGGGCTATTTCCAGCCATCTTCAAACAACCTGCCCTTGGCCTCTTTCCGAGTATCTGTGCCATTATCTAGAGTGCTTTTCTGCTCGCCTTTCCTGAGCAGGGCTCCTGGAGAGCAAGGAGAAAAGCTACGTTCGGCCTAAATAGCAGGCCCAGCCTAGCAGGGCTGAAGGGAGTGGGTGGGATGGGCCGCTGTCTCCAGCCCACCCCAAGAGCTGCCATGTTTGTCTTCAGTAAGTTTCCCATCACCCCGTGGGAAGGCAGCACTCAGGTGCTGGATGGGGGCAGCTGCAGGTTTATAGACAGGTTCCTCTCGGTGCCGCTCTCGCCGTCACGGCTGCCGTCTCCCCAGAACATACAACAGGCCCCAGAGCCACATGGTCCCAGAAAGCCAGGGCGTGCTCACCCGACAGGTGCCCCCACAGCCTGCAGACTTGAGCACGTCCTCTGCCCACCTGCACCATTGCCCTGCTCACTGGCCAGCTGCTGCCCATTTCACCACTCCCTACCACCTTGTTCCAGCTGCTGGGGTACCGGCTCCCCTAGCTCTGCATTCCCTGCAGTTGCCAGTATCCCCCTTTCCCTGAGCCCCGGCACAGCTGCACGGCTGCTTTTCAAATCCAGAAGAATAACACTGCATAATGCGATCAGGTTGAGAAGGACGAGAGGGGGCAAAAGAGAGCTGAGATTGACATTATTAAACTACCGGTCCCCGTCCCAGAGTCCCTCTACTGATGCCTTGGGTGGAAATCTTAACAAGAAGGGTTTTGGATGCAATTGAGGTCTATTTTTGGAAGCTTTATGCAGGCCCAAAGAAGGCACGTTTCCTTCTCAGTCACATATGGCCTCTCTTTTTCTTTCATTTCTTCGAAGGCAATTAAAAGCAAAAAATAATTAGCGGGGAAGGAGAGCTAATAATGGATGACATCAACAAAGCTCAGGTGTTCAATGCCCATTTTGCTAGACACTCAAAGCAATTAAGACGACCAGCAAGGAAGAAGGAATGCAAGCCAAAACAGGAAACGAACATGGGAATGTGTGTTCAAATTGGCAGAGCCTGATAAAATTTATCCTCTGGCGCTTAAGGAACTAGCTAAAACAATCTCAAAAAAGCTACCAATCATCTGTGAGAATTCACAGAGGAGAGGTTTGATCCTGGAGGACTGGACAAAGGAAAACAGTGCCTGTTTTTAAAAAGGGGAACAAAGACGACCCTGGGAATTGTAGCCCAATCAGCCCAATTACTTTAATATCTGGAATACTCTCATCTCAAATTAACTGGAACAAATTATTAGAGAGTTTGGAAGCAACTGGAAAATAGCAGGGTTCCATGGAGCAGTTAGAGTGGAGCTGGCAAGAACAAATCATGCCAAACCAACCTGTTTGCCTTCCCTGACAGTGTTGCTGGCATAGCGCATGGAGGAAGCAGTAGTCATGATATAACTGGATTTTAGTGAGGCTTTTGGCACAGTTTCACTTCACATTCTCATAAGCCAACAGGGAATTGCAGGCTAGATGAAATTACAATAAGGAGAGAGCACAACTGCTTGAAAGCCCATGTTCAAAGAGTAGGTATCAATGGTTAGCTGTCAAACTGGGAGGCCGTGTCTAATGGAGTCCCACAAAGGTCAGTCCCAGGTCTGACAGCATTCAATATTTTCTCTAATAACTTGAATAATGGAGTGGAGAGCAGCTTATGAAATCTGCAGATGACACCAAGCCAGGAGTGGTTGCAGGCACTTTGAAAGACAAGATCAGAATTCAAAATGACCTTGATCTAGTGAAGAATGGTCTGGATTTAACAAGATGAAATTCAAATGCTACTCAGGAAGGGGAAAAAAATCAAATGTGCGCTACAAAATGGGGAATAATTAGTTAGATGAGAGTATTGCTGAAAAGGACCCAGAGGTGATAACAGATCACAAATGGAATATGAGCCAATAACGTGGCTTGATGGATCTGATAACAGTCTTCAATTATTTTATGAGCTGTTACAAAGAGGACTGTGAGCAGTTGTTTTCCCCAGTTACCGATGGTCGGAGAAGAAATAATTGACTTAATCTGCAGCAAGGGAGATTTGGGGGAAACATTCGAACAGTAAGAGTCATTTTACCGTGGAATAGGCAGCAGGGTCACCATGAGCCCAGGGGCAAGGTGAGAGGGGACCCAGTTGCTCGCCCCCGGAATGAGCAGGGCTTAGGGCAGTCAGCCTTGCCCTCTCCCCGCCCCCAAGGTCCCTCAGGGCCGTGCGACAGAGCCGCTGCAGCCCTAGCACTCCGGCAGCTGATATTGCTACTTTGCAGTGGCAGTGGGCACAGCTCCATGCCCCTTTGAAATGCCTGGCCCTGAGGTAACTGCCCCCCTTGTCCCCCTCCATGCCCAGCCCCTGCCATCAGTGGGCCTGGGAATAGGTAACCGAGAGAAGGCTGTGGAATCACCAGTTCTGGAGGTTTTTAAGGACACGTCGCACAAACGCTTCCCAGGGATGGTCTAGGTAGACTTGGTGCAACCTCAGCAGAGGAGGCTAAACTTGTTGCCCACCTGAAGTCCCCTCCAGCCCAGCATTTCTGTAATTTGATGAACGCAACACGTCTCGGTCACCTGTGAGCAAGAAAAGTGCCTGACTGACAAGCAAACGCCCCGTCTCAAAGGCAAACCGAGCCCAAGGTTGGGAGTTTCACCCCCCGAGTAGGGAGTGTCTGAGATCGTACCGAACCTAGCACAGTGGGTCCTGGGCTGTGGGGAGGGCTTCAGGGGTTTCTGTCCCTCCTTCTGGCTCAAGGGGTAGGAGGGGGCCAACCAGAAGTGCTCATGTTCCACCAATCCGGGCCCAAAGGCGGAGCCGTCTCTCTGAGATGGGCTTCAAGGGGACCTAGTTTAGTACCAGTAGCTTGCTGGGGGAAGGACTGGAGCACAATGGCCCAGGTCTGAGAGCCCCAGGTCAAGACACAAAGGAGTGGAAGGACAGAGGCACAGAGAGGTGAAGAAGAACTAGAATTAGACCATGAGCGAAGCCATAACTATGACACTCCATATCTACCACCTCTCCCTTTAGTTGCCCCACCTGAGGATCTGCGAGTGGCTGGCATCACCGACAGGTCCATTGACCTGGAATGGGATGGGCCCATGGCAGTGACAGAATATGTGATCTCCTATCAGCCAGCGGTGCCGGGAGGCCTTCAGCGACAGCAGCGGGTGCCCGGAGACTGGAACGCCATCACCATCAAGGAGCTGGAGCCCAGCCTGATTTATAACATCAGCATCTATGCTGTCATCGGGGACGTCCTTAGCGCGCCTATCACGACCAAGGTGACTACCCGTAAGTATTGCTTCTCCACCACACAAGTCTATCCCCATTGGCCAGAGGCAACTCACCAGCTTAGAAAGAAGAGTGGTCACCTCTATCCCAGCTGAGCCTGATAAACAGATTTCCCCACCTAGCACAGCTTTGGGTACTCGATTGCCATCATTTACCAAACTGTTTTTCAACAGAAAAATGGGGTGTTTTGACTCAATATTTTTAACAAAAAAAGCATCCATTTTCCTCAGAAAAGTTAAACTTTTTTCTCGGAAACTTGAGTTTTCAGGTTTTGGCCAAAATCCCAAATAGTTCTCACAGGAAATACTATCCCAGTCCCTCCTGCCCCGCTGTTCGCCTCTAGGACTGAGTTCCTAGCCACACTGCATCTCTTGTGCCATTCCATGGCTAGCAACTCCCGTGTGCACACGCACGGTGCTTGAGTAAGAAGAGAGGATTGTGGTGCATCTTGGGAGATGGAGTAAAACTGGCAAAGTTGGGAGAGAATAGGGATATGGCACTTCAAATGGAAACCGTATTTCCGGCACCACCAGAGCATTTCTGAATTATGTTTGTCCATTTTAAAATGGAAAGTTAATAGCTGGACATTTTCAGCTCTCGATTTTTTTGAGTAAAAGTTTGTACTTTCCTTGGGGGTGGGGGCAGCAGAGGGAACATTTTTCCAACCAGCTCTACTGCTTCTAAAATAATGTATTTGTGGCACCAGACCCTCTTGGAAATAAAGCTAATCCCATATAGGACACTTCCTAAATTAAAGCTGAATAGCACTCATGTTATGCTCTTGTGGAATGAACGCCAGTGGTGCATTTGCTAAGACAGAACCTGATCCAAAAGCTATCCAGCTTCATGGGCGTCTTTCCATTAATTTCATTGGGGTTTGGCTCAAGCATATAATGCTTTCAAAATGGAGTGAAAGCCTGATCTAAGATTGCCTTAGATGTAGTTTTCCCCTCAGCCTCACAAACACACGGGGCACAAGTCTGTCTCACATGCAAGGCTGAGCCTGATATGTGGATGCCTTTTCTTGTTTATTTTCCTTTAAATCTGTTTTATGAACAAAGATGGACTCAAGCCTCAAAAGTCACACCTACATCCCTCAGGGTTGGGTCATGATATTGCTTCAGTCCAGGGGTTACAAGGAGGAAAGAGAAAAAATGTTCTCCCTGGCCTCTGATGACAGAACAAGAAGCAATGGGCTTAAATTGCAGCAAGGGAGGTTTGGGTTGGATATTAGGAAAAACTTCCTCACCGTCAGGGTGGTTAAAGGCTGGAATAAATTGCCTAGGCAGGTTGTGGAATCTCCATCACTGGAGATTTTTAAGAGCGAGTTAGACAACCACCTGTGAAGGATGGTCTCGACCTTGCTTGGGCCTGCTGTGAACTCCGGGGGACTGGACCTAATGAGCACACAAGGTCTAGTATTCTATGAGTCTCTCTCTACAATTGACTCATGAGATACACGTCAGAAATTGAGATTCGCTTGGAGTACACCCCCACAATTCATGGAGGACAGGTCCGTCTGTGGCTATTAGCCAGGATGGTCACCAGGCGTTCAGTGTCGCTAAACCTCCAGCTTCCAGAAGCTGGGACTGGATGACAGGGGCTGGATCAATCCTTAAATCACCCTGTTCCATTCATTCCCTCTGAAGCACCTGGCATTGGCTGCTGCCAGAAGACAGGATACAGAGCCAGACAAACCATTGCTCGGACTCGTCATGGCTGTTCTGAAGTCTCAAAAGCTTCTCCAAACTTATGCCCAGAAGTACTGTCCCCTCTCAGCCCCCCACATCAGGCTCTTCCTTACATAGCTTTAGTTATCTAAGGTACCTACATGGCCTTTGTTACTGTAATATGTGAGCATCTCATAATCTTCAGCGTATTAGTCCTCCCAGCAGCCCCATGAATTAGGGAAGGATGCCTACTAATAGCTTCATTTTCCTATCACGCAGATGGGGAAGTGAGGAACAGAGCGTGCATCTACACTAGAAACTAACTTTGAAGTTAACTTCGAAGGTAGGCATTACATTGAAGTAGCCAGCAGAGAGTCTACACACATTTACCCTTACTGTGAAGTTAACTTCCATGTCGGGAACCCAACTTCGAAGTCCTTACTCCATTTCGAGGAATGGAGTATTTCCCTACCTGGAAGTTTAACTTCTAAGTAGGATGTGAGTAGATGCTCAACTTCGAAGTTGCTTACTTCAAAGTTATTTTTGTAGTGTAGACACCGCCAGAGAGACTAAGTGACTTGACCAAGGTCACCGCAGGAGTCTGTATCAGAGCAAAGAACAGCATCCAGATTTCTCAAATTTCAGTCTAACACCCTACTCACTGGAATTTTCTTCCTCCCTACCACAGCCATATTAAACATGTGGCTGCGATAATACCCGCAGTGCTATTAGAAATGTGTCTATGTGTGATGGCGACCTGTTAAAAGCATTAAAACTGCCCCTTTTTCTCTACGATCAGTGCTTTCCTCCTCTCATCACTGACTTTCCATTTGACACTGGGAACAGTTTTGGAGCAGGGAGTTTAAGATAATCTAACTTAATTTCTCTCTCTACTAAAATTGATGCCGGAAACAATGCTTCATCCCAATGAGCAACTGTCTCATTCTGTCATCAGGATCACGCACGAGAGCTATCTGGAATATGGAATTTGCAAACACCAAAAAAAAAAATTTTGATTTTGGAAACATTTTCAAGATGAAAAGGAGAAAACTCCAATTTTTTTCACAGTTCAGAAATTCCATCTTGCCAGAATCACAATGGGATTTTTCATTTTCTCATCCACCCGCCTGGATGGCTCATGTCAATTTCACTTTCTGCCTGCAGGCAGAACCTGAAACAGACAAGTGTCTTCCAGCCAGGCTAACGGAGGCCTAGTACCCCAATGCTCCACCTCCCCCAGGGGTCAGACATCCTATCTTCCTCTCAGCCCAGCTACAGCTCTGTAGCCAGACAGTCTCCCCCTTACAAAGAGACTGTGCCCCCCTTACAAAGAGACTGTGCCCCCCCTTACAAAGAGACTCTTTGCCAGGGCAAAGAGGCACTGGCAGAATCCTCCCAGCCAGGTAGACAGGTTGCCAATCTTTCTGATATTCCCCATGCAAAGCTGAAATTTTTCAGCAAAAATTAAAACTTGCCCACCACAATTTTTTTTTTGATTTTGAACCAAAAAGGGGCATTTTCCACAGGAAACACCTTCCAACAGAAAACTCCTGAGCCTCTAGCAGTACCTACTTCACATCACTCCCCTGGACACCCCTAGATGTGGATAGTCAAAGGGGACCTGAGCTGTCAGGGATATAGGGTGCCCTGTGCCTAGTGCTGTGGGAGAACAGCATCATTAAAGCAGGAGCAAAGCCACGGCATAGCTAATGTGACCCATTGCTGCCTTCCAGATCTCTCCACTCCACGAGGGCTGCAGTTCAAGACGATCACAGAGACCACCGTGGAGGTGCAGTGGGAGCCCTTGTCGTTCTCTTTTGACGGGTGGGAGATCAGCTTCATCCCCAAGGTAACAACACTGGGGACCACCACAGCCTCTGCCCTGCCACTGCAGACCACTTAAGTCAGCCCTGTGGGACAAGCTACGCCTCTGAGTCACAACAATAGGTCCTCCTTTGAAGGAGCAGCCACAGACACAGGGCAGGGTCTGGTAGGGGTCTGGGTAAACCCCATCTGAACAATATCCCTACTCTGCCCTCCCACCCCAAAACAATGCACTCAACTATCAGGCTGCAATCTGGCTCAGTTAATATCAGCTCTGCACTGAACAGTATTTTCCAGGGATCTCTGGCGTCTGGACAGCCATCCGTGTAGAGGGGATTCCATGAAAAAAATCCTACGTATACCAATCAGCAGGACCTCCTTCCTTCTCTTTCTCTACTTTGTCTTCCTTTTTTCTCTCCCACCATCTCCTTTCTCAGACCTTTCTCTCGCCCCACAACATTTTAACTGCATCGATAACATGACAATAAAGTTGTTATTGATGCTATAATTAATATTTATTCTCAGCATTGGCATGACTCGGATAAAACTACAGCTCAGATTGTATCTGGCACCTCTCTACAAGAGTATCCTGTATCTCTTACAATAAAAGAAATGTGGATGAATAGCCCAATTTTATCACCTTGTCACAGAAAAAAACTCCTGCTGAAATAGACAAGAGTTCTGTGCAAACTGCAAAACAGGGTCCTTGAGGCATGAAACCTTACAGTCAGAACCAGCACAAAACCAAAATAAAGGCAAGTGGAAACTGACAACAACAAGCTTGTTTTCCAAAAGGGCTGGGGGGGAGGGGATTTTTGTAATTTGTGTGTCTACACACAAACCCCCCTTATGAATCACAGTTTATATATTACATTTATAAGTAGGAATAACAATAAAAAATTTGTGAGCCACCTGAATTTTATAAAACAGTGATTCTCTATAGGATAGGAGAAATAAAAAATACAGCTTTTACTCATGCTGTGGCATGTGATTAATAAAGATAAGCAAGCCCCTCCAGCAACTTTGAAAAATCTCATCCTAAATGCAGTACCTGTAAATTTCACGTTCACTTAGCAGATTAAAATTTACCCCCACTTTAAATTTTGTAAAATTAAATTCTGAAAATCGAAATCCCAACAAAAACATTCCAGACAGCAGTATCTCCCCCCAAAATAACATTGCATTGCACTGCCTTTCTAAGACGCTGAAAGTGACTAGACATTGAACCTTTCTCACCCATCACCCTCAGAACCTGGCTGGTGCTGAGTGAGAGAATTTGCCAGACCACAGGAGGTCAGTATTGTCTAGCACATTACCAACACTGCCACTACTTACTGGGCTCTTAGAAGACATTTAGGGGTAAATTACAGCTAAATAACAGCACAGAAATCTGAGAGCCAGGACTGATGGCTGTAAACAAACTTTATGGGACCACGGGAAACTTGGCCACAGCCATGGTAAGTGGTTGTCTGGCTAATTAAAATCATGCCCGATTATGGAGGCTGCCAGCTGAGAGTTACAGATTACAGAGGTTCAACCTGCACTGCAATGAAACTGGCCAGTCTATGGTCATTTTTTAGTCAGAAGAAATGCATATATTAAATAAACAACATCATGAGTGAAAAGTAAACCAATGCTACAGCATTAATATCCCAATAATATTGAAGCAGTTTTGTACGTAGCTATGAAAGTAGGATACTATTGCTTTCAGGGCTCTATACCATTACATTTCTAAGAAACCCCATGAGAAGCAGCAACCCTTTTGTTCCCGCAATCCCTGCAGACTGCTATAGTGACAGACTCCCCCCTCCCCGTGCTCTCCCAAGAAGACTTTAATTCGGTTCTTTCTTGTTGTGATTGCTCCATAATATTAAAAAAAAAAAGGTGATTTCAGATGGCAAGTATGTGCTGGCTCTGTGTGAAAGGAAAAAACACAATGAGACTTGTGGCAATAATGGAAACGGCTCTGCAAAACAAAAGAGCTCAGAGAAAATGCTAAAGCTACAAAAAAGGTTAAAAAAAAGAAAGTGAGAAAAGGCAACATGACAATGGAGGGGGGAAAGTGGAAGAGTTTTAGTTTCCGGAGAAAAAGGACAAATGTGACTGGAAAGCCATATGCAAAGAGTTGTCTAGTATATCATTAGCAAAGACAATAACAAGGAAACTTTCGTTTGGCGAACGCAGGTGGGAAAGGTGACATTTGCAGTTGCTTAAAGATTTCTGTTTTCCAGAGGAAATACATGGAGTATAAAGACTTAATAGAGATACTGCAAAAGCCCCGGGAGCCAAAAACAAAGACCTCACCAGTTCAGATCTATATATAAACCCCATGATGCGCCTGGCAGCCGAGAAGCGCCGACAGAGAGAAAGAAATGAATCCTGGCCCCGTTTCATTGCCTGTTCTCATGTGGAGCCTCTCCACCAGCTTGCATGCATGTACGCACGCACACCAGGATGGAGAAAAACGCTGCCTGCCCACAAGCCATCTGGAAGCCATCACTGACACGCATCTGACTCTGCTAGGCACTGCTGGCTGCGAGGGCACTGGGACTCTATCCTGTCACAGGAGTCCACCCATCCTGACGGGTTTAATGCCTTTTGGGCAGGCTGTACGGCCCTGGGGCATATTCATGAGCACTTTCCGAGGCCTGTTGAAAACCACCAGAATAATTGAATGCGCAAGATCATTGAATGAGTAAGATCAAGAGGAGGGAGAGAAAGTATTCTCCTTGGCCTCTGAAATAGGGCAAAGAGCAATGGGCTTAAACTGCAGCAAGGGAGGTTTAGGTTGGAGATTAGGACAAGCTTCCTAACTGTCAGGGTGGTTAAACACTGGAATAAATTGGCTGCAGGAGGTTGTGGCATCCCCATTGCTGGAGATATTTAAGAGCAGATTAGATAGACACCTATGAAGGATGGGCTAGCCCAAGGGTCTGCAACCATAGAAGGAAGAAGAGCCATTTTTTCAATTTCAGCTACAAAATCAGTCCAGTAGGGCTGTGACATTCACAAGGGCCGGTGTCGAGAACCCTCACGAATGTTGAATGTCGCAAATATCTGGACGCACCACACGGGTGGCTAGAACACCTCACGGCAGCTCTAAAGGCACCGCATGGGCAGCTTCGGTGTAAGTTACTACGAGCCACTCGCAAATAACTGAACTTGCGAATGTTAAATTTGTCACGACCTCGCTGTACTTCAAGAGCCACACTGCACGTGACTACGAGGTCGTCCTTAGTAAATAAACCAAAACTGACTTTTTGTAAGCCCTATTTTAAGGAGGGCGCATGCAGAGATCTGTGCCAATTGGAAAGGTTAAGTTAGTTTTCTCCCCCGGGTTGGAGAGCAAAAGAGGACAAGGAAAATGCTGTGCCTGGGGACAGGCTCTTAAGCAGGAAGGAGCAACGTTCACATCAACCCTCCGCACTGTCCCCTCCCATTCCCAGGCTCCCCCCCACCCCCGGGCTTGCAAGCCCACCCCCCAGGCTTTTTCTGCCTCAGCTCTCACCCCCCAAATCCACCCTCCGTCCCCAAGCTTTACCCCCATCCTGCAAACCTGCCTCCACATCCTCAGGCTTAACCCCTCTCAGCCCCAAACCAGCCCCTAGGATTAACCCATCCATGGCGCTGGCTGGGGAGCCTATGCCAGGCAGCCACATGCACCCAGTGGAAGGAGGTTGGCGTGCAGTGTTCCACGGGTGGGTGCAAGCCAAGCCATGCCCACTGGAGGGGTGTGGTCGCTTGGGTAGCAGGGCTTCCCCCCCTCGAGGACCTGGCTTCACCAGAGGGGGAGGGAACGGCAGCGTGCCAAGCTGCCTCCCCCTTACCCCCACAGATGGGCTGGCCCAGAACACAGGCGCTGTACCAGCTACAGCCTGGAGCCCCAAAGCCCCTCGCTGAATCTGGGACCAAGGAGAGGTGGAACCGGCCCAGCACAGAGCTGCCAGGGGTGAGGAGCAGAGGCCATGGTAGTGCCATGTGCACCAGCTGTGCAGCTGGGAGGGCCGAGTAGCAGGGCGAGAGGGGGACTCTGTGCGGCTCCCTGCCCTGCCACCACTGGAACAGTCGAACTAAACTTAATTGGCTTAACAGCGGGATCCCTCCCGCCACCCCGCCGGCTGTTAAACTAATTACATTTAGTTTGACTGTTTCAGCGGAAGCAGGGAAGGGAGCCACAGAGGAGTCAGTGGCGGCAATGTCCAGACCCACAACTGACTCCTTAAAAAGCTGCATGCGGCTCTGGAGCTGCAGGTTGCTGACCCCGTTCTACATGGTGCTTGGCCTCAATGGCCTCTCGAAGTCGATCTCATTTCTCATGTTCTATGCTTCCCCCTCAAGGAATAAGAGCTGCTTATGAAACAGACATGCCGGGGTACGTAAGTTTCCTTATCCCCAGTGATCGTTGATGCTCTATATTTTGGGTCACGCTGACCGGCCATCTAACCCCATCACCTTCTCCAACTACTGCACCCTTTAAAAACCTTGCTTGACTCCCCCACCCTCTCTTGGTGCTGATGTATTTTTTCATCTCCCCAGAACAATGAAGGCGGTGTCATTGCACAGCTTCCCAGCAGCGTCACCACCTTTAACCAGACAGGACTGAAACCTGGGGAAGAATACATTGTCAATGTGGTGGCCCTCAAGGACCAGGCCAGGAGCCCCCCAACGTCTGACAGCATCTCCACCTGTGAGTGACTCCACCCTTCCACCTATGGTCACACTCCGTCTATCCAGCCCCAGAACAGGACACGGTCCCAGTATTGTGTAGCTATCTCCTCCAGGTCACAGCCAGTCCAGTTCAGCAGGGACCGAAGGCTGGTATCACCTGACCGTGGAGATCATTTGGTGGCCAAGTGAAATGAGGTGCCGGTTACAATCAGCATCCCGGTGGATGTGTGTTCACATCACAGAAAACACCAACACAACTGGCATTTACAGGTCCCCTTATTGACAGCTCCAGCAGAGAGGTCAGGAATGAAGAGGCCCTGGGGAACTAAGCTGCACTCTCACACTTAGAGACGGGCCCACCAGAACTTGGCCAGAGCAAGTGGATGGGTGTGTGTGGTGTTGTTAACATTTCTGCTGCCAACACTGTAGTAGTTCCCTGAGTAACAAAGAGAATCCAGTCTCCACACTGGGCCAAATCTCCATCAGGTGTAAATCAGATCCATTGGCGTAAAACAAAAATGTTTTTAATCTCGCAACAGGTGGTCTGGGTTTGCTTGACGAGTCTGCTGAGGGTTCTGGTTGTTTTATCCCAATACATCCTATTTAGTAAGGTGAACTTGCTATACCACATTCTCTCTTTGCTGGATAAACTCAGAGGGCAAATTCATCCAAGGGGTAGCACCATTGACTTGTATTGGGGATGACGTTGTTCTACATCTTTTCTGCACAGCAAATAACAACTAGTGACAACTCTGGGCTGAAACACGGGAGCCAAACCCTCCCACTCTGAAGCTGGGGAAAAAGTCAGACATGCACATTCTGTGGCGCAGGCCCAGTTATGCTAATCATACTTGACTGAGCTGTACAATTTCAGTCTCACAAGCGCACAAACAATAGAGGAACATTTAAACTGACGGGGAATTTGGGGGAAGCAAGTTCCTGGCAACGTGGTGGTTTATCTGAAGGATCCAATTCCATCTGGGCAGCAAAGGGGGAGTAGAGAGACACCCCCCCGCCAGTATTTTAACTCTTCTTATGCACCTAAACCCTTCTGGGAAGGCTCAGTGAGCTTGGTATGAGTAAAGGGGAAATTAATTCTCACGGCTTCACAGAGCTCGTGTTCTTCCTTTCCTCCTCTTCTCTCTCCTGTCCTGGGAATTGGAGTTCCTGGGCTCGAGGCCCCAGAACCGACCGGGGTAGTGAATCTCTCCTATCTAGATATACACATCCCACTCCAGGGGTGAGGCACCCGCAGGGGAAGCACGGAGACAGGTTAACTGAGCTCAAACCAGGACCGGGCTGGGTTCTAAGGGAAGGTTCAGATCAATCATTGTTCCGTGCTAGTACATTTCCCCCCTCTACTGATCGCACCTTGGACCCTGATCGTCCCCACTTCCCCAGAAGTGCTTGCACCAACATAGTCCCCCCCGTAGCGCACCCAGGTAATAGGCTGAGGTCCAACCCCTGGGAGGTGCTGAGGGCTCTCAGCTCACATTGATGGATACCGCTCTCTTCAGAACTATGGGTTGTTCTTTTTTTTGAGGCGAGCCACAAGCCCATCATACTAGCGTAGCTTCTCCAGGCATGTACACCAAGAGCTAATCAACCCTTTCATCACTGAGTCAAATAGAATGCCCGGGAAAGCGCATGTGGAAGTTCTCACTCTGAATCCACTCTGATAACACCCTCCAGCCCCACCATTTATCAACAGAAACAGCGATAATGCTGTAATGAGGTTGCTAATTAGGGCTTTAATGGAGCTGGAGACCGAAGGGCTCCCAGGAAATGGATCCTAAAAATCACAGGTGAGTCTTTCTAACATGATAGAATTGATCATCTTAATGCCGATGTTCATCGGCTTGAGCTCTGCAAATAAGCATAAATTATTTCCTGTTGCCTTGCTCGTGGGCTTAGCAGCTGCTCTCACGATGTGGCTTAACAGAGACACCTACTGGTCATGACCAAATGTTTCCATTCTCCCAGCTAGTGAAGCTGTTGCAAGTAGAGCAGCCTCTGGGTACGTCGACACTTACTGGGAGATCAACCCAGTCAGGGTCGATCATCCCCACTTCACTTTCACATCCCTAGTGGGGATGCACAAAATCGAATGATCAGGGCTCCACTGTCAACCCTGGTATTCCTCATTATAGTCGGGAGTGAGAAGCGGCATGAGAAGTCGCTCTTAGACATGTTGATTCCAGCTATGCAATTAGCATCGCTATGATCGACTTTCAGGTCTAGTGTAGACCTGACCTCTAACTCAGTTGGCTTCAGCTCATACGGGATCAGGCACACTAGATGAGTAGACCCATAAATCTTCAGCCCAGAAGGGATCCACATGATTGCCTTGTCCACCTGCCTGAAAAACCCATGCCATAGAAGAGTGGCTCCCAGCCTTTTCAGTAACAGGGCACAGGTCAACGAGACAAACAATTCCACAGCACAGCCACTTTGTTCAGCTGACTGGATTGCTCAGAAAGGTCACATTGAGTCACATTTTCTATGGTTACAGTGTCACTAGAGAGGCTTGCAGTAGAGCAGTGTATACAACAAGCTAAACAAGGACCAAACGGGATGTTGAGTAATCGAATAACCGATGGAATCTTCGATTGTTCGAACATGGTGGGCAGGTGGACCCAGAAAGCCGGCTCCCCTTCCTGCCAGTCTGTTGGAGCTGGGATGCAACATTTAAAGTCAGTCCCAGCTTCAGCCGGCTCCCTCCCTCCCCCGTTGAGAAGCAGGTTGGTGGGGTGGGCTCCCTGCCATTCAGTTTGGGCCAGAACGTATTTCAGCTGCCTCCCAATGTGAACAGGCACCTGCCAGGTTGGCATTTCCCCTTGCAGCGGCTCTGCAAAGAGCTGCCATTGGGGGAAGCTGATGAAATGTCAAGTCACAGCTGGACAGTTCTGGAAGCACACCGGTTGAAAAGCACTGCCATAGAATTTCACCCCCCGAGTCCCACCTCTAATTCAACAGGTGTGGTTCTTGACCGCACAGAGATGGGTTCAGGGTGCTGGATCCCAGCTGTCCCAGCATTTAGCAAGGGGGATAGGGTTTAACTTAGCTTGGCCCATCCCATTATATAGATAGGGATCAGCCAGGGAGTCTGGATCTGGGTAGGACTGCTCCTAAAGCTACAGGACTTTTTGAAGCTGGAGATCTGACTAAACATCTCTAATACAAGCCTTTCTTTTCCGTTTCAGTTCGTGGGAGGGTGGGACCCCATCCATCTGGTTTCAAGAGGCAATGAAGCCAAAGTCCTAGCATGAACCTCAGCTGAAACAGCTGGACTTTTCTTGGTTTGAGCAGTAACAGGATTTCCACCCACAGCCGTTGCATGATCCAGGGTCCCAACCTTTGTGACGCCCCAGCTGGTGTGGCTGGACCCTGGACACCTTGGCCAGTGCAGTTTAAAGCTTTCTGCACTAAAGTTTTTCCCAGGTCTGATCACATAAGCCGTGTCTACACATGCACGCTACTTCGAAGTAGCGGCACCAACTTCGAAATAGCGCCCGTTGCGGCTACACGCGTCGAGCGCTATTTCGAAGTTAACTTCGACGTTAGGCGGCGAGACGTCGAAGTCGCTAACCTCATGAGGGGATCGGAATAGCGCCCTACTTCGACGTTCAACGTCGAAGTAGGGACCGTGTAGACGATCCGCATCCCGCAACATCGAAATTGCCAGGTCCTCCATGGAGGCCATCAGCTGGGGGGTTGAGAGATGCTCTCTCTCCAGCCCCTGCGGGGCTCTATGGTCACCGTGGGCAGCAGCCCTTAGCCCAGGGCTTCTGGCTGCTGCTGCGGCAGCTGGGGATCCATGCTGCAGGTACAGGGTCTGCAACCAGTTGTCGGCTCTGTGTATCTTGTGTTGTTTAGTGCAACTGTGTCTGGGAGGGGCCCTTTAAGGGAGCGGCTTGCTGTTGAGTCCGCCCTGTGACCCTGTCTGCAGCTGTGCCTGGCACCCTTATTTCGATGTGTGCTACTTTGGCGTGTAGACGTACCCTTGCAGCGCCTATTTCGATGTGGTGCCGCGCAACGTCGAAGTTGAACATCGACGTTGCCAGCCCTGGAGGACGTGTAGACGTTATTCATCGAAATAGCCTATTTCGATGTTGCTACATCGAAATAAGCTATTTCGATGTTGGCTTCACGTGTAGACGTAGCCATAGAATTCTCCAGATTGCTGACTAGGTTACAAGCCACTCCCATGTTACATCTTCACGTACAGACGGGGATTTTCAAAGGTGTGTAAGGGAAACTGGTGCCCAAATCCCATTGTATTCTATGGGAGAGTTGGGAACCTAAGTCCCTTAGGCAGCTTTGACAATCCAAACAAAAAATGCAAGTGCCGCGTTTTCTGCAGTTGCAGCCACAGTTTCTGTGGCCAAAACCCCTGGATTATTTTAGCCACTAATTAGTCTATCCACGTGAGGAGCAAAGCGTGCAGGACTTGAAAGCACTGCATGCATGGCCCAGAACAGAAGGCCACGAACCTTAATGCACTAAACTCATTTGGAATAAAATGCTCTATTTTAGAATCAGAACAGCCACACCCGGAACTAATCAGTAAAAGCTACTTTGGAATAAGTATGAGTGTAGAAAAAGTCTTAGTTCAACCCCCAGCCCCCTTTGCCACTCTCTATAGTCAGTATATGTTTATTATCCAATTAAATCTGTTCAACGTACAAAATTCATTATAATAAGTAACATTTTTGACTTTCACTAATTAAACCCTGGCTTACAAGACTAGAACATTTAGTACTAGGTACATAAATACAATGTGTTGTTCTAGTGAAACAAAACAAAATAAAACAAACAAGCCCCAATACAAAATAAGCCTGGATAATAAGTCTCCGATCCCCAGATAGGAAAGAAGTCTCCGAATCGGCTGTGCAGCCTGTACTGCAAGCTAATGCTGCCACGGTATATGAATGTTACACAGATGCTTGGCTCTCGTCGATATCTACAGACCGGCAAAGCAGTCAGAATCAAACAGCATCAACCCCGAATTTGAACCCGAACCTTCCCACCACATAACTCTTTTTCTTTGGATTATTTTTTTATTTCCAGGTGGCCCCTGTATTTCTTCTTAGAGTGGAAGTAGAAAGGTGATTTCCACCCTGAGTAGGCAACAATGAAAATCCCAAAAGGCATTGCTTCTCTCTTAAGAGTTCCAGCCCAATTATGTCAAGTCTAGAGACCTACAATTCCTCTTTCTGTTTTGTAAAGCATGGGGAGAACCTCTGGGATATTGTAACTAAAATCAAGTTTTGAAAAGGTATCTTGAAAGTGCTAGTTGCTTTTTCAACTCTTCTCATATTTTCAACACACTGGAAGTCCACAGATTATTAAAATTTGGCTGAGAGGTCTCAAAGTTTAATTATAAAGGGGGAGTTAGCGATGTTTTTAGAAGAGTCCCACAAGGATCATTTCTTGGCCCAACAAAGACCTGGAAGAAAATTAAAGTATCCCTGGTAAAGGTTACTAGATGACACAAAGATAGGGGAAGCAGTAAATAACAAAGAGGTCGTTGCTATAGAGCGATCTGGATCTCAAACAAGTAGCATTTTAATATGAGCAAATGTCAGGTCACACATCTAGGAATAAAAAACTTAGCTTTACTTACAGGATAGGGGACTCTAGCTTGGGAAGTAGCAACTCTGAAAAGAACTTGGTGGTAATGATGGCTAATCAGCTGAACACAAGATTCTCCTGCAATGCTCTCAGCCAAAAGAACTAATATGATCCTTGGGTGTAGAAGCAGAACTATTGAGTAGGAGGAGGGTGGTGATATCTGTCTAGCACCGGTGTGACTGCTATTAGAAACCTGTGCCCGGTTTTTGAGCTCACAATTCGAGAAGGATGCTATTAAATTGGAGATGGTTCAGAGACAAGACATGAGACTGATCAGAGATTCAGAAAACATGCATTATAATGGAAGATAGCACAGAAGCTGCGCCGGTTTGGTTGAACAAAGAGAAGGTTAAGTGCAGTTTTGATCATACTCTGTAAGAACTGCCACAGGGAATAGAGCTCCTCAGTGTAGAGAAAAAGATAAGGCAAGGTAGTTGCTAGCTGTTGCAAGCAGACAAATTCAGATGAGAAATCAGACACCATTTTTTAACAGTGAGGGCAATTCACAACTGGTACAACTTGCTGAGGGTCACAACATATTCTCCATTAGGAGAAGACAGGATAAAAATATTGAACGGAATTGGACCCCAAAAGATCCCTGTGGAACTCCATTCATTATGCCCTTCCAGCATAACTGCGAACCATGAATAACTCCTCTCTGAGAACGTTTATCCATCCAGTGACACACCCACCTTCTCGTAGCTCCATCTAGGTGGTATTTCCCTAGTTTGTTAATGAGAAGGTCATGCGAGACTGTATCAAAAGCCCATACTAACTTGAACGTGATGATGGGAACACTTCAAAGATGAGATGTAGCAAGACTGAGCTCTCTTGTTCTCCGGGGTTGGATGCCCTGCAATTGACAAGTTTTCTGCCTGTGTTTGACTCCCCTGCTAACATGCTTCTTTGGTGTCCAGTGATTGATGGGCCAACTCAAATCCTGGTGCGAGACGTCTCCGATACAGTGGCCTTCGTAGAGTGGACCCCTCCCCGAGCAAAGGTAGACTACATCCTTCTGAAGTACGGCTTGGTGAATGGGGAAGGTGGGAAGACCACGTTCCGACTGCAGCCCCCCTTGAGCCAGTACTCCATGCAGGCCCTGAGGCCCGGCTCCCAGTACGAAGTCTCCATCTCCGGTGTCCGAGGGACCAACGAAAGTGATCCTGCTGTCACCAAATTCGCAACAGGTACGTCAGTGCCATTTAAAGCCAGCTGGCTAGAATCTAGCTGACAACACAGCCAGCCATGGAGACAGCCCACTCGCTGGAAGACCGACAAACGGGCTGACTCGACTCGGTGACACACAGGCCGAGACCAGCTGCTCTCACAAACAGATTGACTCCCCTTCTGACAGACTTACCAGGGCCTTCTGCCCGACCGACCCCACAAACAGGCCACACATACCCCACTGTCAGGCACCCACAGACAGAGTCACACATACCCCACTGTCTGGCCAGGTGATGGACTGACAGTCTAGGTCGGCAGCCATCTTTGCAAGATGGACTGCCTGACCGACAGACGGACCCTGCCGCACTAAATGCACTTCCTCTACTCCTAGTGGGAGAGGAGCCTCTTTCCGTCAGGGAGTCGCACCCCATGTCTTCTCCGCTCAGTGGAGCGGTGACCAGGCACATCTCACTCCACTTCCAACAGCTGGCTGAGAGCACACCACTGAGATCCAAGAGACGCCATCTTAAACCGAGTGCACCGTGACACTCTGACTCTATGCAGAATCTCTCATTCTGCATCGCCTCAGGGCAAACACCTTTCGGATGAAAGACCTTCTGTCCTGCCAGATCTGTATAATAGCGCTATGTGTTTCCCTCTACCTTATATACCCAACTATCAGTATTTTAGGGCGTGGGCTTGTCTGCCTTTCTAGCTACAGAATCTGTTTGCCTGGCCTATTTGCAATACGTATTTGGCAGGAGAAAAAAATCCGAGATCTGCACTGCAAAACTACAGTACACACAATGAGAAGTCCTGCGGCACTTTACAGACTAACAGGCTTTTTGGAGCATAAGCTTTCGTGGCCACAGTGGGTCTTTGGTCTATAAGGTGCCACAGCACTTGTTGTTTTTGCAGGTACGGACTAACCCTCTGATTACTATGGTACAGATTCTCAGCTGGGATAAATCAGCATAGTGCTACTGAAGTCAATGGAGCTATGTTGATTTTTGCCCAGTAAGTGTTGCATTATGGTCATGCTTTGTAAACCAGAGACCCTGATTTGCTGCAGCATCCCACAAGGCATGGGAACTGATTTCCATGAGCGTGTGTTGTGTAGCTGGGTCTGGAGCGGCCCTTTCCCAGAGATCTGACCTATGTTTTCATACAGCCCACATCCCTGTAGCGTGTATGCACGTCACGGGGACATGGGTTTAGATCAGCATGTTTTGCACGCAGCCACCAGGGGCTTTTCTTGTGGCCACTGCCTCCTGGGATGTGATTTCCAGGGGTGAGCAAATCAGCAGCCTCTCCCTCTCCCTTTTGCTTCTCAATGCACTGTGCCGGGGAGTTGACTGCTAGGGTAGCAAGCAGGGATCAGGCCCTGCCCCTTCTGGGGATAGCTGGGGCACAACGCTGGAGGAGCAGGCAGCTGATGCATTCCCCAACTTCCCGGGGTGGTGGGGCTCAGGCTCTGGGGGGGAAGCAGCCTCGCAGGGTGGGGCTCAGGCCTCCAGCTGTGAGCAGCAGGCCCCAGGCTCTGGCCATGCAGAGAGTCCATCGTCCAGCCACAGGGTTTCAGGCTCTGGTCCCTAAGCGTCTTCTCTGTCGCCACACACCCCTCACCCATGGCTCCTGTTGTCTCCTCCAACACACCCCATTCAGGGCATGATTTGCCCCCAGGTTTGCCAGGGATGAGTAAGCATGCTGTGAAAAGTGAGATGTGTATGCCTCTGAACATCACTCTTCACAACAGTCTTACTCACTAGCAATAAATAAGTTGCAATGATTTGTGCATGTATATCCGCAGGTTGTTTTGTTTCTCATTCAGCTAGTTCAGTATTTTGGGAAGATGCAGGAGACCATCCGCCAGCAAGAGGTGGTGGCCATGCTCTGAGGCCAACAAGAAATTTCTCCTGATAACCTCTGATTTAGATTACTGCAGAAATAGGAGCCAGCCCCTGCAAGTTCAAAGAACGTTCAGATCTTTGGATTAATTTGAGCCCATAGCCAAGATTTGCAAAATGGAAATAAGACTACAAGATCCATACATAAGAGCCTTAATAACGGCTTGTTTCCACGACATAAGGGATCGATGCTGCGGCAATCGATGCACCAGCCATTGATTTATCACGTCTACTTAGACATAATAAATCGATGTCCAAGTGCTCTCCCACAGACGCTGCTACTCCACCAAAACGAGAAGAGTAGCCAGCATCAAGGAAGAGCACTCGCCTCACCGACCTCACTGCGTGCAAGACATTGTGGGATGTCGCCATCAGCCATGCTCTTTGCATAGCTAAAGTAGATCAATGGCAGGGGTTAGTGTAAATAAGGCCACAGTTGCACATTTCAATATCGCTGAGCTGCTGGAAGATCAGTACTTTTAAAAATCAGCACTTCTTCAGTTGCCTAAAGAAGGATTTACAAGCCTAACTTTAGCTACCTTTTAAAAAAATTGCTCGGTCCATCTCTTCAGTTTGAGAGACAGAAGGTAGGGGAAGGTGGTGCCACCTGAGACAATCTGTTATCACGCAGTTGAAAGTGACACAGTTACAAATTTGGTTCCCTTGTTTTTATACTTGATATGAATACTCTACCCGGTCGGTAAAACTTTAATTAACGCTAAGCCTGTGGAGGGCGAATGGGTTTAATTTACCGTGCCATAAAGGAGAAGGTAGAGAGCATATTTCAGTGCTATTTTATGGTTTATAAATTACCTCTCATGTATTATCAGTGGAGACCAGTGCTTCTCTGACACTAAAAGCAGCGTCTACTGTATATTTTTAGAATGAGACATACAGTACTCTCAGGGTGCTGAATTCTCCTTTCCTTGTGTTACCTCTGGGAGATGTTATGATGAAAAAATCCCTCCAAAAACAAAACAAATATGGTTAGACAAGATTTACTGCGTGTGATTTTACCTGTGACCCAAAAGTCGTTCTACCCTGGATATAAAAGGGCCAGATCCTGCACTCAGATATACCTGTGCAATCCTGTTAATCAGAGAAGTGCCATATGAGTGTAAATGAGGGCAGAATTCCATTCAATATGTAGTGGTGTTAAATAACAAGGCAGGCTAGCAAGGCAGGACTTACCGGCGCATGAGTCCACAATGAAGCATGAGATCTTGTGGTTAAAGCATTCTGGACAAATCCTGCATTCAAATCTTGGCTTTGCCATAGACGTCTTGCCTTACTGTGCCTCGGTTTCCCCATCTGCAAAATGGGATAAAATAATAATTCCTGGCCCTGTTGAGGTACCGGGTGGATTCAATTTCAACATGTCTTTTTAAAAAAACAGCGAGGGTAAGTCATCTCTGGAATGACTTCCTGAGGGATGTGGTGTGTTCACCACCACCTGAAATCTTTCCAGCAAGACGGAGAGTCTTTTTACAAAACAGATGCTCTGCTGTCCATCTCCTTTCATGGGTCTCTGCTAGGCCAGAGGTCAGCTGGGATGACCGCAATAGTCCCTTCTGACCCTACAATCTAGGAATAAATGTAAGGGTGCTGAGCTCCCAGAGGGACGGGGATCATATCAATACCTTAATAGCCAGACTGCTCAGCAAAAACCAACTCCAAGCAGGCAGGGATGCATTTTGGCCCAGAGGACACTGTTAGATCAGTGTCCAAGTGGTAGGATTCCATGATCTCCTTGCTCTCAGCTGCAGATGGGGCAATCCTGGAGATGGAGCTGCATTTCTTTCCTTATCTTGTCTAGAGATCGATGCCCCCAAGAACCTCCGGGTGGGCCTGCGGACGTCGGCCAGCCTGGAAGTGGAGTGGGACAACAGTGAGGCCGAGGTGCAGACCTACAAGGTGGTGTACAGCACACTAGCCGGTGAGCAGTACCACGAGGTGCTGGTGCCCCGGAACACAGGCCTGACAACTCGGGCCACCCTGACAGGTAAACCCCTCTGCAAATGTGCCGGGGTACACGGGGAGCCTGGGCGACTTGCTGCTCTCCAGGCACTGGGCCCGTTCAGGAGACCAGGGAGGGTGTCTCCCAAGCCCATGTGACATACACTGTTTTCCATTCCAAGCCCTGAGATGCTCTTGAGATAGCGTGGGCCTAATTCACTCATTTGCTGATTTCACTGCAGCTTCCTGGCTGGCACCGGTCAGATTTAGGGGAACATCTGCACAGCAGGCAGGTGTGTTGCAGCTCCTGCGGACACAGCTGATCTAGTCAGGTTCTAACAGACATAGCTAATTCCTAGGCCTTGCCCCCGCTCACTAGACCATGCACAGTCTGTGCTACACGCCTGCTTCTCTGTCATCTATCTAGCTCAGGGGTTTCCACCCTGGGGTCCTTGGGCCCCTGGGGCCCCACAAAGGCATGACAGGAGGTCCGTGAGAAAAATAAGAGAGAAATAAAATGACCATACAAAATCAGTTTTAAATAAATTGCAAAGATACCAGCAATTCTTATATTTAAATTAAATATCTTCCAATCATGTTATCGACTGCTGTCCAAACATCTGTGCTGTGCTTTCCTTTTTCATTGGATGAAATATACGTAGCAGCTAGAATTGGCTTCGATGCGGGTCCGTGAACGGTTTGGGGAGGCGACCAGGGGACCACACTAGCGAAAAGGTTGGGAGCCACTCGCTGGCTGATACCCAACTGGACTGGCACTGGTCCAGCAGAAGCCCTCAAGTGCCTGTAGCAAACAAGGGATTCTGTGGGAAGGTTCATGTTATATAGTGGTAGGCTGGAAAGTTGCAAACATAACAGCATCCATCACACACACACACACAAAGGAAAATAAAAAGTCTGCAGAGCAATTAGAGCAGTGAATGTGACAATGAGAGTGGGTGAAAATACAATATGAGATGCATTTTATGAAGGAGAACTGCCTTGAGGAGCAGAATTTCATTAGGAGGAGTCATCACAGACTCACGAAACCAGTGGTCTGGCTTAACTCTCTTCAGAGATGTGTATTACCTGTTCAGACAAGCAGGCAAGGACAGCTAAAGAGCCAAATTCTGCTGCCGGGTGTAAATCCCTGACTCCCTGAACCTCATTCACCCCATGGTGTAACGCCGTGTAAATGAGAGCAAAAATCTGTTACGCAAATATTTCACAGAGAGCCGTTGCCATGTAGAGGCAATTAAAGCAAACACAATAAAGGGGTTAAAGAAAACAGGCTGCTGGCATCAAATTGCCTGACACTGAAAACTAGACTGGCCAAAAATCTCAGCTGAGTCTCTTGTAAGGAAAACCCTTCCTTTCTCCCTCTTCAAACTATTTGGTTGGTTAGCTCCTTGGGAGAGGGAACGTCCCCTCAATGCATCTGTCCACAGCATGCACAACAAACCTCTCATCTCAGCTAGGGTTGAGGCTGCTTGTTCCCACAGTGCAAATATTTATAATGGTAAAAATCAAAAGGCACAAGCTGGCATGAGCTGGTGAGTCTGGAAGAAGGAGCTATTTTCTGTCTATGACTCAGAGACAGGCGAGCATGGGCAGCGAAAAGAGGCAAGCACCCAACATCCGTGAGCTCAAACTGAGTCAGCAGTGGAAGAGATTGCAAAAATCGCCTCCACTTGGATGGAAGAGGGATTTCACTGCAGGGCTATTTCTTTTGTAGATTCTTTGTAGGCATTTTCCACATTGGCACGGGGAGTCTACTCCTCATACAAAAGGCATAAGAACATCAGAATGGCTATACTGGGTCAGGCCAAAGGTCCATTTAGCCCAGTATCCTGTCTTCAACAGTGGCCAGTGCCAGATGCCACAGAAGGAGTGAACAGAACAGGTAAAGACAAATGCCAAAGGCATTTGGGACCCTAACTCTACCTAGAGTTCAGCCCTCTTTCAGAGTCCATCAGAGTCAATGGGCATCTTTCTGGGCTTTGGATCAGCCATAATAAGGAAAATGTTGGTGAATGACAGATTTGACCAAAGGGGACCCTCTTTAGTGTGATGCTCTTGAGATAACTTGGGCCTGATTCTTCCATCACTGACTTCAGTGGTGCTTTCTGACTGGCACTGGTAAGACCTAGGGGACGTCTACGCACCAGGCGGGTGTGCCTCAGCACTGGCAGACGGTCACAATCTAGTTGCGATATAACTAGCGTGGCTTAAAATATCAGTGAAGCACACCTTTGCCAGGGCTTGCCCTGCACACTAGACCATATGCTATCTATGGTACCCACCCGCATCTCTGTCAGCTAACTAGCTGGTA